>NC_092323.1:31508594-31811625 GCF_036785885.1 Coffea arabica | reverse complement strand
AATGAACCTCCTCCCTTCTCCTTGAATATAATGACTTTGAAGAGGTAGGTTGGACGTCAGGATGAAATTGTGGGGAACCCCTCCTCTTGACATCCTTATTCACCATTCGGTCAAGGCGTCTATGAAGAGGCTCGAAAGCTTCATCCAAACTCTGCTTGAATTCTTCCATCATGGCCACCATGTGTAGTTTAAAGTCCATTGTTTGGTCACCAACTCCACTAGACATGCTTAGGTAAACCTGCAAAAGAAAATAAGCAAACGACTTCTTCTCTCCTTCTTTTTTTTTTGGTACAATGTATAGGTCACTCACGCTTGTGTTTCACTCAAGTGTATCACTCTCTAATAGTCTCACCAAGCAATTCCTTGGCTAGCTAGTTGCTCGGGTTGGACAAATTAGGCGTCACCGCAAGGTACGTTCTTGACTAGTCAACAAGTGACACAAGATAGCAGCAAGGAATGGAGGTGAATGAAGGCCTAGACGCGATCTAAAACTCAGATTAGGACTAATGACTGAAAGAGAAGGCAAGACAAAATGCCTTCAAGGCTGAATTTTTGAAAATCCTAGAAGTACTCTACCCGACAACCCAAAATTCTGGAATTTGCGGAGCGTGCTGGTCCTCGGCCTTTTGGTCGGGGCTTTGGTGGTATTTTGGTGTTGCTTTGGTGTTAGTCAATCAGGTCTTCGACCTCCGCTGAGCTGTCGAGGGTCTCGCTGCCCGGTCGCGGAAGCAACTTAGGATCTTAGAGGACACGTTACGGAATCGACGGAGTTGAACCCAAACTCGGACCACTCAAGAACGAATTCAACGGCAGAGGATGCCACAATCAAGTGTGTTTGCTTGATTGATAAGTCAATAAATAACCTAGGAACCACACTAGGATGTTCAACTTAGCTTTCACAAGCTAGAGGAATTTGGCTTAATGGAAGACGAAATTCTGGAATTTTATTAATAACATCGGAAAAACTAAATGTACCATCAGCTTTAGGGCTATTTATAGCCTTGACTAAACCTAATAAAGCTTGGAAAGCATGAAGGGAAAATCGGCCAGCCCATTGGGTCTCTCTTGGCCGAAAGCTAACCTACTAATTAACTAGCTTAATGACTAGCTAAAGCACTATTGGACCTAAGGTCCACATGGCCGAAGCTAAGCTCAACAAGAGCTACTTAATCGAGGCCCAATCCTCCCTTTGAGGCTTGCTCATTCGTATCATTCCCCTCCTCTTGAAAAGGATTTGTCCTTAAATCTTGGGAAAAAGTGGTACTCCATGCAATGTGGGAGCGAGATGAATGAGCACCAGCCACGTCACATGTCGCTTGGACAACCTCGTGATGCTCTTGAACAAGGACATTCGCCAAGACAAGAAACACCTTGTATAAAGCTTGTGAAAATTCCATGTAGCACTCCAAAACTCTCTCATCAACCCTTGGTCGTTTGCATGTCAAATTCAAACCCATAAAACAAATCACACAATTAGTATATGTAGGGTTAATACTACTTGACAACTTACGTTTCACATGCACTAGATAGGGATCTTCATGATGACTCTCATTCAGCTTAGAAAAATCTTGAATCTGATTGTGCAAGGTAGTATAATTCGACCCTAGTTGTTGCTGATTTGGCACTACTTGCCCATCTGGAGATAGAGCAATGAGCCATTCATGTTGCACTTCCGTGGAAGAATGAACCAGTGAGGTAAAAACAACATTCGGGTCTTGATTGACACACTTGTCTGCATCACCCAACATAAGTGGCAGCAATGAAGTGAAGGTCACACTCCAGACGAGTCACTTGAATTTGCGCCAGTTTGAGTTGATAAGATGATCTCATGCTTTTGGATGTATGAATATGCATGGAAGATTACAAGCAGCTGGCACAAGCATGAAATCAGGTTGCAACTCTTTAATCAAAGCTGGAAAATTTCGAGCAGCCTTACAACCTACAAAAACAAAATGAGTCTCAGCTTGTTTTGAACCAGAAATTGGATACATAAGCAATGGAACGTCATTAATTAAGTGGTAAGAAGGTGTAGAATAAGAGTTAAATGCAAAAACTCCCTGTGACACGTGATTTCTTCCATCAATCGATTCAACTTGAGACTGCATTGATGGCTCTTTACATTTTCCTTCAAAATCTGCATAGGAAATACATGTGTGAGGATGGAAATAATGCTCGAAAGAAGGTAAAGATGATGAATGAACCATGGGTAACAAACAAGAATAGAAATATGGAGTTCGAATTAATTCTCCATTGGTGCGGACAGATTCGGGTTGTTCCATGAAGTGATACCAAATAGATCTATCTCCTAGAAGACAAACTCCATGGAAGCTAGTGAATTGTACAAGCAACTTTGGAATGGAACATTGCATGACTAACTTCACTCGACTTCGCTCAATCCGTACAAAAGCAGAAACACTAAACAAGGCAAAGTTAAGTTCGTTAGGAAAACTATAAACACTCGCCTTCCCATGCACAATCAGCTCACTTGATGCTTCACTCATCTCCTCAGATTTTTTTACCTCTTTTTCAATCTCACATTCCTCAACTTTTACCTCAAGTGCACTCTCACCACCATACTCAACTCGCTCTTTTTCAAGTTTTTGTTGGACGAGAGTTGTTGACATGTCTCCTGCACTCAACTAACTCCTTCATCTATGGATAAAGTATTTGCATGCTTTGTTGTCGAATGAACCTCCTCCCTTCTCCTTGAATATAATGACTTTGAAGAGGTAGGTTGGACGTCAGGATGAAATTGTGGGGAACCCCTCCTCTTGACATCCTTATTCACCATTCGGTCAAGGCGTCTATGAAGAGGCTCGAAAGCTTCATCCAAACTCTGCTTGAATTCTTCCATCATGGCCACCATGTGTAGTTTAAAGTCCATTATTTGGTCACCAACTCCACTAGACATGCTTAGGTAAACCTGCAAAAGAAAATAAGCAAACGACTTCTTCTCTCCTTCTTTTTTTTTTGGTACAATGTATAGGTCACTCACGCTTGTGTTTTACTCAAGTGTATCACTCTCTAATAGTCTCACCAAGCAATTCCTTGGCTTGCTAGTTGCTCGGGTTGGACAAATTAGGCGTCACCGCAAGGTACGTTCTTGACTAGTCAACAAGTGACACAAGATAGCAGCAAGGAATGGAGGTGAATGAAGGCATAGACGCGATCTAAAACTCAGATTAGGACTAATGACTGAAAGAGAAGGCAAGACAAAATGCCTTCAAGGCTGAATTTTTGAAAATCCTAGAAGTACTCTACCCGACAACCCAAAATTCTGGAATTTGCGGAGCGTGCTGGTCCTCGGCCTTTTGGTCGGGGCTTTGGTGGTATTTTGGTGTTGCTTTGGTGTTAGTCAATCAGGTCTTCGACCTCCGCTGAGCTGTCGAGGGTCTCGCTGCCCGGTCGCGGAAGCAACTTAGGATCTTAGAGGACACGTTACGGAATCGACGGAGTTGAACCCAAACTCGGACCACTCAAGAACGAATTCAACGGCAGAGGATGCCACAATCAAGTGTGTTTGCTTGATTGATAAGTCAATAAACAACCTAGGAACCACACTAGGATGTTCAACTTAGATTTCACAAGCTAGAGGAATTTGGCTTAATGGAAGACGAAATTCTGGAATTTTTTTAATAACATCGCAAAAACTAAATGTACCATCAGCTTTAGGGCTATTTATAGCCTTGACTAAACCTAATAAAGCTTGGAAAGCATGAAGGGAAAATCGGCCAGCCCATTGGGTCTCTCTTGGCCGAAAGCTAACCTACTAATTAACTAGCTTAATGACTAGCTAAAGCACTATTGGACCTAAGGCCCACATGGCCGAAGCTAAACTCAACAAGAGCTACTTAATCGAGGCCCAATCCTCCCTTTGAGGCTTGCTCATTCGTATCATTCCCCTCCTCTTGAAAAGGATTTGTAATTAAATCTTGGGAAAAAGTGGTACTCCATGCAATGTGGGAGCGAGATGAATGAGCACCAGCCACGTCACATGTCGCTTGGACAACCTCGTGATGCTCTTGAACAAGGACATTCGCCAAGACAAGAAACACCTTGTATAAAGCTTGTGAAAATTCCATGTAGCACTCCAAAACTCTCTCATCAACCCTTGGTCGTTTGCATGTCAAATTCAAACCCATAAAACAAATCACACAATTAGTATATGTAGGGTTAATACTACTTGACAACTTACGTTTCACATGCACTAGATAGGGATCTTCATGGTGACTCTCATTCAGCTTAGAAAAATCTTGAATCTGATTGTGCAAGGTAGTATAATTCGACCCTAGTTGTTGCTGATTTGGCACTACTTGCCCATCTGGAGATAGAGCAATGAGCCATTCATGTTGCACTTCCGTGGAAGAATGAACCAGTGAGGTAAAAACAACATTCGGGTCTTGATTGACACACTTGTCTGCATCACCCAACATAAGTGGCAGCAATGAAGTGAAGGTCACACTCCAGACGAGTCACTTGAATTTGCGCCAGTTTGAGTTGATAAGATGATCTCATGCTTTTGGATGTATGAATATGCATGGAAGATTACAAGCAGCTGGCACAAGCATGAAATCAGGTTGCAACTCTTTAATCAAAGCTGGAAAATTTCGAGCAGCCTTACAACCTACAAAAACAAAATGAGTCTCAGCTTGTTTTGAACCAGAAATTGGATACATAAGCAATGGAACGTCATTAATTAAGTGGTAAGAAGGTGTAGAATAAGAGTTAAATGCAAAAACTCCCTGTGACACGTGATTCCTTCCATCAATCGATTCAACTTGAGACTGCATTGATGGCTCTTTACATTTTCCTTCAAAATCTGCATAGGAAATACATGTGTGAGGATGGAAATAATGCTCGAAAGAAGGTAAAGATGATGAATGAACCATGGGTAACAAACAAGAATAGAAATATGGAGTTCGAATTAATTCTCCATTGGTGCGGACAGATTCGGGTTGTTCCATGAAGTGATACCAAATAGATCTATCTCCTAGAAGACAAACTCCATGGAAGCTAGTGAATTGTACAAGCAACTTTGGAATGGAACATTGCATGACTAACTTCACTCGACTTCGCTCAATCCGTACAAAAGCAGAAACACTAAACAAGGCAAAGTTAAGTTCGTCAGGAAAACTATAAACACTCGCCTTCCCATGTACAATCAGCTCACTTGATGCTTCACTCATCTCCTCAGATTTTTTTACCTCTTTTTCAATCTCACATTCCTCAACTTTTACCTCAAGTGCACTCTCACCACCATACTCAACTCGCTCTTTTTCAAGTTTTTGTTGGACGAGAGTTGTTGACATGTCTCCTGCACTCAACTAACTCCTTCATCTATGGATAAAGTATTTGCATGCTTTGTTGTCGAATGAACCTCCTCCCTTCTCCTTGAATATAATGACTTTGAAGAGGTAGGTTGGACGTCAGGATGAAATTGTGGGGAACCCCTCCTCTTGACATCCTTATTCACCATTCGGTCAAGGCGTCTATGAAGAGGCTCGAAAGCTTCATCCAAACTCTGCTTGAATTCTTCCATCATGGCCACCATGTGTAGTTTAAAGTCCATTGTTTGGTCACCAACTCCACTAGACATGCTTAGGTAAACCTGCAAAAGAAAATAAGCAAACGACTTCTTCTCTCCTTCTTTTTTTTTTGGTACAATGTATAGGTCACTCACGCTTGTGTTTCACTCAAGTGTATCACTCTCTAATAGTCTCACCAAGCAATTCCTTGGCTTGCTAGTTGCTCGGGTTGGACAAATTAGGCGTCACCGCAAGGTACGTTCTTGACTAGTCAACAAGTGACACAAGATAGCAGCAAGGAATGGAGGTGAATGAAGGCATAGACGCGATCTAAAACTCAGATTAGGACTAATGACTGAAAGAGAAGGCAAGACAAAATGCCTTCAAGGCTGAATTTTTGAAAATCCTAGAAGTACTCTACCCGACAACCCAAAATTCTGGAATTTGCGGAGCGTGCTGGTCCTCGGCCTTTTGGTCGGGGCTTTGGTGGTATTTTGGTGTTGCTTTGGTGTTAGTCAATCAGGTCTTCGACCTCCGCTGAGCTGTCGAGGGTCTCGCTGCCCGGTCGCGGAAGCAACTTAGGATCTTAGAGGACACGTTACGGAATCGACGGAGTTGAACCCAAACTCGGACCACTCAAGAACGAATTCAACGGCAGAGGATGCCACAATCAAGTGTGTTTGCTTGATTGATAAGTCAATAAACAACCTAGGAACCACACTAGGATGTTCAACTTAGCTTTCACAAGCTAGAGGAATTTGGCTTAATGGAAGACGAAATTCTGGAATTTTATTAATAACATCGCAAAAACTAAATGTACCATCAGCTTTAGGGCTATTTATAGCCTTGACTAAACCTAATAAAGCTTGGAAAGCATGAAGGGAAAATCGG
This sequence comes from Coffea arabica, assembly GCF_036785885.1. Taxonomy (NCBI): domain Eukaryota; kingdom Viridiplantae; phylum Streptophyta; class Magnoliopsida; order Gentianales; family Rubiaceae; genus Coffea; species Coffea arabica. The sequence continues at coordinate 31,805,209 of NC_092323.1, read as the reverse complement.
CCAGCCCATTGGGTCTCTCTTGGCCGAAAGCTAACCTACTAATTAACTAGCTTAATGACTAGCTAAAGCACTATTGGACCTAAGGCCCACGTGGCCGAAGCTAAGCTCAACAAGAGCTACTTAATCGAGGCCCAATCCTCCCTTTGAGGCTTGCTCATTCGTATCATTCCCCTCCTCTTGAAAAGGATTTGTCCTTAAATCTTGGGAAAAAGTGGTACTCCATGCAATGTGGGAGCGAGATGAATGAGCACCAGCCACGTCACATGTCGCTTGGACAACCTCGTGATGCTCTTGAACAAGGACATTCGCCAAGACAAGAAACACCTTGTATAAAGCTTGTGAAAATTCCATGTAGCACTCCAAAACTCTCTCATCAACCCTTGGTCGTTTGCATGTCAAATTCAAACCCATAAAACAAATCACACAATTAGTATATGTAGGGTTAATACTACTTGACAACTTACGTTTCACATGCACTAGATAGGGATCTTCATGATGACTCTCATTCAGCTTAGAAAAATCTTGAATCTGATTGTGCAAGGTAGTATAATTCGACCCTAGTTGTTGCTGATTTGGCACTACTTGCCCATCTGGAGATAGAGCAATGAGCCATTCATGTTGCACTTCCGTGGAAGAATGAACCAGTGAGGTAAAAATCCTCCCTTCTCCTTGAATATAATGACTTTGAAGAGGTAGGTTGGACGTCAGGATGAAATTGTGGGGAACCCCTCCTCTTGACATCCTTATTCACCATTCGGTCAAGGCGTCTATGAAGAGGCTCGAAAGCTTCATCCAAACTCTGCTTGAATTCTTCCATCATGGCCACCATGTGTAGTTTAAAGTCCATTGTTTGGTCACCAACTCCACTAGACATGCTTAGGTAAACCTGCAAAAGAAAATAAGCAAACGACTTCTTCTCTCCTTCTTTTTTTTTTGGTACAATGTATAGGTCACTCACGCTTGTGTTTCACTCAAGTGTATCACTCTCTAATAGTCTCACCAAGCAATTCCTTGGCTTGCTAGTTGCTCGGGTTGGACAAATTAGGCGTCACCGCAAGGTACGTTCTTGACTAGTCAACAAGTGACACAAGATAGCAGCAAGGAATGGAGGTGAATGAAGGCCTAGACGCGATCTAAAACTCAGATTAGGACTAATGACTGAAAGAGAAGGCAAGACAAAATGCCTTCAAGGCTGAATTTTTGAAAATCCTAGAAGTACTCTACCCGACAACCCAAAATTCTGGAATTTGCGGAGCGTGCTGGTCCTCGGCCTTTTGGTCGGGGCTTTGGTGGTATTTTGGTGTTGCTTTGGTGTTAGTCAATCAGGTCTTCGACCTCCGCTGAGCTGTCGAGGGTCTCGCTGCCCGGTCGCGGAAGCAACTTAGGATCTTAGAGGACACGTTACGGAATCGACGGAGTTGAACCCAAACTCGGACCACTCAAGAACGAATTCAACGGCAGAGGATGCCACAATCAAGTGTGTTTGCTTGATTGATAAGTCAATAAACAACCTAGGAACCACACTAGGATGTTCAACTTAGATTTCACAAGCTAGAGGAATTTGGCTTAATGGAAGACGAAATTCTGGAATTTTTTTAATAACATCGCAAAAACTAAATGTACCATCAGCTTTAGGGCTATTTATAGCCTTGACTAAACCTAATAAAGCTTGGAAAGCATGAAGGGAAAATCGGCCAGCCCATTGGGTCTCTCTTGGCCGAAAGCTAACCTACTAATTAACTAGCTTAATGACTAGCTAAAGCACTATTGGACCTAAGGCCCACATGGCCGAAGCTAAGCTCAACAAGAGCTACTTAATCGAGGCCCAATCCTCCCTTTGAGGCTTGCTCATTCGTATCATTCCCCTCCTCTTGAAAAGGATTTGTAATTAAATCTTGGGAAAAAGTGGTACTCCATGCAATGTGGGAGCGAGATGAATGAGCACCAGCCACGTCACATGTCGCTTGGACAACCTCGTGATGCTCTTGAACAAGGACATTCGCCAAGACAAGAAACACCTTGTATAAAGCTTGTGAAAATTCCATGTAGCACTCCAAAACTCTCTCATCAACCCTTGGTCGTTTGCATGTCAAATTCAAACCCATAAAACAAATCACACAATTAGTATATGTAGGGTTAATACTACTTGACAACTTACGTTTCACATGCACTAGATAGGGATCTTCATGGTGACTCTCATTCAGCTTAGAAAAATCTTGAATCTGATTGTGCAAGGTAGTATAATTCGACCCTAGTTGTTGCTGATTTGGCACTACTTGCCCATCTGGAGATAGAGCAATGAGCCATTCATGTTGCACTTCCGTGGAAGAATGAACCAGTGAGGTAAAAACAACATTCGGGTCTTGATTGACACACTTGTCTGCATCACCCAACATAAGTGGCAGCAATGAAGTGAAGGTCACACTCCAGACGAGTCACTTGAATTTGCGCCAGTTTGAGTTGATAAGATGATCTCATGCTTTTGGATGTATGAATATGCATGGAAGATTACAAGCAGCTGGCACAAGCATGAAATCAGGTTGCAACTCTTTAATCAAAGCTGGAAAATTTCGAGCAGCCTTACAACCTACAAAAACAAAATGAGTCTCAGCTTGTTTTGAACCAGAAATTGGATACATAAGCAATGGAACGTCATTAATTAAGTGGTAAGAAGGTGTAGAATAAGAGTTAAATGCAAAAACTCCCTGTGACACGTGATTCCTTCCATCAATCGATTCAACTTGAGACTGCATTGATGGCTCTTTACATTTTCCTTCAAAATCTGCATAGGAAATACATGTGTGAGGATGGAAATAATGCTCGAAAGAAGGTAAAGATGATGAATGAACCATGGGTAACAAACAAGAATAGAAATATGGAGTTCGAATTAATTCTCCATTGGTGCGGACAGATTCGGGTTGTTCCATGAAGTGATACCAAATAGATCTATCTCCTAGAAGACAAACTCCATGGAAGCTAGTGAATTGTACAAGCAACTTTGGAATGGAACATTGCATGACTAACTTCACTCGACTTCGCTCAATCCGTACAAAAGCAGAAACACTAAACAAGGCAAAGTTAAGTTCGTCAGGAAAACTATAAACACTCGCCTTCCCATGCACAATCAGCTCACTTGATGCTTCACTCATCTCCTCAGATTTTTTTACCTCTTTTTCAATCTCACATTCCTCAACTTTTACCTCAAGTGCACTCTCACCACCATACTCAACTCGCTCTTTTTCAAGTTTTTGTTGGACGAGAGTTGTTGACATGTCTCCTGCACTCAACTAACTCCTTCATCTATGGATAAAGTATTTGCATGCTTTGTTGTCGAATGAACCTCCTCCCTTCTCCTTGAATATAATGACTTTGAAGAGGTAGGTTGGACGTCAGGATGAAATTGTGGGGAACCCCTCCTCTTGACATCCTTATTCACCATTCGGTCAAGGCGTCTATGAAGAGGCTCGAAAGCTTCATCCAAACTCTGCTTGAATTCTTCCATCATGGCCACCATGTGTAGTTTAAAGTCCATTGTTTGGTCACCAACTCCACTAGACATGCTTAGGTAAACCTGCAAAAGAAAATAAGCAAACGACTTCTTCTCTCCTTCTTTTTTTTTTGGTACAATGTATAGGTCACTCACGCTTGTGTTTCACTCAAGTGTATCACTCTCTAATAGTCTCACCAAGCAATTCCTTGGCTTGCTAGTTGCTCGGGTTGGACAAATTAGGCGTCACCGCAAGGTACGTTCTTGACTAGTCAACAAGTGACACAAGATAGCAGCAAGGAATGGAGGTGAATGAAGGCATAGACGCGATCTAAAACTCAGATTAGGACTAATGACTGAAAGAGAAGGCAAGACAAAATGCCTTCAAGGCTGAATTTTTGAAAATCCTAGAAGTACTCTACCCGACAACCCAAAATTCTGGAATTTGCGGAGCGTGCTGGTCCTCGGCCTTTTGGTCGGGGCTTTGGTGGTATTTTGGTGTTGCTTTGGTGTTAGTCAATCAGGTCTTCGACCTCCGCTGAGCTGTCGAGGGTCTCGCTGCCCGGTCGCGGAAGCAACTTAGGATCTTAGAGGACACGTTACGGAATCGACGGAGTTGAACCCAAACTCGGACCACTCAAGAACGAATTCAACGGCAGAGGATGCCACAATCAAGTGTGTTTGCTTGATTGATAAGTCAATAAACAACCTAGGAACCACACTAGGATGTTCAACTTAGATTTCACAAGCTAGAGGAATTTGGCTTAATGGAAGACGAAATTCTGGAATTTTTTTAATAACATCGCAAAAACTAAATGTACCATCAGCTTTAGGGCTATTTATAGCCTTGACTAAACCTAATAAAGCTTGGAAAGCATGAAGGGAAAATCGGCCAGCCCATTGGGTCTCTCTTGGCCGAAAGCTAACCTACTAATTAACTAGCTTAATGACTAGCTAAAGCACTATTGGACCTAAGGCCCACATGGCCGAAGCTAAGCTCAACAAGAGCTACTTAATCGAGGCCCAATCCTCCCTTTGAGGCTTGCTCATTCGTATCATTCCCCTCCTCTTGAAAAGGATTTGTAATTAAATCTTGGGAAAAAGTGGTACTCCATGCAATGTGGGAGCGAGATGAATGAGCACCAGCCACGTCACATGTCGCTTGGACAACCTCGTGATGCTCTTGAACAAGGACATTCGCCAAGACAAGAAACACCTTGTATAAAGCTTGTGAAAATTCCATGTAGCACTCCAAAACTCTCTCATCAACCCTTGGTCGTTTGCATGTCAAATTCAAACCCATAAAACAAATCACACAATTAGTATATGTAGGGTTAATACTACTTGACAACTTACGTTTCACATGCACTAGATAGGGATCTTCATGGTGACTCTCATTCAGCTTAGAAAAATCTTGAATCTGATTGTGCAAGGTAGTATAATTCGACCCTAGTTGTTGCTGATTTGGCACTACTTGCCCATCTGGAGATAGAGCAATGAGCCATTCATGTTGCACTTCCGTGGAAGAATGAACCAGTGAGGTAAAAACAACATTCGGGTCTTGATTGACACACTTGTCTGCATCACCCAACATAAGTGGCAGCAATGAAGTGAAGGTCACACTCCAGACGAGTCACTTGAATTTGCGCCAGTTTGAGTTGATAAGATGATCTCATGCTTTTGGATGTATGAATATGCATGGAAGATTACAAGCAGCTGGCACAAGCATGAAATCAGGTTGCAACTCTTTAATCAAAGCTGGAAAATTTCGAGCAGCCTTACAACCTACAAAAACAAAATGAGTCTCAGCTTGTTTTGAACCAGAAATTGGATACATAAGCAATGGAACGTCATTAATTAAGTGGTAAGAAGGTGTAGAATAAGAGTTAAATGCAAAAACTCCCTGTGACACGTGATTCCTTCCATCAATCGATTCAACTTGAGACTGCATTGATGGCTCTTTACATTTTCCTTCAAAATCTGCATAGGAAATACATGTGTGAGGATGGAAATAATGCTCGAAAGAAGGTAAAGATGATGAATGAACCATGGGTAACAAACAAGAATAGAAATATGGAGTTCGAATTAATTCTCCATTGGTGCGGACAGATTCGGGTTGTTCCATGAAGTGATACCAAATAGATCTATCTCCTAGAAGACAAACTCCATGGAAGCTAGTGAATTGTACAAGCAACTTTGGAATGGAACATTGCATGACTAACTTCACTCGACTTCGCTCAATCCGTACAAAAGCAGAAACACTAAACAAGGCAAAGTTAAGTTCGTCAGGAAAACTATAAACACTCGCCTTCCCATGCACAATCAGCTCACTTGATGCTTCACTCATCTCCTCAGATTTTTTTACCTCTTTTTCAATCTCACATTCCTCAACTTTTACCTCAAGTGCACTCTCACCACCATACTCAACTCGCTCTTTTTCAAGTTTTTGTTGGACGAGAGTTGTTGACATGTCTCCTGCACTCAACTAACTCCTTCATCTATGGATAAAGTATTTGCATGCTTTGTTGTCGAATGAACCTCCTCCCTTCTCCTTGAATATAATGACTTTGAAGAGGTAGGTTGGACGTCAGGATGAAATTGTGGGGAACCCCTCCTCTTGACATCCTTATTCACCATTCGGTCAAGGCGTCTATGAAGAGGCTCGAAAGCTTCATCCAAACTCTGCTTGAATTCTTCCATCATGGCCACCATGTGTAGTTTAAAGTCCATTGTTTGGTCACCAACTCCACTAGACATGCTTAGGTAAACCTGCAAAAGAAAATAAGCAAACGACTTCTTCTCTCCTTCTTTTTTTTTTGGTACAATGTATAGGTCACTCACGCTTGTGTTTCACTCAAGTGTATCACTCTCTAATAGTCTCACCAAGCAATTCCTTGGCTTGCTAGTTGCTCGGGTTGGACAAATTAGGCGTCACCGCAAGGTACGTTCTTGACTAGTCAACAAGTGACACAAGATAGCAGCAAGGAATGGAGGTGAATGAAGGCATAGACGCGATCTAAAACTCAGATTAGGACTAATGACTGAAAGAGAAGGCAAGACAAAATGCCTTCAAGGCTGAATTTTTGAAAATCCTAGAAGTACTCTTCCCGACAACCCAAAATTCTGGAATTTGCGGAGCGTGCTGGTCCTCGGCCTTTTGGTCGGGGCTTTGGTGGTATTTTGGTGTTGCTTTGGTGTTAGTCAATCAGGTCTTCGACCTCCGCTGAGCTGTCGAGGGTCTCGCTGCCCGGTCGCGGAAGCAACTTAGGATCTTAGAGGACACGTTACGGAATCGACGGAGTTGAACCCAAACTCGGACCACTCAAGAACGAATTCAACGGCAGAGGATGCCACAATCAAGTGTGTTTGCTTGATTGATAAGTCAATAAACAACCTAGGAACCACACTAGGATGTTCAACTTAGATTTCACAAGCTAGAGGAATTTGGCTTAATGGAAGACGAAATTCTGGAATTTTTTTAATAACATCGCAAAAACTAAATGTACCATCAGCTTTAGGGCTATTTATAGCCTTGACTAAACCTAATAAAGCTTGGAAAGCATGAAGGGAAAATCGGCCAGCCCATTGGGTCTCTCTTGGCCGAAAGCTAACCTACTAATTAACTAGCTTAATGACTAGCTAAAGCACTATTGGACCTAAGGCCCACATGGCCGAAGCTAAGCTCAACAAGAGCTACTTAATCGAGGCCCAATCCTCCCTTTGAGGCTTGCTCATTCGTATCATTCCCCTCCTCTTGAAAAGGATTTGTAATTAAATCTTGGGAAAAAGTGGTACTCCATGCAATGTGGGAGCGAGATGAATGAGCACCAGCCACGTCACATGTCGCTTGGACAACCTCGTGATGCTCTTGAACAAGGACATTCGCCAAGACAAGAAACACCTTGTATAAAGCTTGTGAAAATTCCATGTAGCACTCCAAAACTCTCTCATCAACCCTTGGTCGTTTGCATGTCAAATTCAAACCCATAAAACAAATCACACAATTAGTATATGTAGGGTTAATACTACTTGACAACTTACGTTTCACATGCACTAGATAGGGATCTTCATGGTGACTCTCATTCAGCTTAGAAAAATCTTGAATCTGATTGTGCAAGGTAGTATAATTCGACCCTAGTTGTTGCTGATTTGGCACTACTTGCCCATCTGGAGATAGAGCAATGAGCCATTCATGTTGCACTTCCGTGGAAGAATGAACCAGTGAGGTAAAAACAACATTCGGGTCTTGATTGACACACTTGTCTGCATCACCCAACATAAGTGGCAGCAATGAAGTGAAGGTCACACTCCAGACGAGTCACTTGAATTTGCGCCAGTTTGAGTTGATAAGATGATCTCATGCTTTTGGATGTATGAATATGCATGGAAGATTACAAGCAGCTGGCACAAGCATGAAATCAGGTTGCAACTCTTTAATCAAAGCTGGAAAATTTCGAGCAGCCTTACAACCTACAAAAACAAAATGAGTCTCAGCTTGTTTTGAACCAGAAATTGGATACATAAGCAATGGAACGTCATTAATTAAGTGGTAAGAAGGTGTAGAATAAGAGTTAAATGCAAAAACTCCCTGTGACACGTGATTCCTTCCATCAATCGATTCAACTTGAGACTGCATTGATGGCTCTTTACATTTTCCTTCAAAATCTGCATAGGAAATACATGTGTGAGGATGGAAATAATGCTCAAAAGAAGGTAAAGATGATGAATGAACCATGGGTAACAAACAAGAATAGAAATATGGAGTTCGAATTAATTCTCCATTGGTGCGGACAGATTCGGGTTGTTCCATGAAGTGATACCAAATAGATCTATCTCCTAGAAGACAAACTCCATGGAAGCTAGTGAATTGTACAAGCAACTTTGGAATGGAACATTGCATGACTAACTTCACTCGACTTCGCTCAATCCGTACAAAAGCAGAAACACTAAACAAGGCAAAGTTAAGTTCGTTAGGAAAACTATAAACACTCGCCTTCCCATGCACAATCAGCTCACTTGATGCTTCACTCATCTCCTCAGATTTTTTTACCTCTTTTTCAATCTCACATTCCTCAACTTTTACCTCAAGTGCACTCTCACCACCATACTCAACTCGCTCTTTTTCAAGTTTTTGTTGGAGGAGAGTTGTTGACATGTCTCCTGCACTCAACTAACTCCTTCATCTATGGATAAAGTATTTGCATGCTTTGTTGTCGAATGAACCTCCTCCCTTCTCCTTGAATATAATGACTTTGAAGAGGTAGGTTGGACGTCAGGATGAAATTGTGGGGAACCCCTCCTCTTGACATCCTTATTCACCATTCGGTCAAGGCGTCTATGAAGAGGCTCGAAAGCTTCATCCAAACTCTGCTTGAATTCTTCCATCATGGCCACCATGTGTAGTTTAAAGTCCATTGTTTGGTCACCAACTCCACTAGACATGCTTAGGTAAACCTGCAAAAGAAAATAAGCAAACGACTTCTTCTCTCCTTCTTTTTTTTTTGGTACAATGTATAGGTCACTCACGCTTGTGTTTCACTCAAGTGTATCACTCTCTAATAGTCTCACCAAGCAATTCCTTGGCTTGCTAGTTGCTCGGGTTGGACAAATTAGGCGTCACCGCAAGGTACGTTCTTGACTAGTCAACAAGTGACACAAGATAGCAGCAAGGAATGGAGGTGAATGAAGGCCTAGACGCGATCTAAAACTCAGATTAGGACTAATGACTGAAAGAGAAGGCAAGACAAAATGCCTTCAAGGCTGAATTTTTGAAAATCCTAGAAGTACTCTACCCGACAACCCAAAATTCTGGAATTTGCGGAGCGTGCTGGTCCTCGGCCTTTTGGTCGGGGCTTTGGTGGTATTTTGGTGTTGCTTTGGTGTTAGTCAATCAGGTCTTCGACCTCCGCTGAGCTGTCGAGGGTCTCGCTGCCCGGTCGCGGAAGCAACTTAGGATCTTAGAGGACACGTTACGGAATCGACGGAGTTGAACCCAAACTCGGACCACTCAAGAACGAATTCAACGGCAGAGGATGCCACAATCAAGTGTGTTTGCTTGATTGATAAGTCAATAAACAACCTAGGAACCACACTAGGATGTTCAACTTAGATTTCACAAGCTAGAGGAATTTGGCTTAATGGAAGACGAAATTCTGGAATTTTTTTAATAACATCGCAAAAACTAAATGTACCATCAGCTTTAGGGCTATTTATAGCCTTGACTAAACCTAATAAAGCTTGGAAAGCATGAAGGGAAAATCGGCCAGCCCATTGGGTCTCTCTTGGCCGAAAGCTAACCTACTAATTAACTAGCTTAATGACTAGCTAAAGCACTATTGGACCTAAGGCCCACATGGCCGAAGCTAAGCTCAACAAGAGCTACTTAATCGAGGCCCAATCCTCCCTTTGAGGCTTGCTCATTCGTATCATTCCCCTCCTCTTGAAAAGGATTTGTCCTTAAATCTTGGGAAAAAGTGGTACTCCATGCAATGTGGGAGCGAGATGAATGAGCACCAGCCACGTCACATGTCGCTTGGACAACCTCGTGATGCTCTTGAACAAGGACATTCGCCAAGACAAGAAACACCTTGTATAAAGCTTGTGAAAATTCCATGTAGCACTCCAAAACTCTCTCATCAACCCTTGGTCGTTTGCATGTCAAATTCAAACCCATAAAACAAATCACACAATTAGTATATGTAGGGTTAATACTACTTGACAACTTACGTTTCACATGCACTAGATAGGGATCTTCATGGTGACTCTCATTCAGCTTAGAAAAATCTTGAATCTGATTGTGCAAGGTAGTATAATTCGACCCTAGTTGTTGCTGATTTGGCACTACTTGCCCATCTGGAGATAGAGCAATGAGCCATTCATGTTGCACTTCCGTGGAAGAATGAACCAGTGAGGTAAAAACAACATTCGGGTCTTGATTGACACACTTGTCTGCATCACCCAACATAAGTGGCAGCAATGAAGTGAAGGTCACACTCCAGACGAGTCACTTGAATTTGCGCCAGTTTGAGTTGATAAGATGATCTCATGCTTTTGGATGTATGAATATGCATGGAAGATTACAAGCAGCTGGCACAAGCATGAAATCAGGTTGCAACTCTTTAATCAAAGCTGGAAAATTTCGAGCAGCCTTACAACCTACAAAAACAAAATGAGTCTCAGCTTGTTTTGAACCAGAAATTGGATACATAAGCAATGGAACGTCATTAATTAAGTGGTAAGAAGGTGTAGAATAAGAGTTAAATGCAAAAACTCCCTGTGACACGTGATTCCTTCCATCAATCGATTCAACTTGAGACTGCATTGATGGCTCTTTACATTTTCCTTCAAAATCTGCATAGGAAATACATGTGTGAGGATGGAAATAATGCTCAAAAGAAGGTAAAGATGATGAATGAACCATGGGTAACAAACAAGAATAGAAATATGGAGTTCGAATTAATTCTCCATTGGTGCGGACAGATTCGGGTTGTTCCATGAAGTGATACCAAATAGATCTATCTCCTAGAAGACAAACTCCATGGAAGCTAGTGAATTGTACAAGCAACTTTGGAATGGAACATTGCATGACTAACTTCACTCGACTTCGCTCAATCCGTACAAAAGCAGAAACACTAAACAAGGCAAAGTTAAGTTCGTTAGGAAAACTATAAACACTCGCCTTCCCATGCACAATCAGCTCACTTGATGCTTCACTCATCTCCTCAGATTTTTTTCCCTCTTTTTCAATCTCACATTCCTCAACTTTTACCTCAAGTGCACTCTCACCACCATACTCAACTCGCTCTTTTTCAAGTTTTTGTTGGAGGAGAGTTGTTGACATGTCTCCTGCACTCAACTAACTCCTTCATCTATGGATAAAGTATTTGCATGCTTTGTTGTCGAATGAACCTCCTCCCTTCTCCTTGAATATAATGACTTTGAAGAGGTAGGTTGGACGTCAGGATGAAATTGTGGGGAACCCCTCCTCTTGACATCCTTATTCACCATTCGGTCAAGCCGTCTATGAAGAGGCTCGAAAGCTTCATCCAAACTCTGCTTGAATTCTTCCATCATGGCCACCATGTGTAGTTTAAAGTCCATTGTTTGGTCACCAACTCCACTAGACATGCTTAGGTAAACCTGCAAAAGAAAATAAGCAAACGACTTCTTCTCTCCTTCTTTTTTTTTGGGTACAATGTATAGGTCACTCACGCTTGTGTTTCACTCAAGTGTATCACTCTCTAATAGTCTCACCAAGCAATTCCTTGGCTTGCTAGTTGCTCGGGTTGGACAAATTAGGCGTCACCGCAAGGTACGTTCTTGACTAGTCAACAAGTGACACAAGATAGCAGCAAGGAATGGAGGTGAATGAAGGCCTAGACGCGATCTAAAACTCAGATTAGGACTAATGACTGAAAGAGAAGGCAAGACAAAATGCCTTCAAGGCTGAATTTTTGAAAATCCTAGAAGTACTCTACCCGACAACCCAAAATTCTGGAATTTGCGGAGCGTGCTGGTCCTCGGCCTTTTGGTCGGGGCTTTGGTGGTATTTTGGTGTTGCTTTGGTGTTAGTCAATCAGGTCTTCGACCTCCGCTGAGCTGTCGAGGGTCTCGCTGCCCGGTCGCGGAAGCAACTTAGGATCTTAGAGGACACGTTACGGAATCGACGGAGTTGAACCCAAACTCGGACCACTCAAGAACGAATTCAACGGCAGAGGATGCCACAATCAAGTGTGTTTGCTTGATTGATAAGTCAATAAACAACCTAGGAACCACACTAGGATGTTCAACTTAGATTTCACAAGCTAGAGGAATTTGGCTTAATGGAAGACGAAATTCTGGAATTTTATTAATAACATCGCAAAAACTAAATGTACCATCAGCTTTAGGGCTATTTATAGCCTTGACTAAACCTAATAAAGCTTGGAAAGCATGAAGGGAAAATCGGCCAGCCCATTGGGTCTCTCTTGGCCGAAAGCTAACCTACTAATTAACTAGCTTAATGACTAGCTAAAGCACTATTGGACCTAAGGCCCACATGGCCGAAGCTAAGCTCAACAAGAGCTACTTAATCGAGGCCCAATCCTCCCTTTGAGGCTTGCTCATTCGTATCATTCCCCTCCTCTTGAAAAGGATTTGTCCTTAAATCTTGGGAAAAAGTGGTACTCCATGCAATGTGGGAGCGAGATGAATGAGCACCAGCCACGTCACATGTCGCTTGGACAACCTCGTGATGCTCTTGAACAAGGACATTCGCCAAGACAAGAAACACCTTGTATAAAGCTTGTGAAAATTCCATGTAGCACTCCAAAACTCTCTCATCAACCCTTGGTCGTTTGCATGTCAAATTCAAACCCATAAAACAAATCACACAATTAGTATATGTAGGGTTAATACTACTTGACAACTTACGTTTCACATGCACCAGATAGGGATCTTCATGATGACTCTCATTCAGCTTAGAAAAATCTTGAATCTGATTGTGCAAGGTAGTATAATTCGACCCTAGTTGTTGCTGATTTGGCACTACTTGCCCATCTGGAGATAGAGCAATGAGCCATTCATGTTGCACTTCCGTGGAAGAATGAACCAGTGAGGTAAAAACAACATTCGGGTCTTGATTGACACACTTGTCTGCATCACCCAACATAAGTGGCAGCAATGAAGTGAAGGTCACACTCCAGACGAGTCACTTGAATTTGCGCCAGTTTGAGTTGATAAGATGATCTCATGCTTTTGGATGTATGAATATGCATGGAAGATTACAAGCAGCTGGCACAAGCATGAAATCAGGTTGCAACTCTTTAATCAAAGCTGGAAAATTTCGAGCAGCCTTACAACCTACAAAAACAAAATGAGTCTCAGCTTGTTTTGAACCAGAAATTGGATACATAAGCAATGGAACGTCATTAATTAAGTGGTAAGAAGGTGTAGAATAAGAGTTAAATGCAAAAACTCCCTGTGACACGTGATTCCTTCCATCAATCGATTCAACTTGAGACTGCATTGATGGCTCTTTACATTTTCCTTCAAAATCTGCATAGGAAATACATGTGTGAGGATGGAAATAATGCTCAAAAGAAGGTAAAGATGATGAATGAACCATGGGTAACAAACAAGAATAGAAATATGGAGTTCGAATTAATTCTCCATTGGTGCGGACAGATTCGGGTTGTTCCATGAAGTGATACCAAATAGATCTATCTCCTAGAAGACAAACTCCATGGAAGCTAGTGAATTGTACAAGCAACTTTGGAATGGAACATTGCATGACTAACTTCACTCGACTTCGCTCAATCCGTACAAAAGCAGAAACACTAAACAAGGCAAAGTTAAGTTCGTTAGGAAAACTATAAACACTCGCCTTCCCATGCACAATCAGCTCACTTGATGCTTCACTCATCTCCTCAGATTTTTTTCCCTCTTTTTCAATCTCACATTCCTCAACTTTTACCTCAAGTGCACTCTCACCACCATACTCAACTCGCTCTTTTTCAAGTTTTTGTTGGAGGAGAGTTGTTGACATGTCTCCTGCACTCAACTAACTCCTTCATCTATGGATAAAGTATTTGCATGCTTTGTTGTCGAATGAACCTCCTCCCTTCTCCTTGAATATAATGACTTTGAAGAGGTAGGTTGGACGTCAGGATGAAATTGTGGGGAACCCCTCCTCTTGACATCCTTATTCACCATTCGGTCAAGCCGTCTATGAAGAGGCTCGAAAGCTTCATCCAAACTCTGCTTGAATTCTTCCATCATGGCCACCATGTGTAGTTTAAAGTCCATTGTTTGGTCACCAACTCCACTAGACATGCTTAGGTAAACCTGCAAAAGAAAATAAGCAAACGACTTCTTCTCTCCTTCTTTTTTTTTGGGTACAATGTATAGGTCACTCACGCTTGTGTTTCACTCAAGTGTATCACTCTCTAATAGTCTCACCAAGCAATTCCTTGGCTTGCTAGTTGCTCGGGTTGGACAAATTAGGCGTCACCGCAAGGTACGTTCTTGACTAGTCAACAAGTGACACAAGATAGCAGCAAGGAATGGAGGTGAATGAAGGCCTAGACGCGATCTAAAACTCAGATTAGGACTAATGACTGAAAGAGAAGGCAAGACAAAATGCCTTCAAGGCTGAATTTTTGAAAATCCTAGAAGTACTCTACCCGACAACCCAAAATTCTGGAATTTGCGGAGCGTGCTGGTCCTCGGCCTTTTGGTCGGGGCTTTGGTGGTATTTTGGTGTTGCTTTGGTGTTAGTCAATCAGGTCTTCGACCTCCGCTGAGCTGTCGAGGGTCTCGCTGCCCGGTCGCGGAAGCAACTTAGGATCTTAGAGGACACGTTACGGAATCGACGGAGTTGAACCCAAACTCGGACCACTCAAGAACGAATTCAACGGCAGAGGATGCCACAATCAAGTGTGTTTGCTTGATTGATAAGTCAATAAACAACCTAGGAACCACACTAGGATGTTCAACTTAGCTTTCACAAGCTAGAGGAATTTGGCTTAATGGAAGACGAAATTCTGGAATTTTATTAATAACATCGCAAAAACTAAATGTACCATCAGCTTTAGGGCTATTTATAGCCTTGACTAAACCTAATAAAGCTTGGAAAGCATGAAGGGAAAATCGGCCAGCCCATTGGGTCTCTCTTGGCCGAAAGCTAACCTACTAATTAACTAGCTTAATGACTAGCTAAAGCACTATTGGACCTAAGGCCCACGTGGCCGAAGCTAAGCTCAACAAGAGCTACTTAATCGAGGCCCAATCCTCCCTTTGAGGCTTGCTCATTCGTATCATTCCCCTCCTCTTGAAAAGGATTTGTCCTTAAATCTTGGGAAAAAGTGGTACTCCATGCAATGTGGGAGCGAGATGAATGAGCACCAGCCACGTCACATGTCGCTTGGACAACCTCGTGATGCTCTTGAACAAGGACATTCGCCAAGACAAGAAACACCTTGTATAAAGCTTGTGAAAATTCCATGTAGCACTCCAAAACTCTCTCATCAACCCTTGGTCGTTTGCATGTCAAATTCAAACCCATAAAACAAATCACACAATTAGTATATGTAGGGTTAATACTACTTGACAACTTACGTTTCACATGCACTAGATAGGGATCTTCATGATGACTCTCATTCAGCTTAGAAAAATCTTGAATCTGATTGTGCAAGGTAGTATAATTCGACCCTAGTTGTTGCTGATTTGGCACTACTTGCCCATCTGGAGATAGAGCAATGAGCCATTCATGTTGCACTTCCGTGGAAGAATGAACCAGTGAGGTAAAAACAACATTCGGGTCTTGATTGACACACTTGTCTGCATCACCCAACATAAGTGGCAGCAATGAAGTGAAGGTCACACTCCAGACGAGTCACTTGAATTTGCGCCAGTTTGAGTTGATAAGATGATCTCATGCTTTTGGATGTATGAATATGCATGGAAGATTACAAGCAGCTGGCACAAGCATGAAATCAGGTTGCAACTCTTTAATCAAAGCTGGAAAATTTCGAGCAGCCTTACAACCTACAAAAACAAAATGAGTCTCAGCTTGTTTTGAACCAGAAATTGGATACATAAGCAATGGAACGTCATTAATTAAGTGGTAAGAAGGTGTAGAATAAGAGTTAAATGCAAAAACTCCCTGTGACACGTGATTCCTTCCATCAATCGATTCAACTTGAGACTGCATTGATGGCTCTTTACATTTTCCTTCAAAATCTGCATAGGAAATACATGTGTGAGGATGGAAATAATGCTCAAAAGAAGGTAAAGATGATGAATGAACCATGGGTAACAAACAAGAATAGAAATATGGAGTTCGAATTAATTCTCCATTGGTGCGGACAGATTCGGGTTGTTCCATGAAGTGATACCAAATAGATCTATCTCCTAGAAGACAAACTCCATGGAAGCTAGTGAATTGTACAAGCAACTTTGGAATGGAACATTGCATGACTAACTTCACTCGACTTCGCTCAATCCGTACAAAAGCAGAAACACTAAACAAGGCAAAGTTAAGTTCGTTAGGAAAACTATAAACACTCGCCTTCCCATGCACAATCAGCTCACTTGATGCTTCACTCATCTCCTCAGATTTTTTTCCCTCTTTTTCAATCTCACATTCCTCAACTTTTACCTCAAGTGCACTCTCACCACCATACTCAACTCGCTCTTTTTCAAGTTTTTGTTGGAGGAGAGTTGTTGACATGTCTCCTGCACTCAACTAACTCCTTCATCTATGGATAAAGTATTTGCATGCTTTGTTGTCGAATGAACCTCCTCCCTTCTCCTTGAATATAATGACTTTGAAGAGGTAGGTTGGACGTCAGGATGAAATTGTGGGGAACCCCTCCTCTTGACATCCTTATTCACCATTCGGTCAAGCCGTCTATGAAGAGGCTCGAAAGCTTCATCCAAACTCTGCTTGAATTCTTCCATCATGGCCACCATGTGTAGTTTAAAGTCCATTGTTTGGTCACCAACTCCACTAGACATGCTTAGGTAAACCTGCAAAAGAAAATAAGCAAACGACTTCTTCTCTCCTTCTTTTTTTTTGGGTACAATGTATAGGTCACTCACGCTTGTGTTTCACTCAAGTGTATCACTCTCTAATAGTCTCACCAAGCAATTCCTTGGCTTGCTAGTTGCTCGGGTTGGACAAATTAGGCGTCACCGCAAGGTACGTTCTTGACTAGTCAACAAGTGACACAAGATAGCAGCAAGGAATGGAGGTGAATGAAGGCCTAGACGCGATCTAAAACTCAGATTAGGACTAATGACTGAAAGAGAAGGCAAGACAAAATGCCTTCAAGGCTGAATTTTTGAAAATCCTAGAAGTACTCTACCCGACAACCCAAAATTCTGGAATTTGCGGAGCGTGCTGGTCCTCGGCCTTTTGGTCGGGGCTTTGGTGGTATTTTGGTGTTGCTTTGGTGTTAGTCAATCAGGTCTTCGACCTCCGCTGAGCTGTCGAGGGTCTCGCTGCCCGGTCGCGGAAGCAACTTAGGATCTTAGAGGACACGTTACGGAATCGACGGAGTTGAACCCAAACTCGGACCACTCAAGAACGAATTCAACGGCAGAGGATGCCACAATCAAGTGTGTTTGCTTGATTGATAAGTCAATAAACAACCTAGGAACCACACTAGGATGTTCAACTTAGCTTTCACAAGCTAGAGGAATTTGGCTTAATGGAAGACGAAATTCTGGAATTTTATTAATAACATCGCAAAAACTAAATGTACCATCAGCTTTAGGGCTATTTATAGCCTTGACTAAACCTAATAAAGCTTGGAAAGCATGAAGGGAAAATCGGCCAGCCCATTGGGTCTCTCTTGGCCGAAAGCTAACCTACTAATTAACTAGCTTAATGACTAGCTAAAGCACTATTGGACCTAAGGCCCACGTGGCCGAAGCTAAGCTCAACAAGAGCTACTTAATCGAGGCCCAATCCTCCCTTTGAGGCTTGCTCATTCGTATCATTCCCCTCCTCTTGAAAAGGATTTGTCCTTAAATCTTGGGAAAAAGTGGTACTCCATCCAATGTGGGAGCGAGATGAATGAGCACCAGCCACGTCACATGTCGCTTGGACAACCTCGTGATGCTCTTGAACAAGGACATTCGCCAAGACAAGAAACACCTTGTATAAAGCTTGTGAAAATTCCATGTAGCACTCCAAAACTCTCTCATCAACCCTTGGTCGTTTGCATGTCAAATTCAAACCCATAAAACAAATCACACAATTAGTATATGTAGGGTTAATACTACTTGACAACTTACGTTTCACATGCACTAGATAGGGATCTTCATGATGACTCTCATTCAGCTTAGAAAAATCTTGAATCTGATTGTGCAAGGTAGTATAATTCGACCCTAGTTGTTGCTGATTTGGCACTACTTGCCCATCTGGAGATAGAGCAATGAGCCATTCATGTTGCACTTCCGTGGAAGAATGAACCAGTGAGGTAAAAACAACATTCGGGTCTTGATTGACACACTTGTCTGCATCACCCAACATAAGTGGCAGCAATGAAGTGAAGGTCACACTCCAGACGAGTCACTTGAATTTGCGCCAGTTTGAGTTGATAAGATGATCTCATGCTTTTGGATGTATGAATATGCATGGAAGATTACAAGCAGCTGGCACAAGCATGAAATCAGGTTGCAACTCTTTAATCAAAGCTGGAAAATTTCGAGCAGCCTTACAACCTACAAAAACAAAATGAGTCTCAGCTTGTTTTGAACCAGAAATTGGATACATAAGCAATGGAACGTCATTAATTAAGTGGTAAGAAGGTGTAGAATAAGAGTTAAATGCAAAAACTCCCTGTGACACGTGATTCCTTCCATCAATCGATTCAACTTGAGACTGCATTGATGGCTCTTTACATTTTCCTTCAAAATCTGCATAGGAAATACATGTGTGAGGATGGAAATAATGCTCAAAAGAAGGTAAAGATGATGAATGAACCATGGGTAACAAACAAGAATAGAAATATGGAGTTCGAATTAATTCTCCATTGGTGCGGACAGATTCGGGTTGTTCCATGAAGTGATACCAAATAGATCTATCTCCTAGAAGACAAACTCCATGGAAGCTAGTGAATTGTACAAGCAACTTTGGAATGGAACATTGCATGACTAACTTCACTCGACTTCGCTCAATCCGTACAAAAGCAGAAACACTAAACAAGGCAAAGTTAAGTTCGTTAGGAAAACTATAAACACTCGCCTTCCCATGCACAATCAGCTCACTTGATGCTTCACTCATCTCCTCAGATTTTTTTACCTCTTTTTCAATCTCACATTCCTCAACTTTTACCTCAAGTGCACTCTCACCACCATACTCAACTCGCTCTTTTTCAAGTTTTTGTTGGAGGAGAGTTGTTGACATGTCTCCTGCACTCAACTAACTCCTTCATCTATGGATAAAGTATTTGCATGCTTTGTTGTCGAATGAACCTCCTCCCTTCTCCTTGAATATAATGACTTTGAAGAGGTAGGTTGGACGTCAGGATGAAATTGTGGGGAACCCCTCCTCTTGACATCCTTATTCACCATTCGGTCAAGGCGTCTATGAAGAGGCTCGAAAGCTTCATCCAAACTCTGCTTGAATTCTTCCATCATGGCCACCATGTGTAGTTTAAAGTCCATTGTTTGGTCACCAACTCCACTAGACATGCTTAGGTAAACCTGCAAAAGAAAATAAGCAAACGACTTCTTCTCTCCTTCTTTTTTTTTTGGTACAATGTATAGGTCACTCATCTTGAAAAGGATTTGTCCTTAAATCTTGGGAAAAAGTGGTACTCCATGCAATGTGGGAGCGAGATGAATGAGCACCAGCCACGTCACATGTCGCTTGGACAACCTCGTGATGCTCTTGAACAAGGACATTCGCCAAGACAAGAAACACCTTGTATAAAGCTTGTGAAAATTCCATGTAGCACTCCAAAACTCTCTCATCAACCCTTGGTCGTTTGCATGTCAAATTCAAACCCATAAAACAAATCACACAATTAGTATATGTAGGGTTAATACTACTTGACAACTTACGTTTCACATGCACCAGATAGGGATCTTCATGATGACTCTCATTCAGCTTAGAAAAATCTTGAATCTGATTGTGCAAGGTAGTATAATTCGACCCTAGTTGTTGCTGATTTGGCACTACTTGCCCATCTGGAGATAGAGCAATGAGCCATTCATGTTGCACTTCCGTGGAAGAATGAACCAGTGAGGTAAAAACAACATTCGGGTCTTGATTGACACACTTGTCTGCATCACCCAACATAAGTGGCAGCAATGAAGTGAAGGTCACACTCCAGACGAGTCACTTGAATTTGCGCCAGTTTGAGTTGATAAGATGATCTCATGCTTTTGGATGTATGAATATGCATGGAAGATTACAAGCAGCTGGCACAAGCATGAAATCAGGTTGCAACTCTTTAATCAAAGCTGGAAAATTTCGAGCAGCCTTACAACCTACAAAAACAAAATGAGTCTCAGCTTGTTTTGAACCAGAAATTGGATACATAAGCAATGGAACGTCATTAATTAAGTGGTAAGAAGGTGTAGAATAAGAGTTAAATGCAAAAACTCCCTGTGACACGTGATTCCTTCCATCAATCGATTCAACTTGAGACTGCATTGATGGCTCTTTACATTTTCCTTCAAAATCTGCATAGGAAATACATGTGTGAGGATGGAAATAATGCTCAAAAGAAGGTAAAGATGATGAATGAACCATGGGTAACAAACAAGAATAGAAATATGGAGTTCGAATTAATTCTCCATTGGTGCGGACAGATTCGGGTTGTTCCATGAAGTGATACCAAATAGATCTATCTCCTAGAAGACAAACTCCATGGAAGCTAGTGAATTGTACAAGCAACTTTGGAATGGAACATTGCATGACTAACTTCACTCGACTTCGCTCAATCCGTACAAAAGCAGAAACACTAAACAAGGCAAAGTTAAGTTCGTTAGGAAAACTATAAACACTCGCCTTCCCATGCACAATCAGCTCACTTGATGCTTCACTCATCTCCTCAGATTTTTTTCCCTCTTTTTCAATCTCACATTCCTCAACTTTTACCTCAAGTGCACTCTCACCACCATACTCAACTCGCTCTTTTTCAAGTTTTTGTTGGAGGAGAGTTGTTGACATGTCTCCTGCACTCAACTAACTCCTTCATCTATGGATAAAGTATTTGCATGCTTTGTTGTCGAATGAACCTCCTCCCTTCTCCTTGAATATAATGACTTTGAAGAGGTAGGTTGGACGTCAGGATGAAATTGTGGGGAACCCCTCCTCTTGACATCCTTATTCACCATTCGGTCAAGCCGTCTATGAAGAGGCTCGAAAGCTTCATCCAAACTCTGCTTGAATTCTTCCATCATGGCCACCATGTGTAGTTTAAAGTCCATTGTTTGGTCACCAACTCCACTAGACATGCTTAGGTAAACCTGCAAAAGAAAATAAGCAAACGACTTCTTCTCTCCTTCTTTTTTTTTTGGTACAATGTATAGGTCACTCACGCTTGTGTTTCACTCAAGTGTATCACTCTCTAATAGTCTCACCAAGCAATTCCTTGGCTTGCTAGTTGCTAGGGTTGGACAAATTAGGCGTCACCGCAAGGTACGTTCTTGACTAGTCAACAAGTGACACAAGATAGCAGCAAGGAATGGAGGTGAATGAAGGCCTAGACGCGATCTAAAACTCAGATTAGGACTAATGACTGAAAGAGAAGGCAAGACAAAATGCCTTCAAGGCTGAATTTTTGAAAATCCTAGAAGTACTCTACCCGACAACCCAAAATTCTGGAATTTGCGGAGCGTGCTGGTCCTCGGCCTTTTGGTCGGGGCTTTGGTGGTATTTTGGTGTTGCTTTGGTGTTAGTCAATCAGGTCTTCGACCTCCGCTGAGCTGTCGAGGGTCTCGCTGCCCGGTCGCGGAAGCAACTTAGGATCTTAGAGGACACGTTACGGAATCGACGGAGTTGAACCCAAACTCGGACCACTCAAGAACGAATTCAACGGCAGAGGATGCCACAATCAAGTGTGTTTGCTTGATTGATAAGTCAATAAACAACCTAGGAACCACACTAGGATGTTCAACTTAGATTTCACAAGCTAGAGGAATTTGGCTTAATGGAAGACGAAATTCTGGAATTTTATTAATAACATCGCAAAAACTAAATGTACCATCAGCTTTAGGGCTATTTATAGCCTTGACTAAACCTAATAAAGCTTGGAAAGCATGAAGGGAAAATCGGCCAGCCCATTGGGTCTCTCTTGGCCGAAAGCTAACCTACTAATTAACTAGCTTAATGACTAGCTAAAGCACTATTGGACCTAAGGCCCACGTGGCCGAAGCTAAGCTCAACAAGAGCTACTTAATCGAGGCCCAATCCTCCCTTTGAGGCTTGCTCATTCGTATCATTCCCCTCCTCTTGAAAAGGATTTGTCCTTAAATCTTGGGAAAAAGTGGTACTCCATGCAATGTGGGAGCGAGATGAATGAGCACCAGCCACGTCACATGTCGCTTGGACAACCTCGTGATGCTCTTGAACAAGGACATTCGCCAAGACAAGAAACACCTTGTATAAAGCTTGTGAAAATTCCATGTAGCACTCCAAAACTCTCTCATCAACCCTTGGTCGTTTGCATGTCAAATTCAAACCCATAAAACAAATCACACAATTAGTATATGTAGGGTTAATACTACTTGACAACTTACGTTTCACATGCACCAGATAGGGATCTTCATGATGACTCTCATTCAGCTTAGAAAAATCTTGAATCTGATTGTGCAAGGTAGTATAATTCGACCCTAGTTGTTGCTGATTTGGCACTACTTGCCCATCTGGAGATAGAGCAATGAGCCATTCATGTTGCACTTCCGTGGAAGAATGAACCAGTGAGGTAAAAACAACATTCGGGTCTTGATTGACACACTTGTCTGCATCACCCAACATAAGTGGCAGCAATGAAGTGAAGGTCACACTCCAGACGAGTCACTTGAATTTGCGCCAGTTTGAGTTGATAAGATGATCTCATGCTTTTGGATGTATGAATATGCATGGAAGATTACAAGCAGCTGGCACAAGCATGAAATCAGGTTGCAACTCTTTAATCAAAGCTGGAAAATTTCGAGCAGCCTTACAACCTACAAAAACAAAATGAGTCTCAGCTTGTTTTGAACCAGAAATTGGATACATAAGCAATGGAACGTCATTAATTAAGTGGTAAGAAGGTGTAGAATAAGAGTTAAATGCAAAAACTCCCTGTGACACGTGATTCCTTCCATCAATCGATTCAACTTGAGACTGCATTGATGGCTCTTTACATTTTCCTTCAAAATCTGCATAGGAAATACATGTGTGAGGATGGAAATAATGCTCAAAAGAAGGTAAAGATGATGAATGAACCATGGGTAACAAACAAGAATAGAAATATGGAGTTCGAATTAATTCTCCATTGGTGCGGACAGATTCGGGTTGTTCCATGAAGTGATACCAAATAGATCTATCTCCTAGAAGACAAACTCCATGGAAGCAAGTGAATTGTACAAGCAACTTTGGAATGGAACATTGCATGACTAACTTCACTCGACTTCGCTCAATCCGTACAAAAGCAGAAACACTAAACAAGGCAAAGTTAAGTTCGTTAGGAAAACTATAAACACTCGCCTTCCCATGCACAATCAGCTCACTTGATGCTTCACTCATCTCCTCAGATTTTTTTCCCTCTTTTTCAATCTCACATTCCTCAACTTTTACCTCAAGTGCACTCTCACCACCATACTCAACTCGCTCTTTTTCAAGTTTTTGTTGGAGGAGAGTTGTTGACATGTCTCCTGCACTCAACTAACTCCTTCATCTATGGATAAAGTATTTGCATGCTTTGTTGTCGAATGAACCTCCTCCCTTCTCCTTGAATATAATGACTTTGAAGAGGTAGGTTGGACGTCAGGATGAAATTGTGGGGAACCCCTCCTCTTGACATCCTTATTCACCATTCGGTCAAGGCGTCTATGAAGAGGCTCGAAAGCTTCATCCAAACTCTGCTTGAATTCTTCCATCATGGCCACCATGTGTAGTTTAAAGTCCATTATTTGGTCACCAACTCCACTAGACATGCTTAGGTAAACCTGCAAAAGAAAATAAGCAAACGACTTCTTCTCTCCTTCTTTTTTTTTTGGTACAATGTATAGGTCACTCACGCTTGTGTTTCACTCAAGTGTATCACTCTCTAATAGTCTCACCAAGCAATTCCTTGGCTAGCTAGTTGCTCGGGTTGGACAAATTAGGCGTCACCGCAAGGTACGTTCTTGACTAGTCAACAAGTGACACAAGATAGCAGCAAGGAATGGAGGTGAATGAAGGCCTAGACGCGATCTAAAACTCAGATTAGGACTAATGACTGAAAGAGAAGGCAAGACAAAATGCCTTCAAGGCTGAATTTTTGAAAATCCTAGAAGTACTCTACCCGACAACCCAAAATTCTGGAATTTGCGGAGCGTGCTGGTCCTCGGCCTTTTGGTCGGGGCTTTGGTGGTATTTTGGTGTTGCTTTGGTGTTAGTCAATCAGGTCTTCGACCTCCGCTGAGCTGTCGAGGGTCTCGCTGCCCGGTCGCGGAAGCAACTTAGGATCTTAGAGGACACGTTACGGAATCGACGGAGTTGAACCCAAACTCAGACCACTCAAGAACGAATTCAACGGCAGAGGATGCCACAATCAAGTGTGTTTGCTTGATTGATAAGTCAATAAACAACCTAGGAACCACACTAGGATGTTCAACTTAGCTTTCACAAGCTAGAGGAATTTGGCTTAATGGAAGACGAAATTCTGGAATTTTATTAATAACATCGGAAAAACTAAATGTACCATCAGCTTTAGGGCTATTTATAGCCTTGACTAAACCTAATAAAGCTTGGAAAGCATGAAGGGAAAATCGGCCAGCCCATTGGGTCTCTCTTGGCCGAAAGCTAACCTACTAATTAACTAGCTTAATGACTAGCTAAAGCACTATTGGACCTAAGGCCCACATGGCCGAAGCTAAGCTCAACAAGAGCTACTTAATCGAGGCCCAATCCTCCCTTTGAGGCTTGCTCATTCGTATCATTCCCCTCCTCTTGAAAAGGATTTGTCCTTAAATCTTGGGAAAAAGTGGTACTCCATGCAATGTGGGAGCGAGATGAATGAGCACCAGCCACGTCACATGTCGCTTGGACAACCTCGTGATGCTCTTGAACAAGGACATTCGCCAAGACAAGAAACACCTTGTATAAAGCTTGTGAAAATTCCATGTAGCACTCCAAAACTCTCTCATCAACCCTTGGTCGTTTGCATGTCAAATTCAAACCCATAAAACAAATCACACAATTAGTATATGTAGGGTTAATACTACTTGACAACTTACGTTTCACATGCACTAGATAGGGATCTTCATGATGACTCTCATTCAGCTTAGAAAAATCTTGAATTTGATTGTGCAAGGTAGTATAATTCGACCCTAGTTGTTGCTGATTTGGCACTACTTGCCCATCTGGAGATAGAGCAATGAGCCATTCATGTTGCACTTCCGTGGAAGAATGAACCAGTGAGGTAAAAACAACATTCGGGTCTTGATTGACACACTTGTCTGCATCACCCAACATAAGTGGCAGCAATGAAGTGAAGGTCACACTCCAGACGAGTCACTTGAATTTGCGCCAGTTTGAGTTGATAAGATGATCTCATGCTTTTGGATGTATGAATATGCATGGAAGATTACAAGCAGCTGGCACAAGCATGAAATCAGGTTGCAACTCTTTAATCAAAGCTGGAAAATTTCGAGCAGCCTTACAACCTACAAAAACAAAATGAGTCTCAGCTTGTTTTGAACCAGAAATTGGATACATAAGCAATGGAACGTCATTAATTAAGTGGTAAGAAGGTGTAGAATAAGAGTTAAATGCAAAAACTCCCTGTGACACGTGATTCCTTCCATCAATCGATTCAACTTGAGACTGCATTGATGGCTCTTTACATTTTCCTTCAAAATCTGCATAGGAAATACATGTGTGAGGATGGAAATAATGCTCAAAAGAAGGTAAAGATGATGAATGAACCATGGGTAACAAACAAGAATAGAAATATGGAGTTCGAATTAATTCTCCATTGGTGCGGACAGATTCGGGTTGTTCCATGAAGTGATACCAAATAGATCTATCTCCTAGAAGACAAACTCCATGGAAGCTAGTGAATTGTACAAGCAACTTTGGAATGGAACATTGCATGACTAACTTCACTCGACTTCGCTCAATCCGTACAAAAGCAGAAACACTAAACAAGGCAAAGTTAAGTTCGTTAGGAAAACTATAAACACTCGCCTTCCCATGCACAATCAGCTCACTTGATGCTTCACTCATCTCCTCAGATTTTTTTACCTCTTTTTCAATCTCACATTCCTCAACTTTTACCTCAAGTGCACTCTCACCACCATACTCAACTCGCTCTTTTTCAAGTTTTTGTTGGACGAGAGTTGTTGACATGTCTCCTGCACTCAACTAACTCCTTCATCTATGGATAAAGTATTTGCATGCTTTGTTGTCGAATGAACCTCCTCCCTTCTCCTTGAATATAATGACTTTGAAGAGGTAGGTTGGACGTCAGGATGAAATTGTGGGGAACCCCTCCTCTTGACATCCTTATTCACCATTCGGTCAAGGCGTCTATGAAGAGGCTCGAAAGCTTCATCCAAACTCTGCTTGAATTCTTCCATCATGGCCACCATGTGTAGTTTAAAGTCCATTATTTGGTCACCAACTCCACTAGACATGCTTAGGTAAACCTGCAAAAGAAAATAAGCAAACGACTTCTTCTCTCCTTCTTTTTTTTTTGGTACAATGTATAGGTCACTCACGCTTGTGTTTCACTCAAGTGTATCACTCTCTAATAGTCTCACCAAGCAATTCCTTGGCTTGCTAGTTGCTCGGGTTGGACAAATTAGGCGTCACCGCAAGGTACGTTCTTGACTAGTCAACAAGTGACACAAGATAGCAGCAAGGAATGGAGGTGAATGAAGGCATAGACGCGATCTAAAACTCAGATTAGGACTAATGACTGAAAGAGAAGGCAAGACAAAATGCCTTCAAGGCTGAATTTTTGAAAATCCTAGAAGTACTCTACCCGACAACCCAAAATTCTGGAATTTGCGGAGCGTGCTGGTCCTCGGCCTTTTGGTCGGGGCTTTGGTGGTATTTTGGTGTTGCTTTGGTGTTAGTCAATCAGGTCTTCGACCTCCGCTGAGCTGTCGAGGGTCTCGCTGCCCGGTCGCGGAAGCAACTTAGGATCTTAGAGGACACGTTACGGAATCGACGGAGTTGAACCCAAACTCGGACCACTCAAGAACGAATTCAACGGCAGAGGATGCCACAATCAAGTGTGTTTGCTTGATTGATAAGTCAATAAACAACCTAGGAACCACACTAGGATGTTCAACTTAGATTTCACAAGCTAGAGGAATTTGGCTTAATGGAAGACGAAATTCTGGAATTTTTTTAATAACATCGCAAAAACTAAATGTACCATCAGCTTTAGGGCTATTTATAGCCTTGACTAAACCTAATAAAGCTTGGAAAGCATGAAGGGAAAATCGGCCAGCCCATTGGGTCTCTCTTGGCCGAAAGCTAACCTACTAATTAACTAGCTTAATGACTAGCTAAAGCACTATTGGACCTAAGGCCCACATGGCCGAAGCTAAGCTCAACAAGAGCTACTTAATCGAGGCCCAATCCTCCCTTTGAGGCTTGCTCATTCGTATCATTCCCCTCCTCTTGAAAAGGATTTGTAATTAAATCTTGGGAAAAAGTGGTACTCCATGCAATGTGGGAGCGAGATGAATGAGCACCAGCCACGTCACATGTCGCTTGGACAACCTCGTGATGCTCTTGAACAAGGACATTCGCCAAGACAAGAAACACCTTGTATAAAGCTTGTGAAAATTCCATGTAGCACTCCAAAACTCTCTCATCAACCCTTGGTCGTTTGCATGTCAAATTCAAACCCATAAAACAAATCACACAATTAGTATATGTAGGGTTAATACTACTTGACAACTTACGTTTCACATGCACTAGATAGGGATCTTCATGGTGACTCTCATTCAGCTTAGAAAAATCTTGAATCTGATTGTGCAAGGTAGTATAATTCGACCCTAGTTGTTGCTGATTTGGCACTACTTGCCCATCTGGAGATAGAGCAATGAGCCATTCATGTTGCACTTCCGTGGAAGAATGAACCAGTGAGGTAAAAACAACATTCGGGTCTTGATTGACACACTTGTCTGCATCACCCAACATAAGTGGCAGCAATGAAGTGAAGGTCACACTCCAGACGAGTCACTTGAATTTGCGCCAGTTTGAGTTGATAAGATGATCTCATGCTTTTGGATGTATGAATATGCATGGAAGATTACAAGCAGCTGGCACAAGCATGAAATCAGGTTGCAACTCTTTAATCAAAGCTGGAAAATTTCGAGCAGCCTTACAACCTACAAAAACAAAATGAGTCTCAGCTTGTTTTGAACCAGAAATTGGATACATAAGCAATGGAACGTCATTAATTAAGTGGTAAGAAGGTGTAGAATAAGAGTTAAATGCAAAAACTCCCTGTGACACGTGATTCCTTCCATCAATCGATTCAACTTGAGACTGCATTGATGGCTCTTTACATTTTCCTTCAAAATCTGCATAGGAAATACATGTGTGAGGATGGAAATAATGCTCGAAAGAAGGTAAAGATGATGAATGAACCATGGGTAACAAACAAGAATAGAAATATGGAGTTCGAATTAATTCTCCATTGGTGCGGACAGATTCGGGTTGTTCCATGAAGTGATACCAAATAGATCTATCTCCTAGAAGACAAACTCCATGGAAGCTAGTGAATTGTACAAGCAACTTTGGAATGGAACATTGCATGACTAACTTCACTCGACTTCGCTCAATCCGTACAAAAGCAGAAACACTAAACAAGGCAAAGTTAAGTTCGTTAGGAAAACTATAAACACTCGCCTTCCCATGCACAATCAGCTCACTTGATGCTTCACTCATCTCCTCAGATTTTTTTACCTCTTTTTCAATCTCACATTCCTCAACTTTTACCTCAAGTGCACTCTCACCACCATACTCAACTCGCTCTTTTTCAAGTTTTTGTTGGACGAGAGTTGTTGACATGTCTCCTGCACTCAACTAACTCCTTCATCTATGGATAAAGTATTTGCATGCTTTGTTGTCGAATGAACCTCCTCCCTTCTCCTT
Source organism: Coffea arabica (assembly GCF_036785885.1). NCBI lineage: Eukaryota > Viridiplantae > Streptophyta > Magnoliopsida > Gentianales > Rubiaceae > Coffea > Coffea arabica. The sequence goes on along the minus strand of NC_092323.1, from coordinate 31,775,915 downwards.
GAATATAATGACTTTGAAGAGGTAGGTTGGACGTCAGGATGAAATTGTGGGGAACCCCTCCTCTTGACATCCTTATTCACCATTCGGTCAAGGCGTCTATGAAGAGGCTCGAAAGCTTCATCCAAACTCTGCTTGAATTCTTCCATCATGGCCACCATGTGTAGTTTAAAGTCCATTGTTTGGTCACCAACTCCACTAGACATGCTTAGGTAAACCTGCAAAAGAAAATAAGCAAACGACTTCTTCTCTCCTTCTTTTTTTTTTGGTACAATGTATAGGTCACTCACGCTTGTGTTTCACTCAAGTGTATCACTCTCTAATAGTCTCACCAAGCAATTCCTTGGCTTGCTAGTTGCTCGGGTTGGACAAATTAGGCGTCACCGCAAGGTACGTTCTTGACTAGTCAACAAGTGACACAAGATAGCAGCAAGGAATGGAGGTGAATGAAGGCATAGACGCGATCTAAAACTCAGATTAGGACTAATGACTGAAAGAGAAGGCAAGACAAAATGCCTTCAAGGCTGAATTTTTGAAAATCCTAGAAGTACTCTACCCGACAACCCAAAATTCTGGAATTTGCGGAGCGTGCTGGTCCTCGGCCTTTTGGTCGGGGCTTTGGTGGTATTTTGGTGTTGCTTTGGTGTTAGTCAATCAGGTCTTCGACCTCCGCTGAGCTGTCGAGGGTCTCGCTGCCCGGTCGCGGAAGCAACTTAGGATCTTAGAGGACACGTTACGGAATCGACGGAGTTGAACCCAAACTCGGACCACTCAAGAACGAATTCAACGGCAGAGGATGCCACAATCAAGTGTGTTTGCTTGATTGATAAGTCAATAAACAACCTAGGAACCACACTAGGATGTTCAACTTAGATTTCACAAGCTAGAGGAATTTGGCTTAATGGAAGACGAAATTCTGGAATTTTTTTAATAACATCGCAAAAACTAAATGTACCATCAGCTTTAGGGCTATTTATAGCCTTGACTAAACCTAATAAAGCTTGGAAAGCATGAAGGGAAAATCGGCCAGCCCATTGGGTCTCTCTTGGCCGAAAGCTAACCTACTAATTAACTAGCTTAATGACTAGCTAAAGCACTATTGGACCTAAGGCCCACATGGCCGAAGCTAAGCTCAACAAGAGCTACTTAATCGAGGCCCAATCCTCCCTTTGAGGCTTGCTCATTCGTATCATTCCCCTCCTCTTGAAAAGGATTTGTAATTAAATCTTGGGAAAAAGTGGTACTCCATGCAATGTGGGAGCGAGATGAATGAGCACCAGCCACGTCACATGTCGCTTGGACAACCTCGTGATGCTCTTGAACAAGGACATTCGCCAAGACAAGAAACACCTTGTATAAAGCTTGTGAAAATTCCATGTAGCACTCCAAAACTCTCTCATCAACCCTTGGTCGTTTGCATGTCAAATTCAAACCCATAAAACAAATCACACAATTAGTATATGTAGGGTTAATACTACTTGACAACTTACGTTTCACATGCACTAGATAGGGATCTTCATGGTGACTCTCATTCAGCTTAGAAAAATCTTGAATCTGATTGTGCAAGGTAGTATAATTCGACCCTAGTTGTTGCTGATTTGGCACTACTTGCCCATCTGGAGATAGAGCAATGAGCCATTCATGTTGCACTTCCGTGGAAGAATGAACCAGTGAGGTAAAAACAACATTCGGGTCTTGATTGACACACTTGTCTGCATCACCCAACATAAGTGGCAGCAATGAAGTGAAGGTCACACTCCAGACGAGTCACTTGAATTTGCGCCAGTTTGAGTTGATAAGATGATCTCATGCTTTTGGATGTATGAATATGCATGGAAGATTACAAGCAGCTGGCACAAGCATGAAATCAGGTTGCAACTCTTTAATCAAAGCTGGAAAATTTCGAGCAGCCTTACAACCTACAAAAACAAAATGAGTCTCAGCTTGTTTTGAACCAGAAATTGGATACATAAGCAATGGAACGTCATTAATTAAGTGGTAAGAAGGTGTAGAATAAGAGTTAAATGCAAAAACTCCCTGTGACACGTGATTCCTTCCATCAATCGATTCAACTTGAGACTGCATTGATGGCTCTTTACATTTTCCTTCAAAATCTGCATAGGAAATACATGTGTGAGGATGGAAATAATGCTCGAAAGAAGGTAAAGATGATGAATGAACCATGGGTAACAAACAAGAATAGAAATATGGAGTTCGAATTAATTCTCCATTGGTGCGGACAGATTCGGGTTGTTCCATGAAGTGATACCAAATAGATCTATCTCCTAGAAGACAAACTCCATGGAAGCTAGTGAATTGTACAAGCAACTTTGGAATGGAACATTGCATGACTAACTTCACTCGACTTCGCTCAATCCGTACAAAAGCAGAAACACTAAACAAGGCAAAGTTAAGTTCGTTAGGAAAACTATAAACACTCGCCTTCCCATGCACAATCAGCTCACTTGATGCTTCACTCATCTCCTCAGATTTTTTTACCTCTTTTTCAATCTCACATTCCTCAACTTTTACCTCAAGTGCACTCTCACCACCATACTCAACTCGCTCTTTTTCAAGTTTTTGTTGGAGGAGAGTTGTTGACATGTCTCCTGCACTCAACTAACTCCTTCATCTATGGATAAAGTATTTGCATGCTTTGTTGTCGAATGAACCTCCTCCCTTCTCCTTGAATATAATGACTTTGAAGAGGTAGGTTGGACGTCAGGATGAAATTGTGGGGAACCCCTCCTCTTGACATCCTTATTCACCATTCGGTCAAGGCGTCTATGAAGAGGCTCGAAAGCTTCATCCAAACTCTGCTTGAATTCTTCCATCATGGCCACCATGTGTAGTTTAAAGTCCATTGTTTGGTCACCAACTCCACTAGACATGCTTAGGTAAACCTGCAAAAGAAAATAAGCAAACGACTTCTTCTCTCCTTCTTTTTTTTTTGGTACAATGTATAGGTCACTCACGCTTGTGTTTCACTCAAGTGTATCACTCTCTAATAGTCTCACCAAGCAATTCCTTGGCTTGCTAGTTGCTAGGGTTGGACAAATTAGGCGTCACCGCAAGGTACGTTCTTGACTAGTCAACAAGTGACACAAGATAGCAGCAAGGAATGGAGGTGAATGAAGGCCTAGACGCGATCTAAAACTCAGATTAGGACTAATGACTGAAAGAGAAGGCAAGACAAAATGCCTTCAAGGCTGAATTTTTGAAAATCCTAGAAGTACTCTACCCGACAACCCAAAATTCTGGAATTTGCGGAGCGTGCTGGTCCTCGGCCTTTTGGTCGGGGCTTTGGTGGTATTTTGGTGTTGCTTTGGTGTTAGTCAATCAGGTCTTCGACCTCCGCTGAGCTGTCGAGGGTCTCGCTGCCCGGTCGCGGAAGCAACTTAGGATCTTAGAGGACACGTTACGGAATCGACGGAGTTGAACCCAAACTCGGACCACTCAAGAACGAATTCAACGGCAGAGGATGCCACAATCAAGTGTGTTTGCTTGATTGATAAGTCAATAAACAACCTAGGAACCACACTAGGATGTTCAACTTAGATTTCACAAGCTAGAGGAATTTGGCTTAATGGAAGACGAAATTCTGGAATTTTATTAATAACATCGCAAAAACTAAATGTACCATCAGCTTTAGGGCTATTTATAGCCTTGACTAAACCTAATAAAGCTTGGAAAGCATGAAGGGAAAATCGGCCAGCCCATTGGGTCTCTCTTGGCCGAAAGCTAACCTACTAATTAACTAGCTTAATGACTAGCTAAAGCACTATTGGACCTAAGGCCCACATGGCCGAAGCTAAGCTCAACAAGAGCTACTTAATCGAGGCCCAATCCTCCCTTTGAGGCTTGCTCATTCGTATCATTCCCCTCCTCTTGAAAAGGATTTGTCCTTAAATCTTGGGAAAAAGTGGTACTCCATGCAATGTGGGAGCGAGATGAATGAGCACCAGCCACGTCACATGTCGCTTGGACAACCTCGTGATGCTCTTGAACAAGGACATTCGCCAAGACAAGAAACACCTTGTATAAAGCTTGTGAAAATTCCATGTAGCACTCCAAAACTCTCTCATCAACCCTTGGTCGTTTGCATGTCAAATTCAAACCCATAAAACAAATCACACAATTAGTATATGTAGGGTTAATACTACTTGACAACTTACGTTTCACATGCACTAGATAGGGATCTTCATGATGACTCTCATTCAGCTTAGAAAAATCTTGAATTTGATTGTGCAAGGTAGTATAATTCGACCCTAGTTGTTGCTGATTTGGCACTACTTGCCCATCTGGAGATAGAGCAATGAGCCATTCATGTTGCACTTCCGTGGAAGAATGAACCAGTGAGGTAAAAACAACATTCGGGTCTTGATTGACACACTTGTCTGCATCACCCAACATAAGTGGCAGCAATGAAGTGAAGGTCACACTCCAGACGAGTCACTTGAATTTGCGCCAGTTTGAGTTGATAAGATGATCTCATGCTTTTGGATGTATGAATATGCATGGAAGATTACAAGCAGCTGGCACAAGCATGAAATCAGGTTGCAACTCTTTAATCAAAGCTGGAAAATTTCGAGCAGCCTTACAACCTACAAAAACAAAATGAGTCTCAGCTTGTTTTGAACCAGAAATTGGATACATAAGCAATGGAACGTCATTAATTAAGTGGTAAGAAGGTGTAGAATAAGAGTTAAATGCAAAAACTCCCTGTGACACGTGATTCCTTCCATCAATCGATTCAACTTGAGACTGCATTGATGGCTCTTTACATTTTCCTTCAAAATCTGCATAGGAAATACATGTGTGAGGATGGAAATAATGCTCGAAAGAAGGTAAAGATGATGAATGAACCATGGGTAACAAACAAGAATAGAAATATGGAGTTCGAATTAATTCTCCATTGGTGCGGACAGATTCGGGTTGTTCCATGAAGTGATACCAAATAGATCTATCTCCTAGAAGACAAACTCCATGGAAGCTAGTGAATTGTACAAGCAACTTTGGAATGGAACATTGCATGACTAACTTCACTCGACTTCGCTCAATCCGTACAAAAGCAGAAACACTAAACAAGGCAAAGTTAAGTTCGTTAGGAAAACTATAAACACTCGCCTTCCCATGCACAATCAGCTCACTTGATGCTTCACTCATCTCCTCAGATTTTTTTCCCTCTTTTTCAATCTCACATTCCTCAACTTTTACCTCAAGTGCACTCTCACCACCATACTCAACTCGCTCTTTTTCAAGTTTTTGTTGGAGGAGAGTTGTTGACATGTCTCCTGCACTCAACTAACTCCTTCATCTATGGATAAAGTATTTGCATGCTTTGTTGTCGAATGAACCTCCTCCCTTCTCCTTGAATATAATGACTTTGAAGAGGTAGGTTGGACGTCAGGATGAAATTGTGGGGAACCCCTCCTCTTGACATCCTTATTCACCATTCGGTCAAGCCGTCTATGAAGAGGCTCGAAAGCTTCATCCAAACTCTGCTTGAATTCTTCCATCATGGCCACCATGTGTAGTTTAAAGTCCATTGTTTGGTCACCAACTCCACTAGACATGCTTAGGTAAACCTGCAAAAGAAAATAAGCAAACGACTTCTTCTCTCCTTCTTTTTTTTTTGGTACAATGTATAGGTCACTCACGCTTGTGTTTCACTCAAGTGTATCACTCTCTAATAGTCTCACCAAGCAATTCCTTGGCTAGCTAGTTGCTCGGGTTGGACAAATTAGGCGTCACCGCAAGGTACGTTCTTGACTAGTCAACAAGTGACACAAGATAGCAGCAAGGAATGGAGGTGAATGAAGGCCTAGACGCGATCTAAAACTCAGATTAGGACTAATGACTGAAAGAGAAGGCAAGACAAAATGCCTTCAAGGCTGAATTTTTGAAAATCCTAGAAGTACTCTACCCGACAACCCAAAATTCTGGAATTTGCGGAGCGTGCTGGTCCTCGGCCTTTTGGTCGGGGCTTTGGTGGTATTTTGGTGTTGCTTTGGTGTTAGTCAATCAGGTCTTCGACCTCCGCTGAGCTGTCGAGGGTCTCGCTGCCCGGTCGCGGAAGCAACTTAGGATCTTAGAGGACACGTTACGGAATCGACGGAGTTGAACCCAAACTCGGACCACTCAAGAACGAATTCAACGGCAGAGGATGCCACAATCAAGTGTGTTTGCTTGATTGATAAGTCAATAAACAACCTAGGAACCACACTAGGATGTTCAACTTAGCTTTCACAAGCTAGAGGAATTTGGCTTAATGGAAGACGAAATTCTGGAATTTTATTAATAACATCGCAAAAACTAAATGTACCATCAGCTTTAGGGCTATTTATAGCCTTGACTAAACCTAATAAAGCTTGGAAAGCATGAAGGGAAAATCGGCCAGCCCATTGGGTCTCTCTTGGCCGAAAGCTAACCTACTAATTAACTAGCTTAATGACTAGCTAAAGCACTATTGGACCTAAGGCCCACGTGGCCGAAGCTAAGCTCAACAAGAGCTACTTAATCGAGGCCCAATCCTCCCTTTGAGGCTTGCTCATTCGTATCATTCCCCTCCTCTTGAAAAGGATTTGTCCTTAAATCTTGGGAAAAAGTGGTACTCCATGCAATGTGGGAGCGAGATGAATGAGCACCAGCCACGTCACATGTCGCTTGGACAACCTCGTGATGCTCTTGAACAAGGACATTCGCCAAGACAAGAAACACCTTGTATAAAGCTTGTGAAAATTCCATGTAGCACTCCAAAACTCTCTCATCAACCCTTGGTCGTTTGCATGTCAAATTCAAACCCATAAAACAAATCACACAATTAGTATATGTAGGGTTAATACTACTTGACAACTTACGTTTCACATGCACTAGATAGGGATCTTCATGATGACTCTCATTCAGCTTAGAAAAATCTTGAATTTGATTGTGCAAGGTAGTATAATTCGACCCTAGTTGTTGCTGATTTGGCACTACTTGCCCATCTGGAGATAGAGCAATGAGCCATTCATGTTGCACTTCCGTGGAAGAATGAACCAGTGAGGTAAAAACAACATTCGGGTCTTGATTGACACACTTGTCTGCATCACCCAACATAAGTGGCAGCAATGAAGTGAAGGTCACACTCCAGACGAGTCACTTGAATTTGCGCCAGTTTGAGTTGATAAGATGATCTCATGCTTTTGGATGTATGAATATGCATGGAAGATTACAAGCAGCTGGCACAAGCATGAAATCAGGTTGCAACTCTTTAATCAAAGCTGGAAAATTTCGAGCAGCCTTACAACCTACAAAAACAAAATGAGTCTCAGCTTGTTTTGAACCAGAAATTGGATACATAAGCAATGGAACGTCATTAATTAAGTGGTAAGAAGGTGTAGAATAAGAGTTAAATGCAAAAACTCCCTGTGACACGTGATTCCTTCCATCAATCGATTCAACTTGAGACTGCATTGATGGCTCTTTACATTTTCCTTCAAAATCTGCATAGGAAATACATGTGTGAGGATGGAAATAATGCTCAAAAGAAGGTAAAGATGATGAATGAACCATGGGTAACAAACAAGAATAGAAATATGGAGTTCGAATTAATTCTCCATTGGTGCGGACAGATTCGGGTTGTTCCATGAAGTGATACCAAATAGATCTATCTCCTAGAAGACAAACTCCATGGAAGCTAGTGAATTGTACAAGCAACTTTGGAATGGAACATTGCATGACTAACTTCACTCGACTTCGCTCAATCCGTACAAAAGCAGAAACACTAAACAAGGCAAAGTTAAGTTCGTTAGGAAAACTATAAACACTCGCCTTCCCATGCACAATCAGCTCACTTGATGCTTCACTCATCTCCTCAGATTTTTTTCCCTCTTTTTCAATCTCACATTCCTCAACTTTTACCTCAAGTGCACTCTCACCACCATACTCAACTCGCTCTTTTTCAAGTTTTTGTTGGAGGAGAGTTGTTGACATGTCTCCTGCACTCAACTAACTCCTTCATCTATGGATAAAGTATTTGCATGCTTTGTTGTCGAATGAACCTCCTCCCTTCTCCTTGAATATAATGACTTTGAAGAGGTAGGTTGGACGTCAGGATGAAATTGTGGGGAACCCCTCCTCTTGACATCCTTATTCACCATTCGGTCAAGCCGTCTATGAAGAGGCTCGAAAGCTTCATCCAAACTCTGCTTGAATTCTTCCATCATGGCCACCATGTGTAGTTTAAAGTCCATTGTTTGGTCACCAACTCCACTAGACATGCTTAGGTAAACCTGCAAAAGAAAATAAGCAAACGACTTCTTCTCTCCTTCTTTTTTTTTTGGTACAATGTATAGGTCACTCACGCTTGTGTTTCACTCAAGTGTATCACTCTCTAATAGTCTCACCAAGCAATTCCTTGGCTAGCTAGTTGCTCGGGTTGGACAAATTAGGCGTCACCGCAAGGTACGTTCTTGACTAGTCAACAAGTGACACAAGATAGCAGCAAGGAATGGAGGTGAATGAAGGCCTAGACGCGATCTAAAACTCAGATTAGGACTAATGACTGAAAGAGAAGGCAAGACAAAATGCCTTCAAGGCTGAATTTTTGAAAATCCTAGAAGTACTCTACCCGACAACCCAAAATTCTGGAATTTGCGGAGCGTGCTGGTCCTCGGCCTTTTGGTCGGGGCTTTGGTGGTATTTTGGTGTTGCTTTGGTGTTAGTCAATCAGGTCTTCGACCTCCGCTGAGCTGTCGAGGGTCTCGCTGCCCGGTCGCGGAAGCAACTTAGGATCTTAGAGGACACGTTACGGAATCGACGGAGTTGAACCCAAACTCGGACCACTCAAGAACGAATTCAACGGCAGAGGATGCCACAATCAAGTGTGTTTGCTTGATTGATAAGTCAATAAACAACCTAGGAACCACACTAGGATGTTCAACTTAGCTTTCACAAGCTAGAGGAATTTGGCTTAATGGAAGACGAAATTCTGGAATTTTATTAATAACATCGCAAAAACTAAATGTACCATCAGCTTTAGGGCTATTTATAGCCTTGACTAAACCTAATAAAGCTTGGAAAGCATGAAGGGAAAATCGGCCAGCCCATTGGGTCTCTCTTGGCCGAAAGCTAACCTACTAATTAACTAGCTTAATGACTAGCTAAAGCACTATTGGACCTAAGGCCCACGTGGCCGAAGCTAAGCTCAACAAGAGCTACTTAATCGAGGCCCAATCCTCCCTTTGAGGCTTGCTCATTCGTATCATTCCCCTCCTCTTGAAAAGGATTTGTCCTTAAATCTTGGGAAAAAGTGGTACTCCATGCAATGTGGGAGCGAGATGAATGAGCACCAGCCACGTCACATGTCGCTTGGACAACCTCGTGATGCTCTTGAACAAGGACATTCGCCAAGACAAGAAACACCTTGTATAAAGCTTGTGAAAATTCCATGTAGCACTCCAAAACTCTCTCATCAACCCTTGGTCGTTTGCATGTCAAATTCAAACCCATAAAACAAATCACACAATTAGTATATGTAGGGTTAATACTACTTGACAACTTACGTTTCACATGCACTAGATAGGGATCTTCATGATGACTCTCATTCAGCTTAGAAAAATCTTGAATTTGATTGTGCAAGGTAGTATAATTCGACCCTAGTTGTTGCTGATTTGGCACTACTTGCCCATCTGGAGATAGAGCAATGAGCCATTCATGTTGCACTTCCGTGGAAGAATGAACCAGTGAGGTAAAAACAACATTCGGGTCTTGATTGACACACTTGTCTGCATCACCCAACATAAGTGGCAGCAATGAAGTGAAGGTCACACTCCAGACGAGTCACTTGAATTTGCGCCAGTTTGAGTTGATAAGATGATCTCATGCTTTTGGATGTATGAATATGCATGGAAGATTACAAGCAGCTGGCACAAGCATGAAATCAGGTTGCAACTCTTTAATCAAAGCTGGAAAATTTCGAGCAGCCTTACAACCTACAAAAACAAAATGAGTCTCAGCTTGTTTTGAACCAGAAATTGGATACATAAGCAATGGAACGTCATTAATTAAGTGGTAAGAAGGTGTAGAATAAGAGTTAAATGCAAAAACTCCCTGTGACACGTGATTCCTTCCATCAATCGATTCAACTTGAGACTGCATTGATGGCTCTTTACATTTTCCTTCAAAATCTGCATAGGAAATACATGTGTGAGGATGGAAATAATGCTCAAAAGAAGGTAAAGATGATGAATGAACCATGGGTAACAAACAAGAATAGAAATATGGAGTTCGAATTAATTCTCCATTGGTGCGGACAGATTCGGGTTGTTCCATGAAGTGATACCAAATAGATCTATCTCCTAGAAGACAAACTCCATGGAAGCTAGTGAATTGTACAAGCAACTTTGGAATGGAACATTGCATGACTAACTTCACTCGACTTCGCTCAATCCGTACAAAAGCAGAAACACTAAACAAGGCAAAGTTAAGTTCGTTAGGAAAACTATAAACACTCGCCTTCCCATGCACAATCAGCTCACTTGATGCTTCACTCATCTCCTCAGATTTTTTTCCCTCTTTTTCAATCTCACATTCCTCAACTTTTACCTCAAGTGCACTCTCACCACCATACTCAACTCGCTCTTTTTCAAGTTTTTGTTGGAGGAGAGTTGTTGACATGTCTCCTGCACTCAACTAACTCCTTCATCTATGGATAAAGTATTTGCATGCTTTGTTGTCGAATGAACCTCCTCCCTTCTCCTTGAATATAATGACTTTGAAGAGGTAGGTTGGACGTCAGGATGAAATTGTGGGGAACCCCTCCTCTTGACATCCTTATTCACCATTCGGTCAAGGCGTCTATGAAGAGGCTCGAAAGCTTCATCCAAACTCTGCTTGAATTCTTCCATCATGGCCACCATGTGTAGTTTAAAGTCCATTGTTTGGTCACCAACTCCACTAGACATGCTTAGGTAAACCTGCAAAAGAAAATAAGCAAACGACTTCTTCTCTCCTTCTTTTTTTTTTGGTACAATGTATAGGTCACTCACGCTTGTGTTTCACTCAAGTGTATCACTCTCTAATAGTCTCACCAAGCAATTCCTTGGCTAGCTAGTTGCTCGGGTTGGACAAATTAGGCGTCACCGCAAGGTACGTTCTTGACTAGTCAACAAGTGACACAAGATAGCAGCAAGGAATGGAGGTGAATGAAGGCCTAGACGCGATCTAAAACTCAGATTAGGACTAATGACTGAAAGAGAAGGCAAGACAAAATGCCTTCAAGGCTGAATTTTTGAAAATCCTAGAAGTACTCTACCCGACAACCCAAAATTCTGGAATTTGCGGAGCGTGCTGGTCCTCGGCCTTTTGGTCGGGGCTTTGGTGGTATTTTGGTGTTGCTTTGGTGTTAGTCAATCAGGTCTTCGACCTCCGCTGAGCTGTCGAGGGTCTCGCTGCCCGGTCGCGGAAGCAACTTAGGATCTTAGAGGACACGTTACGGAATCGACGGAGTTGAACCCAAACTCGGACCACTCAAGAACGAATTCAACGGCAGAGGATGCCACAATCAAGTGTGTTTGCTTGATTGATAAGTCAATAAACAACCTAGGAACCACACTAGGATGTTCAACTTAGCTTTCACAAGCTAGAGGAATTTGGCTTAATGGAAGACGAAATTCTGGAATTTTATTAATAACATCGCAAAAACTAAATGTACCATCAGCTTTAGGGCTATTTATAGCCTTGACTAAACCTAATAAAGCTTGGAAAGCATGAAGGGAAAATCGGCCAGCCCATTGGGTCTCTCTTGGCCGAAAGCTAACCTACTAATTAACTAGCTTAATGACTAGCTAAAGCACTATTGGACCTAAGGCCCACGTGGCCGAAGCTAAGCTCAACAAGAGCTACTTAATCGAGGCCCAATCCTCCCTTTGAGGCTTGCTCATTCGTATCATTCCCCTCCTCTTGAAAAGGATTTGTCCTTAAATCTTGGGAAAAAGTGGTACTCCATGCAATGTGGGAGCGAGATGAATGAGCACCAGCCACGTCACATGTCGCTTGGACAACCTCGTGATGCTCTTGAACAAGGACATTCGCCAAGACAAGAAACACCTTGTATAAAGCTTGTGAAAATTCCATGTAGCACTCCAAAACTCTCTCATCAACCCTTGGTCGTTTGCATGTCAAATTCAAACCCATAAAACAAATCACACAATTAGTATATGTAGGGTTAATACTACTTGACAACTTACGTTTCACATGCACTAGATAGGGATCTTCATGATGACTCTCATTCAGCTTAGAAAAATCTTGAATTTGATTGTGCAAGGTAGTATAATTCGACCCTAGTTGTTGCTGATTTGGCACTACTTGCCCATCTGGAGATAGAGCAATGAGCCATTCATGTTGCACTTCCGTGGAAGAATGAACCAGTGAGGTAAAAACAACATTCGGGTCTTGATTGACACACTTGTCTGCATCACCCAACATAAGTGGCAGCAATGAAGTGAAGGTCACACTCCAGACGAGTCACTTGAATTTGCGCCAGTTTGAGTTGATAAGATGATCTCATGCTTTTGGATGTATGAATATGCATGGAAGATTACAAGCAGCTGGCACAAGCATGAAATCAGGTTGCAACTCTTTAATCAAAGCTGGAAAATTTCGAGCAGCCTTACAACCTACAAAAACAAAATGAGTCTCAGCTTGTTTTGAACCAGAAATTGGATACATAAGCAATGGAACGTCATTAATTAAGTGGTAAGAAGGTGTAGAATAAGAGTTAAATGCAAAAACTCCCTGTGACACGTGATTCCTTCCATCAATCGATTCAACTTGAGACTGCATTGATGGCTCTTTACATTTTCCTTCAAAATCTGCATAGGAAATACATGTGTGAGGATGGAAATAATGCTCAAAAGAAGGTAAAGATGATGAATGAACCATGGGTAACAAACAAGAATAGAAATATGGAGTTCGAATTAATTCTCCATTGGTGCGGACAGATTCGGGTTGTTCCATGAAGTGATACCAAATAGATCTATCTCCTAGAAGACAAACTCCATGGAAGCTAGTGAATTGTACAAGCAACTTTGGAATGGAACATTGCATGACTAACTTCACTCGACTTCGCTCAATCCGTACAAAAGCAGAAACACTAAACAAGGCAAAGTTAAGTTCGTTAGGAAAACTATAAACACTCGCCTTCCCATGCACAATCAGCTCACTTGATGCTTCACTCATCTCCTCAGATTTTTTTCCCTCTTTTTCAATCTCACATTCCTCAACTTTTACCTCAAGTGCACTCTCACCACCATACTCAACTCGCTCTTTTTCAAGTTTTTGTTGGAGGAGAGTTGTTGACATGTCTCCTGCACTCAACTAACTCCTTCATCTATGGATAAAGTATTTGCATGCTTTGTTGTCGAATGAACCTCCTCCCTTCTCCTTGAATATAATGACTTTGAAGAGGTAGGTTGGACGTCAGGATGAAATTGTGGGGAACCCCTCCTCTTGACATCCTTATTCACCATTCGGTCAAGCCGTCTATGAAGAGGCTCGAAAGCTTCATCCAAACTCTGCTTGAATTCTTCCATCATGGCCACCATGTGTAGTTTAAAGTCCATTGTTTGGTCACCAACTCCACTAGACATGCTTAGGTAAACCTGCAAAAGAAAATAAGCAAACGACTTCTTCTCTCCTTCTTTTTTTTTTGGTACAATGTATAGGTCACTCACGCTTGTGTTTCACTCAAGTGTATCACTCTCTAATAGTCTCACCAAGCAATTCCTTGGCTAGCTAGTTGCTCGGGTTGGACAAATTAGGCGTCACCGCAAGGTACGTTCTTGACTAGTCAACAAGTGACACAAGATAGCAGCAAGGAATGGAGGTGAATGAAGGCCTAGACGCGATCTAAAACTCAGATTAGGACTAATGACTGAAAGAGAAGGCAAGACAAAATGCCTTCAAGGCTGAATTTTTGAAAATCCTAGAAGTACTCTACCCGACAACCCAAAATTCTGGAATTTGCGGAGCGTGCTGGTCCTCGGCCTTTTGGTCGGGGCTTTGGTGGTATTTTGGTGTTGCTTTGGTGTTAGTCAATCAGGTCTTCGACCTCCGCTGAGCTGTCGAGGGTCTCGCTGCCCGGTCGCGGAAGCAACTTAGGATCTTAGAGGACACGTTACGGAATCGACGGAGTTGAACCCAAACTCGGACCACTCAAGAACGAATTCAACGGCAGAGGATGCCACAATCAAGTGTGTTTGCTTGATTGATAAGTCAATAAACAACCTAGGAACCACACTAGGATGTTCAACTTAGCTTTCACAAGCTAGAGGAATTTGGCTTAATGGAAGACGAAATTCTGGAATTTTATTAATAACATCGCAAAAACTAAATGTACCATCAGCTTTAGGGCTATTTATAGCCTTGACTAAACCTAATAAAGCTTGGAAAGCATGAAGGGAAAATCGGCCAGCCCATTGGGTCTCTCTTGGCCGAAAGCTAACCTACTAATTAACTAGCTTAATGACTAGCTAAAGCACTATTGGACCTAAGGCCCACGTGGCCGAAGCTAAGCTCAACAAGAGCTACTTAATCGAGGCCCAATCCTCCCTTTGAGGCTTGCTCATTCGTATCATTCCCCTCCTCTTGAAAAGGATTTGTCCTTAAATCTTGGGAAAAAGTGGTACTCCATGCAATGTGGGAGCGAGATGAATGAGCACCAGCCACGTCACATGTCGCTTGGACAACCTCGTGATGCTCTTGAACAAGGACATTCGCCAAGACAAGAAACACCTTGTATAAAGCTTGTGAAAATTCCATGTAGCACTCCAAAACTCTCTCATCAACCCTTGGTCGTTTGCATGTCAAATTCAAACCCATAAAACAAATCACACAATTAGTATATGTAGGGTTAATACTACTTGACAACTTACGTTTCACATGCACTAGATAGGGATCTTCATGATGACTCTCATTCAGCTTAGAAAAATCTTGAATTTGATTGTGCAAGGTAGTATAATTCGACCCTAGTTGTTGCTGATTTGGCACTACTTGCCCATCTGGAGATAGAGCAATGAGCCATTCATGTTGCACTTCCGTGGAAGAATGAACCAGTGAGGTAAAAACAACATTCGGGTCTTGATTGACACACTTGTCTGCATCACCCAACATAAGTGGCAGCAATGAAGTGAAGGTCACACTCCAGACGAGTCACTTGAATTTGCGCCAGTTTGAGTTGATAAGATGATCTCATGCTTTTGGATGTATGAATATGCATGGAAGATTACAAGCAGCTGGCACAAGCATGAAATCAGGTTGCAACTCTTTAATCAAAGCTGGAAAATTTCGAGCAGCCTTACAACCTACAAAAACAAAATGAGTCTCAGCTTGTTTTGAACCAGAAATTGGATACATAAGCAATGGAACGTCATTAATTAAGTGGTAAGAAGGTGTAGAATAAGAGTTAAATGCAAAAACTCCCTGTGACACGTGATTCCTTCCATCAATCGATTCAACTTGAGACTGCATTGATGGCTCTTTACATTTTCCTTCAAAATCTGCATAGGAAATACATGTGTGAGGATGGAAATAATACTCAAAAGAAGGTAAAGATGATGAATGAACCATGGGTAACAAACAAGAATAGAAATATGGAGTTCGAATTAATTCTCCATTGGTGCGGACAGATTCGGGTTGTTCCATGAAGTGATACCAAATAGATCTATCTCCTAGAAGACAAACTCCATGGAAGCTAGTGAATTGTACAAGCAACTTTGGAATGGAACATTGCATGACTAACTTCACTCGACTTCGCTCAATCCGTACAAAAGCAGAAACACTAAACAAGGCAAAGTTAAGTTCGTTAGGAAAACTATAAACACTCGCCTTCCCATGCACAATCAGCTCACTTGATGCTTCACTCATCTCCTCAGATTTTTTTACCTCTTTTTCAATCTCACATTCCTCAACTTTTACCTCAAGTGCACTCTCACCACCATACTCAACTCGCTCTTTTTCAAGTTTTTGTTGGAGGAGAGTTGTTGACATGTCTCCTGCACTCAACTAACTCCTTCATCTATGGATAAAGTATTTGCATCTTTGTTGTCGAATGAACCTCCTCCCTTCTCCTTGAATATAATGACATTGAAGAGGTAGGTTGGACGTCAGGATGAAATTGTGGGGAACCCCTCCTCTTGACATCCTTATTCACCATTCGGTCAAGGCGTCTATGAAGAGGCTCGAAAGCTTCATCCAAACTCTGCTTGAATTCTTCCATCATGGCCACCATGTGTAGTTTAAAGTCCATTGTTTGGTCACCAACTCCACTAGACATGCTTAGGTAAACCTGCAAAAGAAAATAAGCAAACGACTTCTTCTCTCCTTCTTTTTTTTTTGGTACAATGTATAGGTCACTCACGCTTGTGTTTCACTCAAGTGTATCACTCTCTAATAGTCTCACCAAGCAATTCCTTGGCTTGCTAGTTGCTCGGGTTGGACAAATTAGGCGTCACCGCAAGGTACGTTCTTGACTAGTCAACAAGTGACACAAGATAGCAGCAAGGAATGGAGGTGAATGAAGGCCTAGACGCGATCTAAAACTCGGATTAGGACTAATGACTGAAAGAGAAGGCAAGACAAAATGCCTTCAAGGCTGAATTTTTGAAAATCCTAGAAGTACTCTACCCGACAACCCAAAATTCTGGAATTTGCGGAGCGTGCTGGTCCTCGGCCTTTTGGTCGGGGCTTTGGTGGTATTTTGGTGTTGCTTTGGTGTTAGTCAATCAGGTCTTCGACCTCCGCTGAGCTGTCGAGGGTCTCGCTGCCCGGTCGCGGAAGCAACTTAGGATCTTAGAGGACACGTTACGGAATCGACGGAGTTGAACCCAAACTCGGACCACTCAAGAACGAATTCAACGGCAGAGGATGCCACAATCAAGTGTGTTTGCTTGATTGATAAGTCAATAAACAACCTAGGAACCACACTAGGATGTTCAACTTAGCTTTCACAAGTTAGAGGAATTTGGCTTAATGGAAGACGAAATTCTGGAATTTTATTAATAACATCGCAAAAACTAAATGTACCATCAGCTTTAGGGCTATTTATAGCCTTGACTAAACCTAATAAAGCTTGGAAAGCATGAAGGGAAAATCGGCCAGCCCATTGGGTCTCTCTTGGCCGAAAGCTAACCTACTAATTAACTAGCTTAATGACTAGCTAAAGCACTATTGGACCTAAGGCCCACGTGGCCGAAGCTAAGCTCAACAAGAGCTACTTAATCGAGGCCCAATCCTCCCTTTGAGGCTTGCTCATTCGTATCATTCCCCTCCTCTTGAAAAGGATTTGTCCTTAAATCTTGGGAAAAAGTGGTACTCCATGCAATGTGGGAGCGAGATGAATGAGCACCAGCCACGTCACATGTCGCTTGGACAACCTCGTGATGCTCTTGAACAAGGACATTCGCCAAGACAAGAAACACCTTGTATAAAGCTTGTGAAAATTCCATGTAGCACTCCAAAACTCTCTCATCAACCCTTGGTCGTTTGCATGTCAAATTCAAACCCATAAAACAAATCACACAATTAGTATATGTAGGGTTAATACTACTTGACAACTTACGTTTCACATGCACTAGATAGGGATCTTCATGATGACTCTCATTCAGCTTAGAAAAATCTTGAATTTGATTGTGCAAGGTAGTATAATTCGACCCTAGTTGTTGCTGATTTGGCACTACTTGCCCATCTGGAGATAGAGCAATGAGCCATTCATGTTGCACTTCCGTGGAAGAATGAACCAGTGAGGTAAAAACAACATTCGGGTCTTGATTGACACACTTGTCTCCATCACCCAACATAAGTGGCAGCAATGAAGTGAAGGTCACACTCCAGACGAGTCACTTGAATTTGCGCCAGTTTGAGTTGATAAGATGATCTCATGGTGACCAGCTTTTGGATGTATGAATATGCATGGAAGATTACAAGCAGCTGGCACAAGCATGAAATCAGGTTGCAACTCTTTAATCAAAGCTGGAAAATTTCGAGCAGCCTTACAACCTACAAAAACAAAATGAGTCTCAGCTTGTTTTGAACCAGAAATTGGATACATAAGCAATGGAACGTCATTAATTAAGTGGTAAGAAGGTGTAGAATAAGAGTTAAATGCAAAAACTCCCTGTGACACGTGATTCCTTCCATCAATCGATTCAACTTGAGACTGCATTGATGGCTCTTTACATTTTCCTTCAAAATCTGCATAGGAAATACATGTGTGAGGATGGAAATAATGCTCAAAAGAAGGTAAAGATGATGAATGAACCATGGGTAACAAACAAGAATAGAAATATGGAGTTCGAATTAATTCTCCATTGGTGCGGACAGATTCGGGTTGTTCCATGAAGTGATACCAAATAGATCTATCTCCTAGAAGACAAACTCCATGGAAGCTAGTGAATTGTACAAGCAACTTTGGAATGGAACATTGCATGACTAACTTCACTCGACTTCGCTCAATCCGTACAAAAGCAGAAACACTAAACAAGGCAAAGTTAAGTTCGTTAGGAAAACTATAAACACTCGCCTTCCCATGCACAATCAGCTCACTTGATGCTTCACTCATCTCCTCAGATTTTTTTACCTCTTTTTCAATCTCACATTCCTCAACTTTTACCTCAAGTGCACTCTCACCACCATACTCAACTCGCTCTTTTTCAAGTTTTTGTTGGAGGAGAGTTGTTGACATGTCTCCTGCACTCAACTAACTCCTTCATCTATGGATAAAGTATTTGCATGCTTTGTTGTCGAATGAACCTCCTCCCTTCTCCTTGAATATAATGACTTTGAAGAGGTAGGTTGGACGTCAGGATGAAATTGTGGGGAACCCCTCCTCTTGACATCCTTATTCACCATTCGGTCAAGGCGTCTATGAAGAGGCTCGAAAGCTTCATCCAAACTCTGCTTGAATTCTTCCATCATGGCCACCATGTGTAGTTTAAAGTCCATTGTTTGGTCACCAACTCCACTAGACATGCTTAGGTAAACCTGCAAAAGAAAATAAGCAAACGACTTCTTCTCTCCTTCTTTTTTTTTTGGTACAATGTATAGGTCACTCACGCTTGTGTTTCACTCAAGTGTATCACTCTCTAATAGTCTCACCAAGCAATTCCTTGGCTTGCTAGTTGCTCGGGTTGGACAAATTAGGCGTCACCGCAAGGTACGTTCTTGACTAGTCAACAAGTGACACAAGATAGCAGCAAGGAATGGAGGTGAATGAAGGCCTAGACGCGATCTAAAACTCAGATTAGGACTAATGACTGAAAGAGAAGGCAAGACAAAATGCCTTCAAGGCTGAATTTTTGAAAATCCTAGAAGTACTCTACCCGACAACCCAAAATTCTGGAATTTGCGGAGCGTGCTGGTCCTCGGCCTTTTGGTCGGGGGTTTGGTGGTATTTTGGTGTTGCTTTGGTGTTAGTCAATCAGGTCTTCGACCTCCGCTGAGCTGTCGAGGGTCTCGCTGCCCGGTCGCGGAAGCAACTTAGGATCTTAGAGGACACGTTACGGAATCGACGGAGTTGAACCCAAACTCGGACCACTCAAGAACGAATTCAACGGCAGAGGATGCCACAATCAAGTGTGTTTGCTTGATTGATAAGTCAATAAACAACCTAGGAACCACACTAGGATGTTCAACTTAGCTTTCACAAGCTAGAGGAATTTGGCTTAATGGAAGACGAAATTCTGGAATTTTATTAATAACATCGCAAAAACTAAATGTACCATCAGCTTGAGGGCTATTTATAGCCTTGACTAAACCTAATAAAGCTTGGAAAGCATGAAGGGAAAATCGGCCAGCCCATTGGGTCTCTCTTGGCCGAAAGCTAACCTACTAATTAACTAGCTTAATGACTAGCTAAAGCACTATTGGACCTAAGGCCCACGTGGCCGAAGCTAAGCTCAACAAGAGCTACTTAATCGAGGCCCAATCCTCCCTTTGAGGCTTGCTCATTCGTATCATTCCCCTCCTCTTGAAAAGGATTTGTCCTTAAATCTTGGGAAAAAGTGGTACTCCATGCAATGTGGGAGCGAGATGAATGAGCACCAGCCACGTCACATGTCGCTTGGACAACCTCGTGATGCTCTTGAACAAGGACATTCGCCAAGACAAGAAACACCTTGTATAAAGCTTGTGAAAATTCCATGTAGCACTCCAAAACTCTCTCATCAACCCTTGGTCGTTTGCATGTCAAATTCAAACCCATAAAACAAATCACACAATTAGTATATGTAGGGTTAATACTACTTGACAACTTACGTTTCACATGCACTAGATAGGGATCTTCATGATGACTCTCATTCAGCTTAGAAAAATCTTGAATTTGATTGTGCAAGGTAGTATAATTCGACCCTAGTTGTTGCTGATTTGGCACTACTTGCCCATCTGGAGATAGAGCAATGAGCCATTCATGTTGCACTTCCGTGGAAGAATGAACCAGTGAGGTAAAAACAACATTCGGGTCTTGATTGACACACTTGTCTCCATCACCCAACATAAGTGGCAGCAATGAAGTGAAGGTCACACTCCAGACGAGTCACTTGAATTTGCGCCAGTTTGAGTTGATAAGATGATCTCATGGTGACCAGCTTTTGGATGTATGAATATGCATGGAAGATTACAAGCAGCTGGCACAAGCATGAAACCAGGTTGCAACTCTTTAATCAAAGCTGGAAAATTTCGAGCAGCCTTACAACCTACAAAAACAAAATGAGTCTCAGCTTGTTTTGAACCAGAAATTGGGTACATAAGCAATGGAACGTCATTAATTAAGTGGTAAGAAGGTGTAGAATAAGAGTTAAATGCAAAAACTCCCTGTGACACGTGATTCCTTCCATCAATCGATTCAACTTGAGACTGCATTGATGGCTCTTTACATTTTCCTTCAAAATCTGCATAGGAAATACATGTGTGAGGATGGAAATAATGCTCAAAAGAAGGTAAAGATGATGAATGAACCATGGGTAACAAACAAGAATAGAAATATGGAGTTCGAATTAATTCTCCATTGGTGCGGACAGATTCGGGTTGTTCCATGAAGTGATACCAAATAGATCTATCTCCTAGAAGACAAACTCCATGGAAGCTAGTGAATTGTACAAGCAACTTTGGAATGGAACATTGCATGACTAACTTCACTCGACTTCGCTCAATCCGTACAAAAGCAGAAACACTAAACAAGGCAAAGTTAAGTTCGTTAGGAAAACTATAAACACTCGCCTTCCCATGCACAATCAGCTCACTTGATGCTTCACTCATCTCCTCAGATTTTTTTACCTCTTTTTCAATCTCACATTCCTCAACTTTTACCTCAAGTGCACTCTCACCACCATACTCAACTCGCTCTTTTTCAAGTTTTTGTTGGAGGAGAGTTGTTGGCATGTCTCCTGCACTCAACTAACTCCTTCATCTATGGATAAAGTATTTGCATGCTTTGTTGTCGAATGAACCTCCTCCCTTCTCCTTGAATATAATGACTTTGAAGAGGTAGGTTGGACGTCAGGATGAAATTGTGGGGAACCCCTCCTCTTGACATCCTTATTCACCATTCGGTCAAGGCGTCTATGAAGAGGCTCGAAAGCTTCATCCAAACTCTGCTTGAATTCTTCCATCATGGCCACCATGTGTAGTTTAAAGTCCATTGTTTGGTCACCAACTCCACTAGACATGCTCAGGTAAACCTGCAAAAGAAAATAAGCAAACGACTTCTTCTCTCCTTCTTTTTTTTTTGGTACAATGTATAGGTCACTCACGCTTGTGTTTCACTCAAGTGTATCACTCTCTAATAGTCTCACCAAGCAATTCCTTGGCTTGCTAGTTGCTCGGGTTGGACAAATTAGGCGTCACCGCAAGGTACGTTCTTGACTAGTCAACAAGTGACACAAGATAGCAGCAAGGAATGGAGGTGAATGAAGGCCTAGACGCGATCTAAAACTCAGATTAGGACTAATGACTGAAAGAGAAGGCAAGACAAAATGCCTTCAAGGCTGAATTTTTGAAAATCCTAGAAGTACTCTACCCGACAACCCAAAATTCTGGAATTTGCGGAGCGTGCTGGTCCTCGGCCTTTTGGTCGGGGGTTTGGTGGTATTTTGGTGTTGCTTTGGTGTTAGTCAATCAGGTCTTCGACCTCCGCTGAGCTGTCGAGGGTCTCGCTGCCCGGTCGCGGAAGCAACTTAGGATCTTAGAGGACACGTTACGGAATCGACGGAGTTGAACCCAAACTCGGACCACTCAAGAACGAATTCAACGGCAGAGGATGCCACAATCAAGTGTGTTTGCTTGATTGATAAGTCAATAAACAACCTAGGAACCACACTAGGATGTTCAACTTAGCTTTCACAAGCTAGAGGAATTTGGCTTAATGGAAGACGAAATTCTGGAATTTTATTAATAACATCGCAAAAACTAAATGTACCATCAGCTTTAGGGCTATTTATAGCCTTGACTAAACCTAATAAAGCTTGGAAAGCATGAAGGGAAAATCGGCCAGCCCATTGGGTCTCTCTTGGCCGAAAGCTAACCTACTAATTAACTAGCTTAATGACTAGCTAAAGCACTATTGGACCTAAGGCCCACGTGGCCGAAGCTAAGCTCAACAAGAGCTACTTAATCGAGGCCCAATCCTCCCTTTGAGGCTTGCTCATTCGTATCATTCCCCTCCTCTTGAAAAGGATTTGTCCTTAAATCTTGGGAAAAAGTGGTACTCCATGCAATGTGGGAGCGAGATGAATGAGCACCAGCCACGTCACATGTCGCTTGGACAACCTCGTGATGCTCTTGAACAAGGACATTCGCCAAGACAAGAAACACCTTGTATAAAGCTTGTGAAAATTCCATGTAGCACTCCAAAACTCTCTCATCAACCCTTGGTCGTTTGCATGTCAAATTCAAACCCATAAAACAAATCACACAATTAGTATATGTAGGGTTAATACTACTTGACAACTTACGTTTCACATGCACTAGATAGGGATCTTCATGATGACTCTCATTCAGCTTAGAAAAATCTTGAATCTGATTGTGCAAGGTAGTATAATTCGACCCTAGTTGTTGCTGATTTGGCACTACTTGCCCATCTGGAGATAGAGCAATGAGCCATTCATGTTGCACTTCCGTGGAAGAATGAACCAGTGAGGTAAAAACAACATTCGGGTCTTGATTGACACACTTGTCTGCATCACCCAACATAAGTGGCAGCAATGAAGTGAAGGTCACACTCCAGACGAGTCACTTGAATTTGCGCCAGTTTGAGTTGATAAGATGATCTCATGGTGACCAGCTTTTGGATGTATGAATATGCATGGAAGATTACAAGCAGCTGGCACAAGCATGAAATCAGGTTGCAACTCTTTAATCAAAGCTGGAAAATTTCGAGCAGCCTTACAACCTACAAAAACAAAATGAGTCTCTGTGATGACTCGTAAAAACTATTATTTTTTTTAGCCTAATTTGTGGCTTAATAAATTATTTAATTGGATATTTGCCTCGAGGAATATTTTCTAGTCTTATTAGACCTAAATACATGGTAATATAACTTCGTTATATTTTTAAAGTAACTCATTTCATGAATTAATTTCCTGGAGCGCGTTTAGTAAAAACAGTGAATAGTGCTTGAAGATTTTATCCGCTTGAGAGTACAATAAGTTTGGAATATTGGAGACATGTACAATGGACCTAAATTCGGTATTTTAAGGTTTAAATACTCAAGTGATAGTTATTAGTACTATCGTTATAAGAATTTCCCGGAGGTTTCGCGTTATAGCGTAAAAAAATTGACGGTACGCGTTTTCACACGCGCGACTTTATTTGAGGGACTTTAGACCTTTATTTCGGGACAATTAAGAGTGAATATTATCTACATGAATATAAATACATTGGAGGTTTAGTGCACTAGTGAACCAAACGCGCGAGAAAATCGAGCCCTAATCGCGCCAAACGCACCCTAATGTGAGTTGACTAATGGGTGACTTGAGGCCACAAGTTAATGTCTTCTCTTGGAAGCTAAAATCTGATCACTCTCTCTCTCTCTTGAGCTTCAAACAGCCGGCCAGCTCCCTCCTCTCTCTAACTCATTTGCAACAAAATTTCTGCTCACTAATCTCACTCAAAACCACTCCAAATCATCTCCAAAATTAACCAAACTTGCACCACACCTAGCTTGACACTTGAGGATCATTTTGAGCTGCAAACAAGGGCTGGAAATCACGGTTTTTCTGGGGTAATAGAGGGCCGAAAATTCTGCTGAACATCAACCCAAAGTAAGTGATGATCCACTCTTGAAAACTTGAAGTTTGGAAGCTATCTTACCTTGTTAAGTTCATGCATGCATTTGGTTAGCTTGTGTATGGTGTAAAAATGTGATAGTGGGCTCTTGGAATTCCCACACTTGGGTTATTGTTGCTGATGTGATGATTGATGGTGATTATATTGTTGGTTTAGTGGTTATAATGATGCATTAGTGGTGGGTAATTAGTAGAAACTTCATTGGGTGTAAGAAGCAAAAACTTCCGATTTTGCCCCTGCCATGTTCGGCCATTTCCAGGCCAATTTTTAATGGTTTAATGGCTTGAATTAGATGTTTATAGGATGTATTAGATGTGTGAAAAATTTCATTGGAAAATATTGAGGTTTGATTGAGCAAATGAATTTTTCTTGAGAAACTAGCAATCTGGAAAACTGTTCGCGTATGATTCTGACCAGTGGTAGTATTTTGGCTATAACTCTGTCCTCGGATGTCGAAATCATGTGCCGTTGGTGGCGTTGGAAACTAGACATTCCTGGATTTAATTTGGTATATAATTCACGTTCTGATTCTTTGTGAGCAAGCCGAACCAAATGTTTTAAGTTCGCTGTCCTGTTGCTCTGTTCATCTGGAATGAAGTGTTCAGGCAGCAACTTGATGCCCGATTTTGAACCAGATTGGTGCCGAATTTGGAAATGATTTCTTCTGTGATATTTTACCCCTATGAACGTATTTTCCAAATAAGCCATGCTGATTTCGAGTTAAATTGACTGAGTTGTGACTGAAACAAGTGGACTGCTCTGTTTTGGAAAAACCCTAATGTTGGACTGGTTTGGAACAAGATATTGGAGTGAACTTGTTAATTGATGTTCTTGATACTAAACACTTACCAAAGGCATTATGGATGTTTCTTAGGCCTTTATTTCACAAATGAACCATGATTGTATAGTTTGCTTGATTAGACGTTTTGAATTGGGTAATGAAAGTCTCAAGGCAGATTGCCTTATAATTTTCCTGAACTTTGGTTGACTAATTAACTATCTTACCGAAAGTATTTTTCCCTGAAATTTGATAGAGTGGTACCTTTCATATGGGAGTAAAATACTGCCAATTTTGGTACCAATCCAAGTTCGTTTCGATACCCAATTAAATTTCTAGTGTTGGAGGTTCAAAACTGGAAATTCTTCTTCAGTCTTGAATCTTCCTCAACTTGGGGCTACTATATCTTGGTGCTCGAAACTCCGTTTCTCAATCCGCTTGTTTTGTTATACTCTTGGATTGCAACACTATTTGATTTCCAAATTTCAAAGGTTAGTTCAAAACAAGTGAATTTTACTGAATTTCCAAAATTGGCCAAAAACCAACCTTGAAACTGTCTTAGTATTCTACAGCAGTAACTTTGATCCAACTTTTGAATACCTTCCATTTCGAATCATGGAAAAGTGTCTTCTAGAAACTTGTAGTACTCGGAATGTAGTTTCCAATGGTATCAAGCTTTCCAATTTTGGACCTACGTAGTGCAAGATACGATTTTTCTAGAATTGACACCCAAAGCTAAAATTTGACAATTTCTTAGAAATGAGATTTTGGAAACTTGCCTTCTTTTCTCGATACCGATTGAACATTTTGAACTCGATTTCATGAAAAATGTTAGTCTCTTTCTTTAGACTTTAAAACTTTACTCTTGAGCCTCGATTATTAATAATTAAGGCCCAATTCATGAATTCCCTTTAGATTGTACAACCTTCTTTGATAAGTAGGAGTTCTAAGTGATAGTGTATAATAGTTAATGGTTATTTGCTCAGGCGCTCAAGGGGACCTTCAAGAAGAACTCGAAGTGGACGCCTAGACACTTGTTTGAGTATTACTCTCTTGTTGCTATAGGTGAGTGTTCCATATAGGAATACGTAATTGGAATAAGTCTATGACATGCATAACCCATGATTATTAAGTGTTAAGTGCTATATGTTAAGTATTTACCACACTCATGCATATCTGAATAAGGTATACTTGAATTACTTGACATGAAATACCTGAAATATGTATATTTGAACTATTCGATATGAAATGCTTAAAGAGCATATTTATGTGATTACTTGAAATACTAGATATGAAATGTTTGGAGAGCATATCTACATGATGTGTTTAAATGATTAATTATGCTATGACAGCATAAGTCGGTTGGAGTGAATCTCCTCGACCCTTATGTGGAAAAAGTGAAAATCGGCCAATGGTGGCCTATTAAAATGACATATGTCTGCCAATTAACCGTAATTACCACCGTTTACCGTTTACCGTGTTTACTTACCGTTTTCTAATCCATTCGGCTACTTGCTTACTTGATTATCTGCTTACGTGATCACCAACTTACTTGATCACTTGATTATCATGAATCGCATGTTATATGAAGTTGTCCATCATTGTTAGGCGAGTGTGTACTTTACCTCACTCGACCTACTCAAATGATGAATTTTACCTTTTGCCGAATTACTTGATTACTTGTGCATGTTGTAAGCTCTAAGCTGAACTTGGGCCCTGCCTCGGTTACTGACCTACTCGAGCCAGGACTGGGCTCGGTCGGGTAGGTTGGAACCCTGGACAACCGTTTCGGTATACTCGAGTATTACCACTGGAGGGATAAGGTGATGGCCAGTCAAACCGAGGGGATCCGGAAGTCATAAGGTGCAGATGACCGACAGAGTTCCACTGGAACACCGTATCCTTCAATGTGTGTTTATTTTACATAATGATAACCGTTTTATGAAAACGTGCCATACCTATGATATGCTCAAATTACCTGTACAATGATTATTGCCTCATGATAACATGCCATTGTGTAACCTTGAACCATGCGTATGATATGCCCAACTTATTTGATTTATTTGAACTGTTAGAGTGTCTTGGAACCTCACTGGGCTGTGTAGCTCATACCACGTTGTGGATTTCTTTTACAGGGTTCGAGACCAAGGGTGCTCGTGAGTAGTACTAGATTGTTTTCTTTTGAAGACTTTAAGTTATATTATAACGGATGGCTATAGTACCCCCTTTTCCATTGGGTTGTATTTAAGCTTGAAAGCTGCATAATTGTAAGTGTGAGATATTTGAAGTACTTTAATTATGTATTGAAGTTACTTAAAGTATTTCGAGCTTTTGAATGATCGATTGTAGTGAGTCCCGGCGAGAGCTGGGCAGGCGTCCCGCGGATACCCTTTGGTTCGCCTTAGGGAGAAGTGGGGGCGTCACAGTTGGTATCAGAGCTTAGGCTTCAGATCTTTGTAGTGTATCCTAGGCTTAAATGTTTAGGATGCCGGACTGTGGGACTGGTTTGAAAGTTAAATGATTGCTTGTAGCAATGAAATTTAGAGCCAATTCACGTGGTCTCTACAAAGGAGCAAGATAGGACCAAGTGGTGTTATGGTCCTTACTATGTGATTGAGTAAAGGTTTAAGTGCCCTTCAAAAAAAAAAATGTAAGCTGTGAATCATGAATGTTATAGGTTGTAAAACCTTTATCTTGATAATTGGAGGGAATTTGATATGTATGTTGGGTAGGAATCTCGAATGTGGTGATTTAGTCTTGGGACCGGCCGGCTCGAGTTGTGAATTACCTTATTTCGGATTCTTGTACCCGAGTACTTGAGAGTTGAGGGCAACCATAAGGACTTTATATCTCCATTTTTGGGGAATAAGAATGAATCGATATTTCATGTGAATGGTTGCAGGAAACCAATAATTGTTTGGTTAAGATGGTACAATAATTAAGAGTGGAAGATGGAAAATATTGTAACTCAAAAGATCCTTGTGTTGGGATTGAAATCGAGCATGTTAGGGAATGAGAATCGTCTAGTTCCAATAATCTAGTGAATCCCTACTTGTGATCTTTTATAGTGAGACGATGGGAGTAGAACTTAGAGTCTGCGCCTTGAAGATGAATGTACTTGTGATGATCACTTGTTTATTTTGCTATTGACTTTGACTTGGCATGAACTTTACTTGGCCATAACTTGTTTTATAATTTAATGAACTCTAGTTTGTGTTTACTTGCATAGTGATAATGTTATTTGTGTAAGTGACTTCATTCTCTTTAAATGTTGCTACTGGTATATGAGTATAGTTCAATTTTAACTAAGTGTGAGGGTTATGCATGTGCGTATAGATTAGTTGTGAACATGGAAACTAGAGGACAACGAAAGGGACGTCAACCTAGACAACCCCGAAATGAAAGAGTAGCTAATGGGTCCGGTATTGATCAAAACGTTGAGTCAAGTGTTGGGAGAGGAAATGACCAAATGGGACAAGTTTTAACTCGCATGACGGATATCCTGGAGCTCTTGGTAGCTCAACAAGGTCAAGGTGTTGGACAAGGAAACCAACGTGGAAACCAAGAGATAGGGGAGGATCGAGCTTTAGAGCGGTTTCAAAAATTTTCCCCGCCCAAGTTTGCTGGAGGACCTGATCCAGAGGTGGCTGAGAATTGGTTAGAGAATATAAGAAATATATTCGATGCCTTGGATTACACAGAGGAGAGACAAGTCACCTTTGCTGTATTTCAACTTGAAGGAGCAGCCCGAGCCTGGTGGAATGTTATAAGAAACAAGTGGGAAAGAGATCAAACCCTAAGGACTTGGATAAACTTTGTACGTGAATTTAATGAGAAATTTCTTCCTCCACTTGTCCAAGAAAAGAGAGAAGATGATTTTATAAAGCTTCGTCAAGGAACTTTGAGCGTAGCTGAGTATGAAACACGCTTTACAAAGTTATCTACATATGCCCCAGAATTGGTGGCTACTGAACGGAAGAGAATAAGAAGGTTTATCCAAGGATTAGATTTGGAAATCCAAGATGCCCTTGCTGCAGCACAGGTTGAAACATTTAGTGACGCTCTCGAAAAAGCGCAAAGGGTAGAAAGCACAAAATCTCAACTGAGAGCTCTCCAAGCAAGGAAAAGAGATGCATCTGATAGTACACTAGGAGGAAATGGACCACCACCCAAAGTTAGAAAAGAAGTGGATGGAGTAGGACTGTTATTTCCTGCACCACTCATGATAAAGGAACCAAAAGGAACTATGTCGCGAGGGACTTCAGTAGAACAGACACGATCAAAGAAAACCTCGCAAGCCAGTCAGGTCACAACACCTCGTCCGACTTGTGGATATTGTGGAAGGACGAATCACATTGAAGAAAACTGTTGGCTAAAGGGACGAAAGTGTATGGGGTGTGGGAGTACCAACCATAAAGTTCATGACTGTCCAAGGAGGTATCCACGAGAAACTACTGCTCCACAAGGAAATGGAACTGTCCCTCGACAAGTCAATGGAAGGAGAAACCGACCAATGGCATCAGAAAGAAAGCATAACATGAACACACCACATGGTTCAGAGTTGTCTGAGATTACAGAAGGTATGAATTTCGAGGACGAAATTCTTTTAAGGAGGGGAGGTTGTGATGACTCGTAAAAACTATTATTTTTTTTAGC
Organism: Coffea arabica; assembly: GCF_036785885.1. Taxonomy (NCBI): domain Eukaryota; kingdom Viridiplantae; phylum Streptophyta; class Magnoliopsida; order Gentianales; family Rubiaceae; genus Coffea; species Coffea arabica. The sequence goes on along the minus strand of NC_092323.1, from coordinate 31,746,166 downwards.
CTAATTTGTGGCTTAATAAATTATTTAATTGGATATTTGCCTCGAGGAATATTTTCTAGTCTTATTAGACCTAAATACATGGTAATATAACTTCGTTATATTTTTAAAGTAACTCATTTCATGAATTAATTTCCTGGAGCGCGTTTAGTAAAAACAGTGAATAGTGCTTGAAGATTTTATCCGCTTGAGAGTACAATAAGTTTGGAATATTGGAGACATGTACAATGGACCTAAATTCGGTATTTTAATGTTTAAATACTCAAGTGATAGTTATTAGTACTATCGTTATAAGAATTTCCCGGAGGTTTCGCGTTATAGCGTAAAAAATTGACGGTACGCGTTTTCACACGCGCGACTTTATTTGAGGGACTTTAGACCTTTATTTCGGGACAATTAAGAGTGAATATTATCTACATGAATATAAATACATTGGAGGTTTAGTGCACTAGTGAACCAAACGCGCGAGAAAATCGAGCCCTAATCGCGCCAAACGCACCCTAATGTGAGTTGACTAATGGGTGACTTGAGGCCACAAGTTAATGTCTTCTCTTGGAAGCTAAAATCTGATCACTCTCTCTCTCTCTTGAGCTTCAAACAGCCGGCCAGCTCCCTCCTCTCTCTAACTCATTTGCAACAAAATTTCTGCTCACTAATCTCACTCAAAACCACTCCAAATCATCTCCAAAATTAACCAAACTTGCACCACACCTAGCTTGACACTTGAGGATCATTTTGAGCTGCAAACAAGGGCTGGAAATCACGGTTTTTCTGGGGTAATAGAGGGCCGAAAATTCTGCTGAACATCAACCCAAAGTAAGTGATGATCCACTCTTGAAAACTTGAAGTTTGGAAGCTATCTTACCTTGTTAAGTTCATGCATGCATTTGGTTAGCTTGTGTATGGTGTAAAAATGTGATAGTGGGCTCTTGGAATTCCCACACTTGGGTTATTGTTGCTGATGTGATGATTGATGGTGATTATATTGTTGGTTTAGTGGTTATAATGATGCATTAGTGGTGGGTAATTAGTAGAAACTTCATTGGGTGTAAGAAGCAAAAACTTCCGATTTTGCCCCTGCCATGTTCGGCCATTTCCAGGCCAATTTTTAATGGTTTAATGGCTTGAATTAGATGTTTATAGGATGTATTAGATGTGTGAAAAATTTCATTGGAAAATATTGAGGTTTGATTGAGCAAATGAATTTTTCTTGAGAAACTAGCAATCTGGAAAACTGTTCGCGTATGATTCTGACCAGTGGTAGTATTTTGGCTATAACTCTGTCCTCGGATGTCGAAATCATGTGCCGTTGGTGGCGTTGGAAACTAGACATTCCTGGCTTTAATTTGGTATATAATGCACGTTCTGATTCTTTGTGAGCAAGCCGAACCAAATGTTTTAAGTTCGCTGTCCTGTTGCTCTGTTCATCTGGAATGAAGTGTTCAGGCAGCAACTTGATGCCCGATTTTGAACCAGATTGGTGCCGAATTTGGAAATGATTTCTTCTGTGATATTTTACCCCTATGAACGTATTTTCCAATGGCATAAGCCATGCTTGATTTCGAGTTAAATTGACTGAGTTGTGACTGAAACAAGTGGACTGCTCTGTTTTGGAAAAACCCTAATGTTGGACTGGTTTGGAACAAGATATTGGAGTGAACTTGTTAATTGATGTTCTTGATACTAAACACTTACCAAAGGCATTATGGATGTTTCTTAGGCCTTTATTTCACAAATGAACCATGATTGTATAGTTTGCTTGATTAGACGTTTTGAATTGGGTAATGAAAGTCTCAAGGCAGATTGCCTTATAATTTTCCTGAACTTTGGTTGACTAATTAACTATCTTACCGAAAGTATTTTTCCCTGAAATTTGATAGAGTGGTACCTTTCATATGGGAGTAAAATACTGCCAATTTTGGTACCAATCCAAGTTCGTTTCGATACCCAATTAAATTTCTAGTGTTGGAGGTTCAAAACTGGAAATTCTTCTTCAGTCTTGAATCTTCCTCAACTTGGGGCTACTATATCTTGGTGCTCGAAACTCCGTTTCTCAATCCGCTTGTTTTGTTATACTCTTGGATTGCAACACTATTTGATTTCCAAATTTCAAAGGTTAGTTCAAAACAAGTGAATTTTACTGAATTTCCAAAATTGGCCAAAAACCAACCTTGAAACTGTCTTAGTATTCTACAGCAGTAACTTTGATCCAACTTTTGAATACCTTCCATTTCGAATCATGGAAAAGTGTCTTCTAGAAACTTGTAGTACTCGGAATGTAGTTTCCAATGGTATCAAGCTTTCCAATTTTGGACCTACGTAGTGCAAGATACGATTTTTTCTAGAATTGACACCCAAAGCTAAAATTTGACAATTTCTTAGAAATGAGATTTTGGAAACTTGCCTTCTTTTCTCGATACCGATTGAACATTTTGAACTCGATTTCATGAAAAATGTTAGTCTCTTTCTTTAGACTTTAAAACTTTACTCTTGAGCCTCGATTATTAATAATTAAGGCCCAATTCATGAATTCCCTTTAGATTGTACAACCTTCTTTGATAAGTAGGAGTTCTAAGTGATAGTGTATAATAGTTAATGGTTATTTGCTCAGGCGCTCAAGGGGACCTTCAAGAAGAACTCGAAGTGGACGCCTAGACACTTGTTTGAGTATTACTCTCTTGTTGCTATAGGTGAGTGTTCCATATAGGAATACGTAATTGGAATAAGTCTATGACATGCATAACCCATGATTATTAAGTGTTAAGTGCTATATGTTAAGTATTTACCACACTCATGCATATCTGAATAAGGTATACTTGAATTACTTGACATGAAATACCTGAAATATGTATATTTGAACTATTCGATATGAAATGCTTAAAGAGCATATTTATGTGATTACTTGAAATACTAGATATGAAATGTTTGGAGAGCATATCTACATGATGTGTTTAAATGATTAATTATGCTATGACAGCATAAGTCGGTTGGAGTGAATCTCCTCGACCCTTATGTGGAAAAAGTGAAAATCGGCCAATGGTGGCCTATTAAAATGACATATGTCTGCCAATTAACCGTAATTACCACCGTTTACCGTTTACCGTGTTTACTTACCGTTTTCTAATCCATTCGGCTACTTGCTTACTTGATTATCTGCTTACGTGATCACCAACTTACTTGATCACTTGATTATCATGAATCGCATGTTATATGAAGTTGTCCATCATTGTTAGGCGAGTGTGTACTTTACCTCACTCGAGCTACTCAAATGATGAATTTTACCTTTTGCCGAATTACTTGATTACTTGTGCATGTTGTAAGCTCTAAGCTGAACTTGGGCCCTGCCTCGGTTACTGACCTACTCGAGCCAGGACTGGGCTCGGTCGGGTAGGTTGGAACCCTGGACAACCGTTTCGGTATACTCGAGTATTACCACTGGAGGGATAAGGTGATGGCCAGTCAAACCGAGGGGATCCGGAAGTCATAAGGTGCAGATGACCGACAGAGTTCCACTGGAACACCGTATCCTTCAATGTGTGTTTATTTTACATAATGATAACCGTTTTATGAAAACGTGCCATACCTATGATATGCTCAAATTACCTGTACAATGATTATTGCCTCATGATAACATGCCATTGTGTAACCTTGAACCATGCGTATGATATGCCCAACTTATTTGATTTATTTGAACTGTTAGAGTGTCTTGGAACCTCACTGGGCTGTGTAGCTCATACCACGTTGTGGATTTCTTTTACAGGGTTCGAGACCAAGGGTGCTCGTGAGTAGTACTAGATTGTTTTCTTTTGAAGACTTTAAGTTATATTATAACGGATGGCTATAGTACCCCCTTTTCCATTGGGTTGTATTTAAGCTTGAAAGCTGCATAATTGTAAGTGTGAGATATTTGAAGTACTTTAATTATGTATTGAAGTTACTTAAAGTATTTCGAGCTTTTGAATGATCGATTGTAGTGAGTCCCGGCGAGAGCTGGGCAGGCGTCCCGCGGATACCCTTTGGTTCGCCTTAGGGAGAAGTGGGGGCGTCACAAATTTTATTAATAACATCGCAAAAACTAAATGTACCATCAGCTTTAGGGCTATTTATAGCCTTGACTAAACCTAATAAAGCTTGGAAAGCATGAAGGGAAAATCGGCCAGCCCATTGGGTCTCTCTTGGCCGAAAGCTAACCTACTAATTAACTAGCTTAATGACTAGCTAAAGCACTATTGGACCTAAGGCCCACGTGGCCGAAGCTAAGCTCAACAAGAGCTACTTAATCGAGGCCCAATCCTCCCTTTGAGGCTTGCTCATTCGTATCATTCCCCTCCTCTTGAAAAGGATTTGTCCTTAAATCTTGGGAAAAAGTGGTACTCCATGCAATGTGGGAGCGAGATGAATGAGCACCAGCCACGTCACATGTCGCTTGGACAACCTCGTGATGCTCTTGAACAAGGACATTCGCCAAGACAAGAAACACCTTGTATAAAGCTTGTGAAAATTCCATGTAGCACTCCAAAACTCTCTCATCAACCCTTGGTCGTTTGCATGTCAAATTCAAACCCATAAAACAAATCACACAATTAGTATATGTAGGGTTAATACTACTTGACAACTTACGTTTCACATGCACTAGATAGGGATCTTCATGATGACTCTCATTCAGCTTAGAAAAATCTTGAATCTGATTGTGCAAGGTAGTATAATTCGACCCTAGTTGTTGCTGATTTGGCACTACTTGCCCATCTGGAGATAGAGCAATGAGCCATTCATGTTGCAATTCCGTGGAAGAATGAACCAGTGAGGTAAAAACAACATTCGGGTCTTGATTGACACACTTGTCTGCATCACCCAACATAAGTGGCAGCAATGAAGTGAAGGTCACACTCCAGACGAGTCACTTGAATTTGCGCCAGTTTGAGTTGATAAGATGATCTCATGCTTTTGGATGTATGAATATGCATGGAAGATTACAAGCAGCTGGCACAAGCATGAAATCAGGTTGCAACTCTTTAATCAAAGCTGGAAAATTTCGAGCAGCCTTACAACCTACAAAAACAAAATGAGTCTCAGCTTGTTTTGAACCAGAAATTGGATACATAAGCAATGGAACGTCATTAATTAAGTGGTAAGAAGGTGTAGAATAAGAGTTAAATGCAAAAACTCCCTGTGACACGTGATTCCTTCCATCAATCGATTCAACTTGAGACTGCATTGATGGCTCTTTACATTTTCCTTCAAAATCTGCATAGGAAATACATGTGTGAGGATGGAAATAATGCTCAAAAGAAGGTAAAGATGATGAATGAACCATGGGTAACAAACAAGAATAGAAATATGGAGTTCGAATTAATTCTCCATTGGTGCGGACAGATTCGGGTTGTTCCATGAAGTGATACCAAATAGATCTATCTCCTAGAAGACAAACTCCATGGAAGCTAGTGAATTGTACAAGCAACTTTGGAATGGAACATTGCATGACTAACTTCACTCGACTTCGCTCAATCCGTACAAAAGCAGAAACACTAAACAAGGCAAAGTTAAGTTCGTTAGGAAAACTATAAACACTCGCCTTCCCATGCACAATCAGCTCACTTGATGCTTCACTCATCTCCTCAGATTTTTTTACCTCTTTTTCAATCTCACATTCCTCAACTTTTACCTCAAGTGCACTCTCACCACCATACTCAACTCGCTCTTTTTCAAGTTTTTGTTGGAGGAGAGTTGTTGACATGTCTCCTGCACTCAACTAACTCCTTCATCTATGGATAAAGTATTTGCATGCTTTGTTGTCGAATGAACCTCCTCCCTTCTCCTTGAATATAATGACTTTGAAGAGGTAGGTTGGACGTCAGGATGAAATTGTGGGGAACCCCTCCTCTTGACATCCTTATTCACCATTCGGTCAAGGCGTCTATGAAGAGGCTCGAAAGCTTCATCCAAACTCTGCTTGAATTCTTCCATCATGGCCACCATGTGTAGTTTAAAGTCCATTGTTTGGTCACCAACTCCACTAGACATGCTCAGGTAAACCTGCAAAAGAAAATAAGCAAACGACTTCTTCTCTCCTTCTTTTTTTTTTGGTACAATGTATAGGTCATTCACGCTTGTGTTTCACTCAAGTGTATCACTCTCTAATAGTCTCACCAAGCAATTCCTTGGCTTGCTAGTTGCTCGGGTTGGACAAATTAGGCGTCACCGCAAGGTACGTTCTTGACTAGTCAACAAGTGACACAAGATAGCAGCAAGGAATGGAGGTGAATGAAGGCCTAGACGCGATCTAAAACTCAGATTAGGACTAATGACTGAAAGAGAAGGCAAGACAAAATGCCTTCAAGGCTGAATTTTTGAAAATCCTAGAAGTACTCTACCCGACAACCCAAAATTCTGGAATTTGCGGAGCGTGCTGGTCCTCGGCCTTTTGGTCGGGGGTTTGGTGGTATTTTGGTGTTGCTTTGGTGTTAGTCAATCAGGTCTTCGACCTCCGCTGAGCTGTCGAGGGTCTCGCTGCCCGGTCGCGGAAGCAACTTAGGATCTTAGAGGACACGTTACGGAATCGACGGAGTTGAACCCAAACTCGGACCACTCAAGAACGAATTCAACGGCAGAGGATGCCACAATCAAGTGTGTTTGCTTGATTGATAAGTCAATAAACAACCTAGGAACCACACTAGGATGTTCAACTTAGCTTTCACAAGCTAGAGGAATTTGGCTTAATGGAAGACGAAATTCTGGAATTTTATTAATAACATCGCAAAAACTAAATGTACCATCAGCTTTAGGGCTATTTATAGCCTTGACTAAACCTAATAAAGCTTGGAAAGCATGAAGGGAAAATCGGCCAGCCCATTGGGTCTCTCTTGGCCGAAAGCTAACCTACTAATTAACTAGCTTAATGACTAGCTAAAGCACTATTGGACCTAAGGCCCACGTGGCCGAAGCTAAGCTCAACAAGAGCTACTTAATCGAGGCCCAATCCTCCCTTTGAGGCTTGCTCATTCGTATCATTCCCCTCCTCTTGAAAAGGATTTGTCCTTAAATCTTGGGAAAAAGTGGTACTCCATGCAATGTGGGAGCGAGATGAATGAGCACCAGCCACGTCACATGTCGCTTGGACAACCTCGTGATGCTCTTGAACAAGGACATTCGCCAAGACAAGAAACACCTTGTATAAAGCTTGTGAAAATTCCATGTAGCACTCCAAAACTCTCTCATCAACCCTTGGTCGTTTGCATGTCAAATTCAAACCCATAAAACAAATCACACAATTAGTATATGTAGGGTTAATACTACTTGACAACTTACGTTTCACATGCACTAGATAGGGATCTTCATGATGACTCTCATTCAGCTTAGAAAAATCTTGAATCTGATTGTGCAAGGTAGTATAATTCGACCCTAGTTGTTGCTGATTTGGCACTACTTGCCCATCTGGAGATAGAGCAATGAGCCATTCATGTTGCACTTCCGTGGAAGAATGAACCAGTGAGGTAAAAACAACATTCGGGTCTTGATTGACACACTTGTCTGCATCACCCAACATAAGTGGCAGCAATGAAGTGAAGGTCACACTCCAGACGAGTCACTTGAATTTGCGCCAGTTTGAGTTGATAAGATGATCTCATGCTTTTGGATGTATGAATATGCATGGAAGATTACAAGCAGCTGGCACAAGCATGAAATCAGGTTGCAACTCTTTAATCAAAGATGGAAAATTTCGAGCAGCCTTACAACCTACAAAAACAAAATGAGTCTCAGCTTGTTTTGAACCAGAAATTGGATACATAAGCAATGGAACGTCATTAATTAAGTGGTAAGAAGGTGTAGAATAAGAGTTAAATGCAAAAACTCCCTGTGACACGTGATTCCTTCCATCAATCGATTCAACTTGAGACTGCATTGATGGCTCTTTACATTTTCCTTCAAAATCTGCATAGGAAATACATGTGTGAGGATGGAAATAATGCTCAAAAGAAGGTAAAGATGATGAATGAACCATGGGTAACAAACAAGAATAGAAATATGGAGTTCGAATTAATTCTCCATTGGTGCGGACAGATTCGGGTTGTTCCATGAAGTGATACCAAATAGATCTATCTCCTAGAAGACAAACTCCATGGAAGCTAGTGAATTGTACAAGCAACTTTGGAATGGAACATTGCATGACTAACTTCACTCGACTTCGCTCAATCCGTACAAAAGCAGAAACACTAAACAAGGCAAAGTTAAGTTCGTTAGGAAAACTATAAACACTCGCCTTCCCATGCACAATCAGCTCACTTGATGCTTCACTCATCTCCTCAGATTTTTTTACCTCTTTTTCAATCTCACATTCCTCAACTTTTACCTCAAGTGCACTCTCACCACCATACTCAACTCGCTCTTTTTCAAGTTTTTGTTGGAGGAGAGTTGTTGACATGTCTCCTGCACTCAACTAACTCCTTCATCTATGGATAAAGTATTTGCATGCTTTGTTGTCGAATGAACCTCCTCCCTTCTCCTTGAATATAATGACTTTGAAGAGGTAGGTTGGACGTCAGGATGAAATTGTGGGGAACCCCTCCTCTTGACATCCTTATTCACCATTCGGTCAAGGCGTCTATGAAGAGGCTCGAAAGCTTCATCCAAACTCTGCTTGAATTCTTCCATCATGGCCACCATGTGTAGTTTAAAGTCCATTGTTTGGTCACCAACTCCACTAGACATGCTTAGGTAAACCTGCAAAAGAAAATAAGCAAACGACTTCTTCTCTCCTTCTTTTTTTTTTGGTACAATGTATAGGTCACTCACGCTTGTGTTTCACTCAAGTGTATCACTCTCTAATAGTCTCACCAAGCAATTCCTTGGCTTGCTAGTTGCTCGGGTTGGACAAATTAGGCGTCACCGCAAGGTACGTTCTTGACTAGTCAACAAGTGACACAAGATAGCAGCAAGGAATGGAGGTGAATGAAGGCCTAGACGCGATCTAAAACTCAGATTAGGACTAATGACTGAAAGAGAAGGCAAGACAAAATGCCTTCAAGGCTGAATTTTTGAAAATCCTAGAAGTACTCTACCCGACAACCCAAAATTCTGGAATTTGCGGAGCGTGCTGGTCCTCGGCCTTTTGGTCGGGGCTTTGGTGGTATTTTGGTGTTGCTTTGGTGTTAGTCAATCAGGTCTTCGACCTCCGCTGAGCTGTCGAGGGTCTCGCTGCCCGGTCGCGGAAGCAACTTAGGATCTTAGAGGACACGTTACGGAATCGACGGAGTTGAACCCAAACTCGGACCACTCAAGAACGAATTCAACGGCAGAGGATGCCACAATCAAGTGTGTTTGCTTGATTGATAAGTCAATAAACAACCTAGGAACCACACTAGGATGTTCAACTTAGCTTTCACAAGCTAGAGGAATTTGGCTTAATGGAAGACGAAATTCTGGAATTTTATTAATAACATCGCAAAAACTAAATGTACCATCAGCTTTAGGGCTATTTATAGCCTTGACTAAACCTAATAAAGCTTGGAAAGCATGAAGGGAAAATCGGCCAGCCCATTGGGTCTCTCTTGGCCGAAAGCTAACCTACTAATTAACTAGCTTAATGACTAGCTAAAGCACTATTGGACCTAAGGCCCACGTGGCCGAAGCTAAGCTCAACAAGAGCTACTTAATCGAGGCCCAATCCTCCCTTTGAGGCTTGCTCATTCGTATCATTCCCCTCCTCTTGAAAAGGATTTGTCCTTAAATCTTGGGAAAAAGTGGTACTCCATGCAATGTGGGAGCGAGATGAATGAGCACCAGCCACGTCACATGTCGCTTGGACAACCTCGTGATGCTCTTGAACAAGGACATTCGCCAAGACAAGAAACACCTTGTATAAAGCTTGTGAAAATTCCATGTAGCACTCCAAAACTCTCTCATCAACCCTTGGTCGTTTGCATGTCAAATTCAAACCCATAAAACAAATCACACAATTAGTATATGTAGGGTTAATACTACTTGACAACTTACGTTTCACATGCACTAGATAGGGATCTTCATGATGACTCTCATTCAGCTTAGAAAAATCTTGAATCTGATTGTGCAAGGTAGTATAATTCGACCCTAGTTGTTGCTGATTTGGCACTACTTGCCCATCTGGAGATAGAGCAATGAGCCATTCATGTTGCACTTCCGTGGAAGAATGAACCAGTGAGGTAAAAACAACATTCGGGTCTTGATTGACACACTTGTCTGCATCACCCAACATAAGTGGCAGCAATGAAGTGAAGGTCACACTCCAGACGAGTCACTTGAATTTGCGCCAGTTTGAGTTGATAAGATGATCTCATGCTTTTGGATGTATGAATATGCATGGAAGATTACAAGCAGCTGGCACAAGCATGAAATCAGGTTGCAACTCTTTAATCAAAGCTGGAAAATTTCGAGCAGCCTTACAACCTACAAAAACAAAATGAGTCTCAGCTTGTTTTGAACCAGAAATTGGATACATAAGCAATGGAACGTCATTAATTAAGTGGTAAGAAGGTGTAGAATAAGAGTTAAATGCAAAAACTCCCTGTGACACGTGATTCCTTCCATCAATCGATTCAACTTGAGACTGCATTGATGGCTCTTTACATTTTCCTTCAAAATCTGCATAGGAAATACATGTGTGAGGATGGAAATAATGCTCAAAAGAAGGTAAAGATGATGAATGAACCATGGGTAACAAACAAGAATAGAAATATGGAGTTCGAATTAATTCTCCATTGGTGCGGACAGATTCGGGTTGTTCCATGAAGTGATACCAAATAGATCTATCTCCTAGAAGACAAACTCCATGGAAGCTAGTGAATTGTACAAGCAACTTTGGAATGGAACATTGCATGACTAACTTCACTCGACTTCGCTCAATCCGTACAAAAGCAGAAACACTAAACAAGGCAAAGTTAAGTTCGTTAGGAAAACTATAAACACTCGCCTTCCCATGCACAATCAGCTCACTTGATGCTTCACTCATCTCCTCAGATTTTTTTACCTCTTTTTCAATCTCACATTCCTCAACTTTTACCTCAAGTGCACTCTCACCACCATACTCAACTCGCTCTTTTTCAAGTTTTTGTTGGAGGAGAGTTGTTGACATGTCTCCTGCACTCAACTAACTCCTTCATCTATGGATAAAGTATTTGCATGCTTTGTTGTCGAATGAACCTCCTCCCTTCTCCTTGAATATAATGACTTTGAAGAGGTAGGTTGGACGTCAGGATGAAATTGTGGGGAACCCCTCCTCTTGACATCCTTATTCACCATTCGGTCAAGGCGTCTATGAAGAGGCTCGAAAGCTTCATCCAAACTCTGCTTGAATTCTTCCATCATGGCCACCATGTGTAGTTTAAAGTCCATTGTTTGGTCACCAACTCCACTAGACATGCTCAGGTAAACCTGCAAAAGAAAATAAGCAAACGACTTCTTCTCTCCTTCTTTTTTTTTTGGTACAATGTATAGGTCACTCACGCTTGTGTTTCACTCAAGTGTATCACTCTCTAATAGTCTCACCAAGCAATTCCTTGGCTTGCTAGTTGCTCGGGTTGGACAAATTAGGCGTCACCGCAAGGTACGTTCTTGACTAGTCAACAAGTGACACAAGATAGCAGCAAGGAATGGAGGTGAATGAAGGCCTAGACGCGATCTAAAACTCAGATTAGGACTAATGACTGAAAGAGAAGGCAAGACAAAATGCCTTCAAGGCTGAATTTTTGAAAATCCTAGAAGTACTCTACCCGACAACCCAAAATTCTGGAATTTGCGGAGCGTGCTGGTCCTCGGCCTTTTGGTCGGGGCTTTGGTGGTATTTTGGTGTTGCTTTGGTGTTAGTCAATCAGGTCTTCGACCTCCGCTGAGCTGTCGAGGGTCTCGCTGCCCGGTCGCGGAAGCAACTTAGGATCTTAGAGGACACGTTACGGAATCGACGGAGTTGAACCCAAACTCGGACCACTCAAGAACGAATTCAACGGCAGAGGATGCCACAATCAAGTGTGTTTGCTTGATTGATAAGTCAATAAACAACCTAGGAACCACACTAGGATGTTCAACTTAGCTTTCACAAGCTAGAGGAATTTGGCTTAATGGAAGACGAAATTCTGGAATTTTATTAATAACATCGCAAAAACTAAATGTACCATCAGCTTTAGGGCTATTTATAGCCTTGACTAAACCTAATAAAGCTTGGAAAGCATGAAGGGAAAATCGGCCAGCCCATTGGGTCTCTCTTGGCCGAAAGCTAACCTACTAATTAACTAGCTTAATGACTAGCTAAAGCACTATTGGACCTAAGGCCCACGTGGCCGAAGCTAAGCTCAACAAGAGCTACTTAATCGAGGCCCAATCCTCCCTTTGAGGCTTGCTCATTCGTATCATTCCCCTCCTCTTGAAAAGGATTTGTCCTTAAATCTTGGGAAAAAGTGGTACTCCATGCAATGTGGGAGCGAGATGAATGAGCACCAGCCACGTCACATGTCGCTTGGACAACCTCGTGATGCTCTTGAACAAGGACATTCGCCAAGACAAGAAACACCTTGTATAAAGCTTGTGAAAATTCCATGTAGCACTCCAAAACTCTCTCATCAACCCTTGGTCGTTTGCATGTCAAATTCAAACCCATAAAACAAATCACACAATTAGTATATGTAGGGTTAATACTACTTGACAACTTACGTTTCACATGCACTAGATAGGGATCTTCATGATGACTCTCATTCAGCTTAGAAAAATCTTGAATCTGATTGTGCAAGGTAGTATAATTCGACCCTAGTTGTTGCTGATTTGGCACTACTTGCCCATCTGGAGATAGAGCAATGAGCCATTCATGTTGCACTTCCGTGGAAGAATGAACCAGTGAGGTAAAAACAACATTCGGGTCTTGATTGACACACTTGTCTGCATCACCCAACATAAGTGGCAGCAATGAAGTGAAGGTCACACTCCAGACGAGTCACTTGAATTTGCGCCAGTTTGAGTTGATAAGATGATCTCATGCTTTTGGATGTATGAATATGCATGGAAGATTACAAGCAGCTGGCACAAGCATGAAATCAGGTTGCAACTCTTTAATCAAAGCTGGAAAATTTCGAGCAGCCTTACAACCTACAAAAACAAAATGAGTCTCAGCTTGTTTTGAACCAGAAATTGGATACATAAGCAATGGAACGTCATTAATTAAGTGGTAAGAAGGTGTAGAATAAGAGTTAAATGCAAAAACTCCCTGTGACACGTGATTCCTTCCATCAATCGATTCAACTTGAGACTGCATTGATGGCTCTTTACATTTTCCTTCAAAATCTGCATAGGAAATACATGTGTGAGGATGGAAATAATGCTCAAAAGAAGGTAAAGATGATGAATGAACCATGGGTAACAAACAAGAATAGAAATATGGAGTTCGAATTAATTCTCCATTGGTGCGGACAGATTCGGGTTGTTCCATGAAGTGATACCAAATAGATCTATCTCCTAGAAGACAAACTCCATGGAAGCTAGTGAATTGTACAAGCAACTTTGGAATGGAACATTGCATGACTAACTTCACTCGACTTCGCTCAATCCGTACAAAAGCAGAAACACTAAACAAGGCAAAGTTAAGTTCGTTAGGAAAACTATAAACACTCGCCTTCCCATGCACAATCAGCTCACTTGATGCTTCACTCATCTCCTCAGATTTTTTTACCTCTTTTTCAATCTCACATTCCTCAACTTTTACCTCAAGTGCACTCTCACCACCATACTCAACTCGCTCTTTTTCAAGTTTTTGTTGGAGGAGAGTTGTTGACATGTCTCCTGCACTCAACTAACTCCTTCATCTATGGATAAAGTATTTGCATGCTTTGTTGTCGAATGAACCTCCTCCCTTCTCCTTGAATATAATGACTTTGAAGAGGTAGGTTGGACGTCAGGATGAAATTGTGGGGAACCCCTCCTCTTGACATCCTTATTCACCATTCGGTCAAGGCGTCTATGAAGAGGCTCGAAAGCTTCATCCAAACTCTGCTTGAATTCTTCCATCATGGCCACCATGTGTAGTTTAAAGTCCATTGTTTGGTCACCAACTCCACTAGACATGCTTAGGTAAACCTGCAAAAGAAAATAAGCAAACGACTTCTTCTCTCCTTCTTTTTTTTTGGGTACAATGTATAGGTCACTCACGCTTGTGTTTCACTCAAGTGTATCACTCTCTAATAGTCTCACCAAGCAATTCCTTGGCTTGCTAGTTGCTCGGGTTGGACAAATTAGGCGTCACCGCAAGGTACGTTCTTGACTAGTCAACAAGTGACACAAGATAGCAGCAAGGAATGGAGGTGAATGAAGGCCTAGACGCGATCTAAAACTCAGATTAGGACTAATGACTGAAAGAGAAGGCAAGACAAAATGCCTTCAAGGCTGAATTTTTGAAAATCCTAGAAGTACTCTACCCGACAACCCAAAATTCTGGAATTTGCGGAGCGTGCTGGTCCTCGGCCTTTTGGTCGGGGCTTTGGTGGTATTTTGGTGTTGCTTTGGTGTTAGTCAATCAGGTCTTCGACCTCCGCTGAGCTGTCGAGGGTCTCGCTGCCCGGTCGCGGAAGCAACTTAGGATCTTAGAGGACACGTTACGGAATCGACGGAGTTGAACCCAAACTCGGACCACTCAAGAACGAATTCAACGGCAGAGGATGCCACAATCAAGTGTGTTTGCTTGATTGATAAGTCAATAAACAACCTAGGAACCACACTAGGATGTTCAACTTAGCTTTCACAAGCTAGAGGAATTTGGCTTAATGGAAGACGAAATTCTGGAATTTTATTAATAACATCGCAAAAACTAAATGTACCATCAGCTTTAGGGCTATTTATAGCCTTGACTAAACCTAATAAAGCTTGGAAAGCATGAAGGGAAAATCGGCCAGCCCATTGGGTCTCTCTTGGCCGAAAGCTAACCTACTAATTAACTAGCTTAATGACTAGCTAAAGCACTATTGGACCTAAGGCCCACGTGGCCGAAGCTAAGCTCAACAAGAGCTACTTAATCGAGGCCCAATCCTCCCTTTGAGGCTTGCTCATTCGTATCATTCCCCTCCTCTTGAAAAGGATTTGTCCTTAAATCTTGGGAAAAAGTGGTACTCCATGCAATGTGGGAGCGAGATGAATGAGCACCAGCCACGTCACATGTCGCTTGGACAACCTCGTGATGCTCTTGAACAAGGACATTCGCCAAGACAAGAAACACCTTGTATAAAGCTTGTGAAAATTCCATGTAGCACTCCAAAACTCTCTCATCAACCCTTGGTCGTTTGCATGTCAAATTCAAACCCATAAAACAAATCACACAATTAGTATATGTAGGGTTAATACTACTTGACAACTTACGTTTCACATGCACTAGATAGGGATCTTCATGATGACTCTCATTCAGCTTAGAAAAATCTTGAATCTGATTGTGCAAGGTAGTATAATTCGACCCTAGTTGTTGCTGATTTGGCACTACTTGCCCATCTGGAGATAGAGCAATGAGCCATTCATGTTGCACTTCCGTGGAAGAATGAACCAGTGAGGTAAAAACAACATTCGGGTCTTGATTGACACACTTGTCTGCATCACCCAACATAAGTGGCAGCAATGAAGTGAAGGTCACACTCCAGACGAGTCACTTGAATTTGCGCCAGTTTGAGTTGATAAGATGATCTCATGCTTTTGGATGTATGAATATGCATGGAAGATTACAAGCAGCTGGCACAAGCATGAAATCAGGTTGCAACTCTTTAATCAAAGCTGGAAAATTTCGAGCAGCCTTACAACCTACAAAAACAAAATGAGTCTCAGCTTGTTTTGAACCAGAAATTGGATACATAAGCAATGGAACGTCATTAATTAAGTGGTAAGAAGGTGTAGAATAAGAGTTAAATGCAAAAACTCCCTGTGACACGTGATTCCTTCCATCAATCGATTCAACTTGAGACTGCATTGATGGCTCTTTACATTTTCCTTCAAAATCTGCATAGGAAATACATGTGTGAGGATGGAAATAATGCTCAAAAGAAGGTAAAGATGATGAATGAACCATGGGTAACAAACAAGAATAGAAATATGGAGTTCGAATTAATTCTCCATTGGTGCGGACAGATTCGGGTTGTTCCATGAAGTGATACCAAATAGATCTATCTCCTAGAAGACAAACTCCATGGAAGCTAGTGAATTGTACAAGCAACTTTGGAATGGAACATTGCATGACTAACTTCACTCGACTTCGCTCAATCCGTACAAAAGCAGAAACACTAAACAAGGCAAAGTTAAGTTCGTTAGGAAAACTATAAACACTCGCCTTCCCATGCACAATCAGCTCACTTGATGCTTCACTCATCTCCTCAGATTTTTTTACCTCTTTTTCAATCTCACATTCCTCAACTTTTACCTCAAGTGCACTCTCACCACCATACTCAACTCGCTCTTTTTCAAGTTTTTGTTGGAGGAGAGTTGTTGACATGTCTCCTGCACTCAACTAACTCCTTCATCTATGGATAAAGTATTTGCATGCTTTGTTGTCGAATGAACCTCCTCCCTTCTCCTTGAATATAATGACTTTGAAGAGGTAGGTTGGACGTCAGGATGAAATTGTGGGGAACCCCTCCTCTTGACATCCTTATTCACCATTCGGTCAAGGCGTCTATGAAGAGGCTCGAAAGCTTCATCCAAACTCTGCTTGAATTCTTCCATCATGGCCACCATGTGTAGTTTAAAGTCCATTGTTTGGTCACCAACTCCACTAGACATGCTTAGGTAAACCTGCAAAAGAAAATAAGCAAACGACTTCTTCTCTCCTTCTTTTTTTTTGGGTACAATGTATAGGTCACTCACGCTTGTGTTTCACTCAAGTGTATCACTCTCTAATAGTCTCACCAAGCAATTCCTTGGCTTGCTAGTTGCTCGGGTTGGACAAATTAGGCGTCACCGCAAGGTACGTTCTTGACTAGTCAACAAGTGACACAAGATAGCAGCAAGGAATGGAGGTGAATGAAGGCCTAGACGCGATCTAAAACTCAGATTAGGACTAATGACTGAAAGAGAAGGCAAGACAAAATGCCTTCAAGGCTGAATTTTTGAAAATCCTAGAAGTACTCTACCCGACAACCCAAAATTCTGGAATTTGCGGAGCGTGCTGGTCCTCGGCCTTTTGGTCGGGGCTTTGGTGGTATTTTGGTGTTGCTTTGGTGTTAGTCAATCAGGTCTTCGACCTCCGCTGAGCTGTCGAGGGTCTCGCTGCCCGGTCGCGGAAGCAACTTAGGATCTTAGAGGACACGTTACGGAATCGACGGAGTTGAACCCAAACTCGGACCACTCAAGAACGAATTCAACGGCAGAGGATGCCACAATCAAGTGTGTTTGCTTGATTGATAAGTCAATAAACAACCTAGGAACCACACTAGGATGTTCAACTTAGCTTTCACAAGCTAGAGGAATTTGGCTTAATGGAAGACGAAATTCTGGAATTTTATTAATAACATCGCAAAAACTAAATGTACCATCAGCTTTAGGGCTATTTATAGCCTTGACTAAACCTAATAAAGCTTGGAAAGCATGAAGGGAAAATCGGCCAGCCCATTGGGTCTCTCTTGGCCGAAAGCTAACCTACTAATTAACTAGCTTAATGACTAGCTAAAGCACTATTGGACCTAAGGCCCACGTGGCCGAAGCTAAGCTCAACAAGAGCTACTTAATCGAGGCCCAATCCTCCCTTTGAGGCTTGCTCATTCGTATCATTCCCCTCCTCTTGAAAAGGATTTGTCCTTAAATCTTGGGAAAAAGTGGTACTCCATGCAATGTGGGAGCGAGATGAATGAGCACCAGCCACGTCACATGTCGCTTGGACAACCTCGTGATGCTCTTGAACAAGGACATTCGCCAAGACAAGAAACACCTTGTATAAAGCTTGTGAAAATTCCATGTAGCACTCCAAAACTCTCTCATCAACCCTTGGTCGTTTGCATGTCAAATTCAAACCCATAAAACAAATCACACAATTAGTATATGTAGGGTTAATACTACTTGACAACTTACGTTTCACATGCACTAGATAGGGATCTTCATGATGACTCTCATTCAGCTTAGAAAAATCTTGAATCTGATTGTGCAAGGTAGTATAATTCGACCCTAGTTGTTGCTGATTTGGCACTACTTGCCCATCTGGAGATAGAGCAATGAGCCATTCATGTTGCACTTCCGTGGAAGAATGAACCAGTGAGGTAAAAACAACATTCGGGTCTTGATTGACACACTTGTCTGCATCACCCAACATAAGTGGCAGCAATGAAGTGAAGGTCACACTCCAGACGAGTCACTTGAATTTGCGCCAGTTTGAGTTGATAAGATGATCTCATGCTTTTGGATGTATGAATATGCATGGAAGATTACAAGCAGCTGGCACAAGCATGAAATCAGGTTGCAACTCTTTAATCAAAGCTGGAAAATTTCGAGCAGCCTTACAACCTACAAAAACAAAATGAGTCTCAGCTTGTTTTGAACCAGAAATTGGATACATAAGCAATGGAACGTCATTAATTAAGTGGTAAGAAGGTGTAGAATAAGAGTTAAATGCAAAAACTCCCTGTGACACGTGATTCCTTCCATCAATCGATTCAACTTGAGACTGCATTGATGGCTCTTTACATTTTCCTTCAAAATCTGCATAGGAAATACATGTGTGAGGATGGAAATAATGCTCAAAAGAAGGTAAAGATGATGAATGAACCATGGGTAACAAACAAGAATAGAAATATGGAGTTCGAATTAATTCTCCATTGGTGCGGACAGATTCGGGTTGTTCCATGAAGTGATACCAAATAGATCTATCTCCTAGAAGACAAACTCCATGGAAGCTAGTGAATTGTACAAGCAACTTTGGAATGGAACATTGCATGACTAACTTCACTCGACTTCGCTCAATCCGTACAAAAGCAGAAACACTAAACAAGGCAAAGTTAAGTTCGTTAGGAAAACTATAAACACTCGCCTTCCCATGCACAATCAGCTCACTTGATGCTTCACTCATCTCCTCAGATTTTTTTACCTCTTTTTCAATCTCACATTCCTCAACTTTTACCTCAAGTGCACTCTCACCAC
Source organism: Coffea arabica (assembly GCF_036785885.1). Taxonomy (NCBI): domain Eukaryota; kingdom Viridiplantae; phylum Streptophyta; class Magnoliopsida; order Gentianales; family Rubiaceae; genus Coffea; species Coffea arabica. Next base: position 31,727,062 of record NC_092323.1, on the reverse strand, counting down.
CATACTCAACTCGCTCTTTTTCAAGTTTTTGTTGGAGGAGAGTTGTTGACATGTCTCCTGCACTCAACTAACTCCTTCATCTATGGATAAAGTATTTGCATGCTTTGTTGTCGAATGAACCTCCTCCCTTCTCCTTGAATATAATGACTTTGAAGAGGTAGCTTGGACGTCAGGATGAAATTGTGGGGAACCCCTCCTCTTGACATCCTTATTCACCATTCGGTCAAGGCGTCTATGAAGAGGCTCGAAAGCTTCATCCAAACTCTGCTTGAATTCTTCCATCATGGCCACCATGTGTAGTTTAAAGTCCATTGTTTGGTCACCAACTCCACTAGACATGCTTAGGTAAACCTGCAAAAGAAAATAAGCAAACGACTTCTTCTCTCCTTCTTTTTTTTTTGGTACAATGTATAGGTCACTCACGCTTGTGTTTCACTCAAGTGTATCACTCTCTAATAGTCTCACCAAGCAATTCCTTGGCTTGCTAGTTGCTCGGGTTGGACAAATTAGGCGTCACCGCAAGGTACGTTCTTGACTAGTCAACAAGTGACACAAGATAGCAGCAAGGAATGGAGGTGAATGAAGGCCTAGACGCGATCTAAAACTCAGATTAGGACTAATGACTGAAAGAGAAGGCAAGACAAAATGCCTTCAAGGCTGAATTTTTGAAAATCCTAGAAGTACTCTACCCGACAACCCAAAATTCTGGAATTTGCGGAGCGTGCTGGTCCTCGGCCTTTTGGTCGGGGCTTTGGTGGTATTTTGGTGTTGCTTTGGTGTTAGTCAATCAGGTCTTCGACCTCCGCTGAGCTGTCGAGGGTCTCGCTGCCCGGTCGCGGAAGCAACTTAGGATCTTAGAGGACACGTTACGGAATCGACGGAGTTGAACCCAAACTCGGACCACTCAAGAACGAATTCAACGGCAGAGGATGCCACAATCAAGTGTGTTTGCTTGATTGATAAGTCAATAAACAACCTAGGAACCACACTAGGATGTTCAACTTAGCTTTCACAAGCTAGAGGAATTTGGCTTAATGGAAGACGAAATTCTGGAATTTTATTAATAACATCGCAAAAACTAAATGTACCATCAGCTTTAGGGCTATTTATAGCCTTGACTAAACCTAATAAAGCTTGGAAAGCATGAAGGGAAAATCGGCCAGCCCATTGGGTCTCTTTTGGCCGAAAGCTAACCTACTAATTAACTAGCTTAATGACTAGCTAAAGCACTATTGGACCTAAGGCCCACGTGGCCGAAGCTAAGCTCAACAAGAGCTACTTAATCGAGGCCCAATCCTCCCTTTGAGGCTTGCTCATTCGTATCATTCCCCTCCTCTTCAAAAGGATTTGTCCTTAAATCTTGGGAAAAAGTGGTACTCCATGCAATGTGGGAGCGAGATGAATGAGCACCAGCCACGTCACATGTCGCTTGGACAACCTCGTGATGCTCTTGAACAAGGACATTCGCCAAGACAAGAAACACCTTGTATAAAGCTTGTGAAAATTCCATGTAGCACTCCAAAACTCTCTCATCAACCCTTGGTCGTTTGCATGTCAAATTCAAACCCATAAAACAAATCACACAATTAGTATATGTAGGGTTAATACTACTTGACAACTTACGTTTCACATGCACTAGATAGGGATCTTCATGATGACTCTCATTCAGCTTAGAAAAATCTTGAATCTGATTGTGCAAGGTAGTATAATTCGACCCTAGTTGTTGCTGATTTGGCACTACTTGCCATTCATGTTGCACTTCCGTGGAAGAATGAACCAGTGAGGTAAAAACAACATTCGGGTCTTGATTGACACACTTGTCTGCATCACCCAACATAAGTGGCAGCAATGAAGTGAAGGTCACACTCCAGACGAGTCACTTGAATTTGCGCCAGTTTGAGTTGATAAGATGATCTCATGCTTTTGGATGTATGAATATGCATGGAAGATTACAAGCAGCTGGCACAAGCATGAAATCAGGTTGCAACTCTTTAATCAAAGCTGGAAAATTTCGAGCAGCCTTACAACCTACAAAAACAAAATGAGTCTCAGCTTGTTTTGAACCAGAAATTGGATACATAAGCAATGGAACGTCATTAATTAAGTGGTAAGAAGGTGTAGAATAAGAGTTAAATGCAAAAACTCCCTGTGACACGTGATTCCTTCCATCAATCGATTCAACTTGAGACTGCATTGATGGCTCTTTACATTTTCCTTCAAAATCTGCATAGGAAATACATGTGTGAGGATGGAAATAATGCTCAAAAGAAGGTAAAGATGATGAATGAACCATGGGTAACAAACAAGAATAGAAATATGGAGTTCGAATTAATTCTCCATTGGTGCGGACAGATTCGGGTTGTTCCATGAAGTGATACCAAATAGATCTATCTCCTAGAAGACAAACTCCATGGAAGCTAGTGAATTGTACAAGCAACTTTGGAATGGAACATTGCATGACTAACTTCACTCGACTTCGCTCAATCCGTACAAAAGCAGAAACACTAAACAAGGCAAAGTTAAGTTCGTTAGGAAAACTATAAACACTCGCCTTCCCATGCACAATCAGCTCACTTGATGCTTCACTCATCTCCTCAGATTTTTTTACCTCTTTTTCAATCTCACATTCCTCAACTTTTACCTCAAGTGCACTCTCACCACCATACTCAACTCGCTCTTTTTCAAGTTTTTGTTGGAGGAGAGTTGTTGACATGTCTCCTGCACTCAACTAACTCCTTCATCTATGGATAAAGTATTTGCATGCTTTGTTGTCGAATGAACCTCCTCCCTTCTCCTTGAATATAATGACTTTGAAGAGGTAGGTTGGACGTCAGGATGAAATTGTGGGGAACCCCTCCTCTTGACATCCTTATTCACCATTCGGTCAAGGCGTCTATGAAGAGGCTCGAAAGCTTCATCCAAACTCTGCTTGAATTCTTCCATCATGGCCACCATGTGTAGTTTAAAGTCCATTGTTTGGTCACCAACTCCACTAGACATGCTTAGGTAAACCTGCAAAAGAAAATAAGCAAACGACTTCTTCTCTCCTTCTTTTTTTTTGGGTACAATGTATAGGTCACTCACGCTTGTGTTTCACTCAAGTGTATCACTCTCTAATAGTCTCACCAAGCAATTCCTTGGCTTGCTAGTTGCTCGGGTTGGACAAATTAGGCGTCACCGCAAGGTACGTTCTTGACTAGTCAACAAGTGACACAAGATAGCAGCAAGGAATGGAGGTGAATGAAGGCCTAGACGCGATCTAAAACTCAGATTAGGACTAATGACTGAAAGAGAAGGCAAGACAAAATGCCTTCAAGGCTGAATTTTTGAAAATCCTAGAAGTACTCTACCCGACAACCCAAAATTCTGGAATTTGCGGAGCGTGCTGGTCCTCGGCCTTTTGGTCGGGGCTTTGGTGGTATTTTGGTGTTGCTTTGGTGTTAGTCAATCAGGTCTTCGACCTCCGCTGAGCTGTCGAGGGTCTCGCTGCCCGGTCGCGGAAGCAACTTAGGATCTTAGAGGACACGTTACGGAATCGACGGAGTTGAACCCAAACTCGGACCACTCAAGAACGAATTCAACGGCAGAGGATGCCACAATCAAGTGTGTTTGCTTGATTGATAAGTCAATAAACAACCTAGGAACCACACTAGGATGTTCAACTTAGCTTTCACAAGCTAGAGGAATTTGGCTTAATGGAAGACGAAATTCTGGAATTTTATTAATAACATCGCAAAAACTAAATGTACCATCAGCTTTAGGGCTATTTATAGCCTTGACTAAACCTAATAAAGCTTGGAAAGCATGAAGGGAAAATCGGCCAGCCCATTGGGTCTCTCTTGGCCGAAAGCTAACCTACTAATTAACTAGCTTAATGACTAGCTAAAGCACTATTGGACCTAAGGCCCACGTGGCCGAAGCTAAGCTCAACAAGAGCTACTTAATCGAGGCCCAATCCTCCCTTTGAGGCTTGCTCATTCGTATCATTCCCCTCCTCTTGAAAAGGATTTGTCCTTAAATCTTGGGAAAAAGTGGTACTCCATGCAATGTGGGAGCGAGATGAATGAGCACCAGCCACGTCACATGTCGCTTGGACAACCTCGTGATGCTCTTGAACAAGGACATTCGCCAAGACAAGAAACACCTTGTATAAAGCTTGTGAAAATTCCATGTAGCACTCCAAAACTCTCTCATCAACCCTTGGTCGTTTGCATGTCAAATTCAAACCCATAAAACAAATCACACAATTAGTATATGTAGGGTTAATACTACTTGACAACTTACGTTTCACATGCACTAGATAGGGATCTTCATGATGACTCTCATTCAGCTTAGAAAAATCTTGAATCTGATTGTGCAAGGTAGTATAATTCGACCCTAGTTGTTGCTGATTTGGCACTACTTGCCCATCTGGAGATAGAGCAATGAGCCATTCATGTTGCACTTCCGTGGAAGAATGAACCAGTGAGGTAAAAACAACATTCGGGTCTTGATTGACACACTTGTCTGCATCACCCAACATAAGTGGCAGCAATGAAGTGAAGGTCACACTCCAGACGAGTCACTTGAATTTGCGCCAGTTTGAGTTGATAAGATGATCTCATGCTTTTGGATGTATGAATATGCATGGAAGATTACAAGCAGCTGGCACAAGCATGAAATCAGGTTGCAACTCTTTAATCAAAGCTGGAAAATTTCGAGCAGCCTTACAACCTACAAAAACAAAATGAGTCTCAGCTTGTTTTGAACCAGAAATTGGATACATAAGCAATGGAACGTCATTAATTAAGTGGTAAGAAGGTGTAGAATAAGAGTTAAATGCAAAAACTCCCTGTGACACGTGATTCCTTCCATCAATCGATTCAACTTGAGACTGCATTGATGGCTCTTTACATTTTCCTTCAAAATCTGCATAGGAAATACATGTGTGAGGATGGAAATAATGCTCAAAAGAAGGTAAAGATGATGAATGAACCATGGGTAACAAACAAGAATAGAAATATGGAGTTCGAATTAATTCTCCATTGGTGCGGACAGATTCGGGTTGTTCCATGAAGTGATACCAAATAGATCTATCTCCTAGAAGACAAACTCCATGGAAGCTAGTGAATTGTACAAGCAACTTTGGAATGGAACATTGCATGACTAACTTCACTCGACTTCGCTCAATCCGTACAAAAGCAGAAACACTAAACAAGGCAAAGTTAAGTTCGTTAGGAAAACTATAAACACTCGCCTTCCCATGCACAATCAGCTCACTTGATGCTTCACTCATCTCCTCAGATTTTTTTACCTCTTTTTCAATCTCACATTCCTCAACTTTTACCTCAAGTGCACTCTCACCACCATACTCAACTCGCTCTTTTTCAAGTTTTTGTTGGAGGAGAGTTGTTGACATGTCTCCTGCACTCAACTAACTCCTTCATCTATGGATAAAGTATTTGCATGCTTTGTTGTCGAATGAACCTCCTCCCTTCTCCTTGAATATAATGACTTTGAAGAGGTAGCTTGGACGTCAGGATGAAATTGTGGGGAACCCCTCCTCTTGACATCCTTATTCACCATTCGGTCAAGGCGTCTATGAAGAGGCTCGAAAGCTTCATCCAAACTCTGCTTGAATTCTTCCATCATGGCCACCATGTGTAGTTTAAAGTCCATTGTTTGGTCACCAACTCCACTAGACATGCTTAGGTAAACCTGCAAAAGAAAATAAGCAAACGACTTCTTCTCTCCTTCTTTTTTTTTGGGTACAATGTATAGGTCACTCACGCTTGTGTTTCACTCAAGTGTATCACTCTCTAATAGTCTCACCAAGCAATTCCTTGGCTTGCTAGTTGCTCGGGTTGGACAAATTAGGCGTCACCGCAAGGTACGTTCTTGACTAGTCAACAAGTGACACAAGATAGCAGCAAGGAATGGAGGTGAATGAAGGCCTAGACGCGATCTAAAACTCAGATTAGGACTAATGACTGAAAGAGAAGGCAAGACAAAATGCCTTCAAGGCTGAATTTTTGAAAATCCTAGAAGTACTCTACCCGACAACCCAAAATTCTGGAATTTGCGGAGCGTGCTGGTCCTCGGCCTTTTGGTCGGGGCTTTGGTGGTATTTTGGTGTTGCTTTGGTGTTAGTCAATCAGGTCTTCGACCTCCGCTGAGCTGTCGAGGGTCTCGCTGCCCGGTCGCGGAAGCAACTTAGGATCTTAGAGGACACGTTACGGAATCGACGGAGTTGAACCCAAACTCGGACCACTCAAGAACGAATTCAACGGCAGAGGATGCCACAATCAAGTGTGTTTGCTTGATTGATAAGTCAATAAACAACCTAGGAACCACACTAGGATGTTCAACTTAGCTTTCACAAGCTAGAGGAATTTGGCTTAATGGAAGACGAAATTCTGGAATTTTATTAATAACATCGCAAAAACTAAATGTACCATCAGCTTTAGGGCTATTTATAGCCTTGACTAAACCTAATAAAGCTTGGAAAGCATGAAGGGAAAATCGGCCAGCCCATTGGGTCTCTCTTGGCCGAAAGCTAACCTACTAATTAACTAGCTTAATGACTAGCTAAAGCACTATTGGACCTAAGGCCCACGTGGCCGAAGCTAAGCTCAACAAGAGCTACTTAATCGAGGCCCAATCCTCCCTTTGAGGCTTGCTCATTCGTATCATTCCCCTCCTCTTGAAAAGGATTTGTCCTTAAATCTTGGGAAAAAGTGGTACTCCATGCAATGTGGGAGCGAGATGAATGAGCACCAGCCACGTCACATGTCGCTTGGACAACCTCGTGATGCTCTTGAACAAGGACATTCGCCAAGACAAGAAACACCTTGTATAAAGCTTGTGAAAATTCCATGTAGCACTCCAAAACTCTCTCATCAACCCTTGGTCGTTTGCATGTCAAATTCAAACCCATAAAACAAATCACACAATTAGTATATGTAGGGTTAATACTACTTGACAACTTACGTTTCACATGCACTAGATAGGGATCTTCATGATGACTCTCATTCAGCTTAGAAAAATCTTGAATCTGATTGTGCAAGGTAGTATAATTCGACCCTAGTTGTTGCTGATTTGGCACTACTTGCCCATCTGGAGATAGAGCAATGAGCCATTCATGTTGCACTTCCGTGGAAGAATGAACCAGTGAGGTAAAAACAACATTCGGGTCTTGATTGACACACTTGTCTGCATCACCCAACATAAGTGGCAGCAATGAAGTGAAGGTCACACTCCAGACGAGTCACTTGAATTTGCGCCAGTTTGAGTTGATAAGATGATCTCATGCTTTTGGATGTATGAATATGCATGGAAGATTACAAGCAGCTGGCACAAGCATGAAATCAGGTTGCAACTCTTTAATCAAAGCTGGAAAATTTCGAGCAGCCTTACAACCTACAAAAACAAAATGAGTCTCAGCTTGTTTTGAACCAGAAATTGGATACATAAGCAATGGAACGTCATTAATTAAGTGGTAAGAAGGTGTAGAATAAGAGTTAAATGCAAAAACTCCCTGTGACACGTGATTCCTTCCATCAATCGATTCAACTTGAGACTGCATTGATGGCTCTTTACATTTTCCTTCAAAATCTGCATAGGAAATACATGTGTGAGGATGGAAATAATGCTCAAAAGAAGGTAAAGATGATGAATGAACCATGGGTAACAAACAAGAATAGAAATATGGAGTTCGAATTAATTCTCCATTGGTGCGGACAGATTCGGGTTGTTCCATGAAGTGATACCAAATAGATCTATCTCCTAGAAGACAAACTCCATGGAAGCTAGTGAATTGTACAAGCAACTTTGGAATGGAACATTGCATGACTAACTTCACTCGACTTCGCTCAATCCGTACAAAAGCAGAAACACTAAACAAGGCAAAGTTAAGTTCGTTAGGAAAACTATAAACACTCGCCTTCCCATGCACAATCAGCTCACTTGATGCTTCACTCATCTCCTCAGATTTTTTTACCTCTTTTTCAATCTCACATTCCTCAACTTTTACCTCAAGTGCACTCTCACCACCATACTCAACTCGCTCTTTTTCAAGTTTTTGTTGGAGGAGAGTTGTTGACATGTCTCCTGCACTCAACTAACTCCTTCATCTATGGATAAAGTATTTGCATGCTTTGTTGTCGAATGAACCTCCTCCCTTCTCCTTGAATATAATGACTTTGAAGAGGTAGGTTGGACGTCAGGATGAAATTGTGGGGAACCCCTCCTCTTGACATCCTTATTCACCATTCGGTCAAGGCGTCTATGAAGAGGCTCGAAAGCTTCATCCAAACTCTGCTTGAATTCTTCCATCATGGCCACCATGTGTAGTTTAAAGTCCATTGTTTGGTCACCAACTCCACTAGACATGCTTAGGTAAACCTGCAAAAGAAAATAAGCAAACGACTTCTTCTCTCCTTCTTTTTTTTTTGGTACAATGTATAGGTCACTCACGCTTGTGTTTCACTCAAGTGTATCACTCTCTAATAGTCTCACCAAGCAATTCCTTGGCTTGCTAGTTGCTCGGGTTGGACAAATTAGGCGTCACCGCAAGGTACGTTCTTGACTAGTCAACAAGTGACACAAGATAGCAGCAAGGAATGGAGGTGAATGAAGGCCTAGACGCGATCTAAAACTCAGATTAGGACTAATGACTGAAAGAGAAGGCAAGACAAAATGCCTTCAAGGCTGAATTTTTGAAAATCCTAGAAGTACTCTACCCGACAACCCAAAATTCTGGAATTTGCGGAGCGTGCTGGTCCTCGGCCTTTTGGTCGGGGCTTTGGTGGTATTTTGGTGTTGCTTTGGTGTTAGTCAATCAGGTCTTCGACCTCCGCTGAGCCGTCGAGGGTCTCGCTGCCCGGTCGCGGAAGCAACTTAGGATCTTAGAGGACACGTTACGGAATCGACGGAGTTGAACCCAAACTCGGACCACTCAAGAACGAATTCAACGGCAGAGGATGCCACAATCAAGTGTGTTTGCTTGATTGATAAGTCAATAAACAACCTAGGAACCACACTAGGATGTTCAACTTAGCTTTCACAAGCTAGAGGAATTTGGCTTAATGGAAGACGAAATTCTGGAATTTTATTAATAACATCGCAAAAACTAAATGTACCATCAGCTTTAGGGCTATTTATAGCCTTGACTAAACCTAATAAAGCTTGGAAAGCATGAAGGGAAAATCGGCCAGCCCATTGGGTCTCTCTTGGCCGAAAGCTAACCTACTAATTAACTAGCTTAATGACTAGCTAAAGCACTATTGGACCTAAGGCCCACGTGGCCGAAGCTAAGCTCAACAAGAGCTACTTAATCGAGGCCCAATCCTCCCTTTGAGGCTTGCTCATTCGTATCATTCCCCTCCTCTTGAAAAGGATTTGTCCTTAAATCTTGGGAAAAAGTGGTACTCCATGCAATGTGGGAGCGAGATGAATGAGCACCAGCCACGTCACATGTCGCTTGGACAACCTCGTGATGCTCTTGAACAAGGACATTCGCCAAGACAAGAAACACCTTGTATAAAGCTTGTGAAAATTCCATGTAGCACTCCAAAACTCTCTCATCAACCCTTGGTCGTTTGCATGTCAAATTCAAACCCATAAAACAAATCACACAATTAGTATATGTAGGGTTAATACTACTTGACAACTTACGTTTCACATGCACTAGATAGGGATCTTCATGATGACTCTCATTCAGCTTAGAAAAATCTTGAATCTGATTGTGCAAGGTAGTATAATTCGACCCTAGTTGTTGCTGATTTGGCACTACTTGCCCATCTGGAGATAGAGCAATGAGCCATTCATGTTGCACTTCCGTGGAAGAATGAACCAGTGAGGTAAAAACAACATTCGGGTCTTGATTGACACACTTGTCTGCATCACCCAACATAAGTGGCAGCAATGAAGTGAAGGTCACACTCCAGACGAGTCACTTGAATTTGCGCCAGTTTGAGTTGATAAGATGATCTCATGCTTTTGGATGTATGAATATGCATGGAAGATTACAAGCAGCTGGCACAAGCATGAAATCAGGTTGCAACTCTTTAATCAAAGCTGGAAAATTTCGAGCAGCCTTACAACCTACAAAAACAAAATGAGTCTCAGCTTGTTTTGAACCAGAAATTGGATACATAAGCAATGGAACGTCATTAATTAAGTGGTAAGAAGGTGTAGAATAAGAGTTAAATGCAAAAACTCCCTGTGACACGTGATTCCTTCCATCAATCGATTCAACTTGAGACTGCATTGATGGCTCTTTACATTTTCCTTCAAAATCTGCATAGGAAATACATGTGTGAGGATGGAAATAATGCTCAAAAGAAGGTAAAGATGATGAATGAACCATGGGTAACAAACAAGAATAGAAATATGGAGTTCGAATTAATTCTCCATTGGTGCGGACAGATTCGGGTTGTTCCATGAAGTGATACCAAATAGATCTATCTCCTAGAAGACAAACTCCATGGAAGCTAGTGAATTGTACAAGCAACTTTGGAATGGAACATTGCATGACTAACTTCACTCGACTTCGCTCAATCCGTACAAAAGCAGAAACACTAAACAAGGCAAAGTTAAGTTCGTTAGGAAAACTATAAACACTCGCCTTCCCATGCACAATCAGCTCACTTGATGCTTCACTCATCTCCTCAGATTTTTTTACCTCTTTTTCAATCTCACATTCCTCAACTTTTACCTCAAGTGCACTCTCACCACCATACTCAACTCGCTCTTTTTCAAGTTTTTGTTGGAGGAGAGTTGTTGACATGTCTCCTGCACTCAACTAACTCCTTCATCTATGGATAAAGTATTTGCATGCTTTGTTGTCGAATGAACCTCCTCCCTTCTCCTTGAATATAATGACTTTGAAGAGGTAGGTTGGACGTCAGGATGAAATTGTGGGGAACCCCTCCTCTTGACATCCTTATTCACCATTCGGTCAAGGCGTCTATGAAGAGGCTCGAAAGCTTCATCCAAACTCTGCTTGAATTCTTCCATCATGGCCACCATGTGTAGTTTAAAGTCCATTGTTTGGTCACCAACTCCACTAGACATGCTTAGGTAAACCTGCAAAAGAAAATAAGCAAACGACTTCTTCTCTCCTTCTTTTTTTTTGGGTACAATGTATAGGTCACTCACGCTTGTGTTTCACTCAAGTGTATCACTCTCTAATAGTCTCACCAAGCAATTCCTTGGCTTGCTAGTTGCTCGGGTTGGACAAATTAGGCGTCACCGCAAGGTACGTTCTTGACTAGTCAACAAGTGACACAAGATAGCAGCAAGGAATGGAGGTGAATGAAGGCCTAGACGCGATCTAAAACTCAGATTAGGACTAATGACTGAAAGAGAAGGCAAGACAAAATGCCTTCAAGGCTGAATTTTTGAAAATCCTAGAAGTACTCTACCCGACAACCCAAAATTCTGGAATTTGCGGAGCGTGCTGGTCCTCGGCCTTTTGGTCGGGGCTTTGGTGGTATTTTGGTGTTGCTTTGGTGTTAGTCAATCAGGTCTTCGACCTCCGCTGAGCTGTCGAGGGTCTCGCTGCCCGGTCGCGGAAGCAACTTAGGATCTTAGAGGACACGTTACGGAATCGACGGAGTTGAACCCAAACTCGGACCACTCAAGAACGAATTCAACGGCAGAGGATGCCACAATCAAGTGTGTTTGCTTGATTGATAAGTCAATAAACAACCTAGGAACCACACTAGGATGTTCAACTTAGCTTTCACAAGCTAGAGGAATTTGGCTTAATGGAAGACGAAATTCTGGAATTTTATTAATAACATCGCAAAAACTAAATGTACCATCAGCTTTAGGGCTATTTATAGCCTTGACTAAACCTAATAAAGCTTGGAAAGCATGAAGGGAAAATCGGCCAGCCCATTGGGTCTCTCTTGGCCGAAAGCTAACCTACTAATTAACTAGCTTAATGACTAGCTAAAGCACTATTGGACCTAAGGCCCACGTGGCCGAAGCTAAGCTCAACAAGAGCTACTTAATCGAGGCCCAATCCTCCCTTTGAGGCTTGCTCATTCGTATCATTCCCCTCCTCTTGAAAAGGATTTGTCCTTAAATCTTGGGAAAAAGTGGTACTCCATGCAATGTGGGAGCGAGATGAATGAGCACCAGCCACGTCACATGTCGCTTGGACAACCTCGTGATGCTCTTGAACAAGGACATTCGCCAAGACAAGAAACACCTTGTATAAAGCTTGTGAAAATTCCATGTAGCACTCCAAAACTCTCTCATCAACCCTTGGTCGTTTGCATGTCAAATTCAAACCCATAAAACAAATCACACAATTAGTATATGTAGGGTTAATACTACTTGACAACTTACGTTTCACATGCACTAGATAGGGATCTTCATGATGACTCTCATTCAGCTTAGAAAAATCTTGAATCTGATTGTGCAAGGTAGTATAATTCGACCCTAGTTGTTGCTGATTTGGCACTACTTGCCCATCTGGAGATAGAGCAATGAGCCATTCATGTTGCACTTCCGTGGAAGAATGAACCAGTGAGGTAAAAACAACATTCGGGTCTTGATTGACACACTTGTCTGCATCACCCAACATAAGTGGCAGCAATGAAGTGAAGGTCACACTCCAGACGAGTCACTTGAATTTGCGCCAGTTTGAGTTGATAAGATGATCTCATGCTTTTGGATGTATGAATATGCATGGAAGATTACAAGCAGCTGGCACAAGCATGAAATCAGGTTGCAACTCTTTAATCAAAGCTGGAAAATTTCGAGCAGCCTTACAACCTACAAAAACAAAATGAGTCTCAGCTTGTTTTGAACCAGAAATTGGATACATAAGCAATGGAACGTCATTAATTAAGTGGTAAGAAGGTGTAGAATAAGAGTTAAATGCAAAAACTCCCTGTGACACGTGATTCCTTCCATCAATCGATTCAACTTGAGACTGCATTGATGGCTCTTTACATTTTCCTTCAAAATCTGCATAGGAAATACATGTGTGAGGATGGAAATAATGCTCAAAAGAAGGTAAAGATGATGAATGAACCATGGGTAACAAACAAGAATAGAAATATGGAGTTCGAATTAATTCTCCATTGGTGCGGACAGATTCGGGTTGTTCCATGAAGTGATACCAAATAGATCTATCTCCTAGAAGACAAACTCCATGGAAGCTAGTGAATTGTACAAGCAACTTTGGAATGGAACATTGCATGACTAACTTCACTCGACTTCGCTCAATCCGTACAAAAGCAGAAACACTAAACAAGGCAAAGTTAAGTTCGTTAGGAAAACTATAAACACTCGCCTTCCCATGCACAATCAGCTCACTTGATGCTTCACTCATCTCCTCAGATTTTTTTACCTCTTTTTCAATCTCACATTCCTCAACTTTTACCTCAAGTGCACTCTCACCACCATACTCAACTCGCTCTTTTTCAAGTTTTTGTTGGAGGAGAGTTGTTGACATGTCTCCTGCACTCAACTAACTCCTTCATCTATGGATAAAGTATTTGCATGCTTTGTTGTCGAATGAACCTCCTCCCTTCTCCTTGAATATAATGACTTTGAAGAGGTAGGTTGGACGTCAGGATGAAATTGTGGGGAACCCCTCCTCTTGACATCCTTATTCACCATTCGGTCAAGGCGTCTATGAAGAGGCTCGAAAGCTTCATCCAAACTCTGCTTGAATTCTTCCATCATGGCCACCATGTGTAGTTTAAAGTCCATTGTTTGGTCACCAACTCCACTAGACATGCTTAGGTAAACCTGCAAAAGAAAATAAGCAAACGACTTCTTCTCTCCTTCTTTTTTTTTTGGTACAATGTATAGGTCACTCACGCTTGTGTCTCACTCAAGTGTATCACTCTCTAATAGTCTCACCAAGCAATTCCTTGGCTTGCTAGTTGCTCGGGTTGGACAAATTAGGCGTCACCGCAAGGTACGTTCTTGACTAGTCAACAAGTGACACAAGATAGCAGCAAGGAATGGAGGTGAATGAAGGCCTAGACGCGATCTAAAACTCAGATTAGGACTAATGACTGAAAGAGAAGGCAAGACAAAATGCCTTCAAGGCTGAATTTTTGAAAATCCTAGAAGTACTCTACCCGACAACCCCAAATTCTGGAATTTGCGGAGCGTGCTGGTCCTCGGCCTTTTGGTCGGGGGTTTGGTGGTATTTCGGTGTTGCTTTGGTGTTAGTCAATCAGGTCTTCGACCTCCGCTGAGCTGTCGAGGGTCTCGCTGCCCGGTCGCGGAAGCAACTTAGGATCTTAGAGGACACGTTACGGAATCGACGGAGTTGAACCCAAACTCGGACCACTCAAGAACGAATTCAACGGCAGAGGATGCCACAATCAAGTGTGTTTGCTTGATTGATAAGTCAATAAACAACCTAGGAACCACACTAGGATGTTCAACTTAGCTTTCACAAGCTAGAGGAATTTGGCTTAATGGAAGACGAAATTCTGGAATTTTATTAATAACATCGCAAAAACTAAATGTACCATCAGCTTTAGGGCTATTTATAGCCTTGACTAAACCTAATAAAGCTTGGAAAGCATGAAGGGAAAATCGGCCAGCCCATTGGGTCTCTCTTGGCCGAAAGCTAACCTACTAATTAACTAGCTTAATGACTAGCTAAAGCACTATTGGACCTAAGGCCCACGTGGCCGAAGCTAAGCTCAACAAGAGCTACTTAATCGAGGCCCAATCCTCCCTTTGAGGCTTGCTCATTCGTATCATTCCCCTCCTCTTGAAAAGGATTTGTCCTTAAATCTTGGGAAAAAGTGGTACTCCATGCAATGTGGGAGCGAGATGAATGAGCACCAGCCACGTCACATGTCGCTTGGACAACCTCGTGATGCTCTTGAACAAGGACATTCGCCAAGACAAGAAACACCTTGTATAAAGCTTGTGAAAATTCCATGTAGCACTCCAAAACTCTCTCATCAACCCTTGGTCGTTTGCATGTCAAATTCAAACCCATAAAACAAATCACACAATTAGTATATGTAGGGTTAATACTACTTGACAACTTACGTTTCACATGCACTAGATAGGGATCTTCATGATGACTCTCATTCAGCTTAGAAAAATCTTGAATCTGATTGTGCAAGGTAGTATAATTCGACCCTAGTTGTTGCTGATTTGGCACTACTTGCCCATCTGGAGATAGAGCAATGAGCCATTCATGTTGCACTTCCGTGGAAGAATGAACCAGTGAGGTAAAAACAACATTCGGGTCTTGATTGACACACTTGTCTGCATCACCCAACATAAGTGGCAGCAATGAAGTGAAGGTCACACTCCAGACGAGTCACTTGAATTTGCGCCAGTTTGAGTTGATAAGATGATCTCATGCTTTTGGATGTATGAATATGCATGGAAGATTACAAGCAGCTGGCACAAGCATGAAATCAGGTTGCAACTCTTTAATCAAAGCTGGAAAATTTCGAGCAGCCTTACAACCTACAAAAACAAAATGAGTCTCAGCTTGTTTTGAACCAGAAATTGGATACATAAGCAATGGAACGTCATTAATTAAGTGGTAAGAAGGTGTAGAATAAGAGTTAAATGCAAAAACTCCCTGTGACACGTGATTCCTTCCATCAATCGATTCAACTTGAGACTGCATTGATGGCTCTTTACATTTTCCTTCAAAATCTGCATAGGAAATACATGTGTGAGGATGGAAATAATGCTCAAAAGAAGGTAAAGATGATGAATGAACCATGGGTAACAAACAAGAATAGAAATATGGAGTTCGAATTAATTCTCCATTGGTGCGGACAGATTCGGGTTGTTCCATGAAGTGATACCAAATAGATCTATCTCCTAGAAGACAAACTCCATGGAAGCTAGTGAATTGTACAAGCAACTTTGGAATGGAACATTGCATGACTAACTTCACTCGACTTCGCTCAATCCGTACAAAAGCAGAAACACTAAACAAGGCAAAGTTAAGTTCGTTAGGAAAACTATAAACACTCGCCTTCCCATGCACAATCAGCTCACTTGATGCTTCACTCATCTCCTCAGATTTTTTTACCTCTTTTTCAATCTCACATTCCTCAACTTTTACCTCAAGTGCACTCTCACCACCATACTCAACTCGCTCTTTTTCAAGTTTTTGTTGGAGGAGAGTTGTTGACATGTCTCCTGCACTCAACTAACTCCTTCATCTATGGATAAAGTATTTGCATGCTTTGTTGTCGAATGAACCTCCTCCCTTCTCCTTGAATATAATGACTTTGAAGAGGTAGGTTGGACGTCAGGATGAAATTGTGGGGAACCCCTCCTCTTGACATCCTTATTCACCATTCGGTCAAGGCGTCTATGAAGAGGCTCGAAAGCTTCATCCAAACTCTGCTTGAATTCTTCCATCATGGCCACCATGTGTAGTTTAAAGTCCATTGTTTGGTCACCAACTCCACTAGACATGCTTAGGTAAACCTGCAAAAGAAAATAAGCAAACGACTTCTTCTCTCCTTCTTTTTTTTTGGGTACAATGTATAGGTCACTCACGCTTGTGTTTCACTCAAGTGTATCACTCTCTAATAGTCTCACCAAGCAATTCCTTGGCTTGCTAGTTGCTCGGGTTGGACAAATTAGGCGTCACCGCAAGGTACGTTCTTGACTAGTCAACAAGTGACACAAGATAGCAGCAAGGAATGGAGGTGAATGAAGGCCTAGACGCGATCTAAAACTCAGATTAGGACTAATGACTGAAAGAGAAGGCAAGACAAAATGCCTTCAAGGCTGAATTTTTGAAAATCCTAGAAGTACTCTACCCGACAACCCAAAATTCTGGAATTTGCGGAGCGTGCTGGTCCTCGGCCTTTTGGTCGGGGCTTTGGTGGTATTTTGGTGTTGCTTTGGTGTTAGTCAATCAGGTCTTCGACCTCCGCTGAGCTGTCGAGGGTCTCGCTGCCCGGTCGCGGAAGCAACTTAGGATCTTAGAGGACACGTTACGGAATCGACGGAGTTGAACCCAAACTCGGACCACTCAAGAACGAATTCAACGGCAGAGGATGCCACAATCAAGTGTGTTTGCTTGATTGATAAGTCAATAAACAACCTAGGAACCACACTAGGATGTTCAACTTAGCTTTCACAAGCTAGAGGAATTTGGCTTAATGGAAGACGAAATTCTGGAATTTTATTAATAACATCGCAAAAACTAAATGTACCATCAGCTTTAGGGCTATTTATAGCCTTGACTAAACCTAATAAAGCTTGGAAAGCATGAAGGGAAAATCGGCCAGCCCATTGGGTCTCTCTTGGCCGAAAGCTAACCTACTAATTAACTAGCTTAATGACTAGCTAAAGCACTATTGGACCTAAGGCCCACGTGGCCGAAGCTAAGCTCAACAAGAGCTACTTAATCGAGGCCCAATCCTCCCTTTGAGGCTTGCTCATTCATATCATTCCCCTCCTCTTGAAAAGGATTTGTCCTTAAATCTTGGGAAAAAGTGGTACTCCATCCAATGTGGGAGCGAGATGAATGAGCACCAGCCACGTCACATGTCGCTTGGACAACCTCGTGATGCTCTTGAACAAGGACATTCGCCAAGACAAGAAACACCTTGTATAAAGCTTGTGAAAATTCCATGTAGCACTCCAAAACTCTCTCATCAACCCTTGGTCGTTTGCATGTCAAATTCAAACCCATAAAACAAATCACACAATTAGTATATGTAGGGTTAATACTACTTGACAACTTACGTTTCACATGCACTAGATAGGGATCTTCATGATGACTCTCATTCAGCTTAGAAAAATCTTGAATCTGATTGTGCAAGGTAGTATAATTCGACCCTAGCTGTTGCTGATTTGGCACTACTTGCCCATCTGGAGATAGAGCAATGAGCCATTCATGTTGCACTTCCGTGGAAGAATGAACCAGTGAGGTAAAAACAACATTCGGGTCTTGATTGACACACTTGTCTGCATCACCCAACATAAGTGGCAGCAATGAAGTGAAGGTCACACTCCAGACGAGTCACTTGAATTTGCGCCAGTTTGAGTTGATAAGATGATCTCATGCTTTTGGATGTATGAATATGCATGGAAGATTACAAGCAGCTGGCACAAGCATGAAATCAGGTTGCAACTCTTTAATCAAAGCTGGAAAATTTCGAGCAGCCTTACAACCTACAAAAACAAAATGAGTCTCAGCTTGTTTTGAACCAGAAATTGGATACATAAGCAATGGAACGTCATTAATTAAGTGGTAAGAAGGTGTAGAATAAGAGTTAAATGCAAAAACTCCCTGTGACACGTGATTCCTTCCATCAATCGATTCAACTTGAGACTGCATTGATGGCTCTTTACATTTTCCTTCAAAATCTGCATAGGAAATACATGTGTGAGGATGGAAATAATGCTCAAAAGAAGGTAAAGATGATGAATGAACCATGGGTAACAAACAAGAATAGAAATATGGAGTTCGAATTAATTCTCCATTGGTGCGGACAGATTCGGGTTGTTCCATGAAGTGATACCAAATAGATCTATCTCCTAGAAGACAAACTCCATGGAAGCTAGTGAATTGTACAAGCAACTTTGGAATGGAACATTGCATGACTAACTTCACTCGACTTCGCTCAATCCGTACAAAAGCAGAAACACTAAACAAGGCAAAGTTAAGTTCGTTAGGAAAACTATAAACACTCGCCTTCCCATGCACAATCAGCTCACTTGATGCTTCACTCATCTCCTCAGATTTTTTTACCTCTTTTTCAATCTCACATTCCTCAACTTTTACCTCAAGTGCACTCTCACCACCATACTCAACTCGCTCTTTTTCAAGTTTTTGTTGGAGGAGAGTTGTTGACATGTCTCCTGCACTCAACTAACTCCTTCATCTATGGATAAAGTATTTGCATGCTTTGTTGTCGAATGAACCTCCTCCCTTCTCCTTGAATATAATGACTTTGAAGAGGTAGGTTGGACGTCAGGATGAAATTGTGGGGAACCCCTCCTCTTGACATCCTTATTCACCATTCGGTCAAGGCGTCTATGAAGAGGCTCGAAAGCTTCATCCAAACTCTGCTTGAATTCTTCCATCATGGCCACCATGTGTAGTTTAAAGTCCATTGTTTGGTCACCAACTCCACTAGACATGCTTAGGTAAACCTGCAAAAGAAAATAAGCAAACGACTTCTTCTCTCCTTCTTTTTTTTTTGGTACAATGTATAGGTCACTCACGCTTGTGTCTCACTCAAGTGTATCACTCTCTAATAGTCTCACCAAGCAATTCCTTGGCTTGCTAGTTGCTCGGGTTGAACAAATTAGGCGTCACCGCAAGGTACGTTCTTGACTAGTCAACAAGTGACACAAGATAGCAGCAAGGAATGGAGGTGAATGAAGGCCTAGACGCGATCTAAAACTCAGATTAGGACTAATGACTGAAAAAGAAGGCAAGACAAAATGCCTTCAAGGCTGAATTTTTGAAAATCCTAGAAGTACTCTACCCGACAACCCCAAATTCTGGAATTTGCGGAGCGTGCTGGTCCTCGGCCTTTTGGTCGGGGGTTTGGTGGTATTTCGGTGTTGCTTTGGTGTTAGTCAATCAGGTCTTCGACCTCCGCTGAGCTGTCGAGGGTCTCGCTGCCCGGTCGCGGAAGCAACTTAGGATCTTAGAGGACACGTTACGGAATCGACGGAGTTGAACCCAAACTCGGACCACTCAAGAACGAATTCAACGGCAGAGGATGCCACAATCAAGTGTGTTTGCTTGATTGATAAGTCAATAAACAACCTAGGAACCACACTAGGATGTTCAACTTAGCTTTCACAAGCTAGAGGAATTTGGCTTAATGGAAGACGAAATTCTGGAATTTTATTAATAACATCGCAAAAACTAAATGTACCATCAGCTTTAGGGCTATTTATAGCCTTGACTAAACCTAATAAAGCTTGGAAAGCATGAAGGGAAAATCGGCCAGCCCATTGGGTCTCTCTTGGCCGAAAGCTAACCTACTAATTAACTAGCTTAATGACTAGCTAAAGCACTATTGGACCTAAGGCCCACGTGGCCGAAGCTAAGCTCAACAAGAGCTACTTAATCGAGGCCCAATCCTCCCTTTGAGGCTTGCTCATTCATATCATTCCCCTCCTCTTGAAAAGGATTTGTCCTTAAATCTTGGGAAAAAGTGGTACTCCATCCAATGTGGGAGCGAGATGAATGAGCACCAGCCACGTCACATGTCGCTTGGACAACCTCGTGATGCTCTTGAACAAGGACATTCGCCAAGACAAGAAACACCTTGTATAAAGCTTGTGAAAATTCCATGTAGCACTCCAAAACTCTCTCATCAACCCTTGGTCGTTTGCATGTCAAATTCAAACCCATAAAACAAATCACACAATTAGTATATGTAGGGTTAATACTACTTGACAACTTACGTTTCACATGCACTAGATAGGGATCTTCATGATGACTCTCATTCAGCTTAGAAAAATCTTGAATCTGATTGTGCGAGGTAGTATAATTCGACCCTAGTTGTTGCTGATTTGGCACTACTTGCCCATCTGGAGATAGAGCAATGAGCCATTCATGTTGCACTTCCGTGGAAGAATGAACCAGTGAGGTAAAAACAACATTCGGGTCTTGATTGACACACTTGTCTGCATCACCCAACATAAGTGGCAGCAATGAAGTGAAGGTCACACTCCAGACGAGTCACTTGAATTTGCGCCAGTTTGAGTTGATAAGATGATCTCATGCTTTTGGATGTATGAATATGCATGGAAGATTACAAGCAGCTGGCACAAGCATGAAATCAGGTTGCAACTCTTTAATCAAAGCTGGAAAATTTCGAGCAGCCTTACAACCTACAAAAACAAAATGAGTCTCAGCTTGTTTTGAACCAGAAATTGGATACATAAGCAATGGAACGTCATTAATTAAGTGGTAAGAAGGTGTAGAATAAGAGTTAAATGCAAAAACTCCCTGTGACACGTGATTCCTTCCATCAATCGATTCAACTTGAGACTGCATTGATGGCTCTTTACATTTTCCTTCAAAATCTGCATAGGAAATACATGTGTGAGGATGGAAATAATGCTCAAAAGAAGGTAAAGATGATGAATGAACCATGGGTAACAAACAAGAATAGAAATATGGAGTTCGAATTAATTCTCCATTGGTGCGGACAGATTCGGGTTGTTCCATGAAGTGATACCAAATAGATCTATCTCCTAGAAGACAAACTCCATGGAAGCTAGTGAATTGTACAAGCAACTTTGGAATGGAACATTGCATGACTAACTTCACTCGACTTCGCTCAATCCGTACAAAAGCAGAAACACTAAACAAGGCAAAGTTAAGTTCGTTAGGAAAACTATAAACACTCGCCTTCCCATGCACAATCAGCTCACTTGATGCTTCACTCATCTCCTCAGATTTTTTTACCTCTTTTTCAATCTCACATTCCTCAACTTTTACCTCAAGTGCACTCTCACCACCATACTCAACTCGCTCTTTTTCAAGTTTTTGTTGGAGGAGAGTTGTTGACATGTCTCCTGCACTCAACTAACTCCTTCATCTATGGATAAAGTATTTGCATGCTTTGTTGTCGAATGAACCTCCTCCCTTCTCCTTGAATATAATGACTTTGAAGAGGTAGGTTGGACGTCAGGATGAAATTGTGGGGAACCCCTCCTCTTGACATCCTTATTCACCATTCGGTCAAGGCGTCTATGAAGAGGCTCGAAAGCTTCATCCAAACTCTGCTTGAATTCTTCCATCATGGCCACCATGTGTAGTTTAAAGTCCATTGTTTGGTCACCAACTCCACTAGACATGCTTAGGTAAACCTGCAAAAGAAAATAAGCAAACGACTTCTTCTCTCCTTCTTTTTTTTTTGGTACAATGTATAGGTCACTCACGCTTGTGTCTCACTCAAGTGTATCACTCTCTAATAGTCTCACCAAGCAATTCCTTGGCTTGCTAGTTGCTCGGGTTGAACAAATTAGGCGTCACCGCAAGGTACGTTCTTGACTAGTCAACAAGTGACACAAGATAGCAGCAAGGAATGGAGGTGAATGAAGGCCTAGACGCGATCTAAAACTCAGATTAGGACTAATGACTGAAAAAGAAGGCAAGACAAAATGCCTTCAAGGCTGAATTTTTGAAAATCCTAGAAGTACTCTACCCGACAACCCCAAATTCTGGAATTTGCGGAGCGTGCTGGTCCTCGGCCTTTTGGTCGGGGGTTTGGTGGTATTTCGGTGTTGCTTTGGTGTTAGTCAATCAGGTCTTCGACCTCCTCTGAGCTGTCGAGGGTCTCGCTGCCCGGTCGCGGAAGCAACTTAGGATCTTAGAGGACAC
Source organism: Coffea arabica (assembly GCF_036785885.1). Taxonomy (NCBI): domain Eukaryota; kingdom Viridiplantae; phylum Streptophyta; class Magnoliopsida; order Gentianales; family Rubiaceae; genus Coffea; species Coffea arabica. The sequence goes on along the minus strand of NC_092323.1, from coordinate 31,704,741 downwards.
GTTACGGAATCGACGGAGTTGAACCCAAACTCGGACCACTCAAGAACGAATTCAACGGCAGAGGATGCCACAATCAAGTGTGTTTGCTTGATTGATAAGTCAATAAACAACCTAGGAACCACACTAGGATGTTCAACTTAGCTTTCACAAGCTAGAGGAATTTGGCTTAATGGAAGACGAAATTCTGGAATTTTATTAATAACATCGCAAAAACTAAATGTACCATCAGCTTTAGGGCTATTTATAGCCTTGACTAAACCTAATAAAGCTTGGAAAGCATGAAGGGAAAATCGGCCAGCCCATTGGGTCTCTCTTGGCCGAAAGCTAACCTACTAATTAACTAGCTTAATGACTAGCTAAAGCACTATTGGACCTAAGGCCCACATGGCCGAAGCTAAGCTCAACAAGAGCTACTTAATCGAGGCCCAATCCTCCCTTTGAGGCTTGCTCATTCGTATCATTCCCCTCCTCTTGAAAAGGATTTGTCCTTAAATCTTGGGAAAAAGTGGTACTCCATGCAATGTGGGAGCGAGATGAATGAGCACCAGCCACGTCACATGTCGCTTGGACAACCTCGTGATGCTCTTGAACAAGGACATTCGCCAAGACAAGAAACACCTTGTATAAAGCTTGTGAAAATTCCATGTAGCACTCCAAAACTCTCTCATCAACCCTTGGTCGTTTGCATGTCAAATTCAAACCCATAAAACAAATCACACAATTAGTATATGTAGGGTTAATACTACTTGACAACTTACGTTTCACATGCACTAGATAGGGATCTTCATGATGACTCTCATTCAGCTTAGAAAAATCTTGAATCTGATTGTGCAAGGTAGTATAATTCGACCCTAGTTGTTGCTGATTTGGCACTACTTGCCCATCTGGAGATAGAGCAATGAGCCATTCATGTTGCACTTCCGTGGAAGAATGAACCAGTGAGGTAAAAACAACATTCGGGTCTTGATTGACACACTTGTCTGCATCACCCAACATAAGTGGCAGCAATGAAGTGAAGGTCACACTCCAGACGAGTCACTTGAATTTGCGCCAGTTTGAGTTGATAAGATGATCTCATGCTTTTGGATGTATGAATATGCATGGAAGATTACAAGCAGCTGGCACAAGCATGAAATCAGGTTGCAACTCTTTAATCAAAGCTGGAAAATTTCGAGCAGCCTTACAACCTACAAAAACAAAATGAGTCTCAGCTTGTTTTGAACCAGAAATTGGATACATAAGCAATGGAACGTCATTAATTAAGTGGTAAGAAGGTGTAGAATAAGAGTTAAATGCAAAAACTCCCTGTGACACGTGATTCCTTCCATCAATCGATTCAACTTGAGACTGCATTGATGGCTCTTTACATTTTCCTTCAAAATCTGCATAGGAAATACATGTGTGAGGATGGAAATAATGCTCAAAAGAAGGTAAAGATGATGAATGAACCATGGGTAACAAACAAGAATAGAAATATGGAGTTCGAATTAATTCTCCATTGGTGCGGACAGATTCGGGTTGTTCCATGAAGTGATACCAAATAGATCTATCTCCTAGAAGACAAACTCCATGGAAGCTAGTGAATTGTACAAGCAACTTTGGAATGGAACATTGCATGACTAGAGTTGTTGACATGTCTCCTGCACTCAACTAACTCCTTCATCTATGGATAAAGTATTTGCATGCTTTGTTGTCGAATGAACCTCCTCCCTTCTCCTTGAATATAATGACTTTGAAGAGGTAGGTTGGACGTCAGGATGAAATTGTGGGGAACCCCTCCTCTTGACATCCTTATTCACCATTCGGTCAAGGCGTCTATGAAGAGGCTCGAAAGCTTCATCCAAACTCTGCTTGAATTCTTCCATCATGGCCACCATGTGTAGTTTAAAGTCCATTGTTTGGTCACCAACTCCACTAGACATGCTTAGGTAAACCTGCAAAAGAAAATAAGCAAACGACTTCTTCTCTCCTTCTTTTTTTTTTGGTACAATGTATAGGTCACTCACGCTTGTGTCTCACTCAAGTGTATCACTCTCTAATAGTCTCACCAAGCAATTCCTTGGCTTGCTAGTTGCTCGGGTTGGACAAATTAGGCGTCACCGCAAGGTACGTTCTTGACTAGTCAACAAGTGACACAAGATAGCAGCAAGGAATGGAGGTGAATGAAGGCCTAGACACGATCTAAAACTCAGATTAGGACTAATGACTGAAAGAGAAGGCAAGACAAAATGCCTTCAAGGCTGAATTTTTGAAAATCCTAGAAGTACTCTACCCGACAACCCCAAATTCTGGAATTTGCGGAGCGTGCTGGTCCTCGGCCTTTTGGTCGGGGGTTTGGTGGTATTTCGGTGTTGCTTTGGTGTTAGTCAATCAGGTCTTCGACCTCCGCTGAGCTGTCGAGGGTCTCGCTGCCCGGTCGCGGAAGCAACTTAGGATCTTAGAGGACACGTTACGGAATCGACGGAGTTGAACCCAAACTCGGACCACTCAAGAACGAATTCAACGGCAGAGGATGCCACAATCAAGTGTGTTTGCTTGATTGATAAGTCAATAAACAACCTAGGAACCACACTAGGATGTTCAACTTAGCTTTCACAAGCTAGAGGAATTTGGCTTAATGGAAGACGAAATTCTGGAATTTTATTAATAACATCGCAAAAACTAAATGTACCATCAGCTTTAGGGCTATTTATAGCCTTGACTAAACCTAATAAAGCTTGGAAAGCATGAAGGGAAAATCGGCCAGCCCATTGGGTCTCTCTTGGCCGAAAGCTAACCTACTAATTAACTAGCTTAATGACTAGCTAAAGCACTATTGGACCTAAGGCCCACATGGCCGAAGCTAAGCTCAACAAGAGCTACTTAATCGAGGCCCAATCCTCCCTTTGAGGCTTGCTCATTCGTATCATTCCCCTCCTCTTGAAAAGGATTTGTCCTTAAATCTTGGGAAAAAGTGGTACTCCATGCAATGTGGGAGCGAGATGAATGAGCACCAGCCACGTCACATGTCGCTTGGACAACCTCGTGATGCTCTTGAACAAGGACATTCGCCAAGACAAGAAACACCTTGTATAAAGCTTGTGAAAATTCCATGTAGCACTCCAAAACTCTCTCATCAACCCTTGGTCGTTTGCATGTCAAATTCAAACCCATAAAACAAATCACACAATTAGTATATGTAGGGTTAATACTACTTGACAACTTACGTTTCACATGCACTAGATAGGGATCTTCATGATGACTCTCATTCAGCTTAGAAAAATCTTGAATCTGATTGTGCAAGGTAGTATAATTCGACCCTAGTTGTTGCTGATTTGGCACTACTTGCCCATCTGGAGATAGAGCAATGAGCCATTCATGTTGCACTTCCGTGGAAGAATGAACCAGTGAGGTAAAAACAACATTCGGGTCTTGATTGACACACTTGTCTGCATCACCCAACATAAGTGGCAGCAATGAAGTGAAGGTCACACTCCAGACGAGTCACTTGAATTTGCGCCAGTTTGAGTTGATAAGATGATCTCATGCTTTTGGATGTATGAATATGCATGGAAGATTACAAGCAGCTGGCACAAGCATGAAATCAGGTTGCAACTCTTTAATCAAAGCTGGAAAATTTCGAGCAGCCTTACAACCTACAAAAACAAAATGAGTCTCAGCTTGTTTTGAACCAGAAATTGGATACATAAGCAATGGAACGTCATTAATTAAGTGGTAAGAAGGTGTAGAATAAGAGTTAAATGCAAAAACTCCCTGTGACACGTGATTCCTTCCATCAATCGATTCAACTTGAGACTGCATTGATGGCTCTTTACATTTTCCTTCAAAATCTGCATAGGAAATACATGTGTGAGGATGGAAATAATGCTCAAAAGAAGGTAAAGATGATGAATGAACCATGGGTAACAAACAAGAATAGAAATATGGAGTTCGAATTAATTCTCCATTGGTGCGGACAGATTCGGGTTGTTCCATGAAGTGATACCAAATAGATCTATCTCCTAGAAGACAAACTCCATGGAAGCTAGTGAATTGTACAAGCAACTTTGGAATGGAACATTGCATGACTAACTTCACTCGACTTCGCTCAATCCGTACAAAAGCAGAAACACTAAACAAGGCAAAGTTAAGTTCGTTAGGAAAACTATAAACACTCGCCTTCCCATGCACAATCAGCTCACTTGATGCTTCACTCATCTCCTCAGATTTTTTTACCTCTTTTTCAATCTCACATTCCTCAACTTTTACCTCAAGTGCACTCTCACCACCATACTCAACTCGCTCTTTTTCAAGTTTTTGTTGGAGGAGAGTTGTTGACATGTCTCCTGCACTCAACTAACTCCTTCATCTATGGATAAAGTATTTGCATGCTTTGTTGTCGAATGAACCTCCTCCCTTCTCCTTGAATATAATGACTTTGAAGAGGTAGGTTGGACGTCAGGATGAAATTGTGGGGAACCCCTCCTCTTGACATCCTTATTCACCATTCGGTCAAGGCGTCTATGAAGAGGCTCGAAAGCTTCATCCAAACTCTGCTTGAATTCTTCCATCATGGCCACCATGTGTAGTTTAAAGTCCATTGTTTGGTCACCAACTCCACTAGACATGCTCAGGTAAACCTGCAAAAGAAAATAAGCAAACGACTTCTTCTCTCCTTCTTTTTTTTTTGGTACAATGTATAGGTCACTCACGCTTGTGTTTCACTCAAGTGTATCACTCTCTAATAGTCTCACCAAGCAATTCCTTGGCTTGCTAGTTGCTCGGGTTGGACAAATTAGGCGTCACCGCAAGGTACGTTCTTGACTAGTCAACAAGTGACACAAGATAGCAGCAAGGAATGGAGGTGAATGAAGGCCTAGACGCGATCTAAAACTCAGATTAGGACTAATGACTGAAAGAGAAGGCAAGACAAAATGCCTTCAAGGCTGAATTTTTGAAAATCCTAGAAGTACTCTACCCGACAACCCAAAATTCTGGAATTTGCGGAGCGTGCTGGTCCTCGGCCTTTTGGTCGGGGCTTTGGTGGTATTTTGGTGTTGCTTTGGTGTTAGTCAATCAGGTCTTCGACCTCCGCTGAGCTGTCGAGGGTCTCGCTGCCCGGTCGCGGAAGCAACTTAGGATCTTAGAGGACACGTTACGGAATCGACGGAGTTGAACCCAAACTCGGACCACTCAAGAACGAATTCAACGGCAGAGGATGCCACAATCAAGTGTGTTTGCTTGATTGATAAGTCAATAAACAACCTAGGAACCACACTAGGATGTTCAACTTAGCTTTCACAAGCTAGAGGAATTTGGCTTAATGGAAGACGAAATTCTGGAATTTTATTAATAACATCGCAAAAACTAAATGTACCATCAGCTTTAGGGCTATTTATAGCCTTGACTAAACCTAATAAAGCTTGGAAAGCATGAAGGGAAAATCGGCCAGCCCATTGGGTCTCTCTTGGCCGAAAGCTAACCTACTAATTAACTAGCTTAATGACTAGCTAAAGCACTATTGGACCTAAGGCCCACGTGGCCGAAGCTAAGCTCAACAAGAGCTACTTAATCGAGGCCCAATCCTCCCTTTGAGGCTTGCTCATTCGTATCATTCCCCTCCTCTTGAAAAGGATTTGTCCTTAAATCTTGGGAAAAAGTGGTACTCCATGCAATGTGGGAGCGAGATGAATGAGCACCAGCCACGTCACATGTCGCTTGGACAACCTCGTGATGCTCTTGAACAAGGACATTCGCCAAGACAAGAAACACCTTGTATAAAGCTTGTGAAAATTCCATGTAGCACTCCAAAACTCTCTCATCAACCCTTGGTCGTTTGCATGTCAAATTCAAACCCATAAAACAAATCACACAATTAGTATATGTAGGGTTAATACTACTTGACAACTTACGTTTCACATGCACTAGATAGGGATCTTCATGATGACTCTCATTCAGCTTAGAAAAATCTTGAATCTGATTGTGCAAGGTAGTATAATTCGACCCTAGTTGTTGCTGATTTGGCACTACTTGCCCATCTGGAGATAGAGCAATGAGCCATTCATGTTGCACTTCCGTGGAAGAATGAACCAGTGAGGTAAAAACAACATTCGGGTCTTGATTGACACACTTGTCTGCATCACCCAACATAAGTGGCAGCAATGAAGTGAAGGTCACACTCCAGACGAGTCACTTGAATTTGCGCCAGTTTGAGTTGATAAGATGATCTCATGCTTTTGGATGTATGAATATGCATGGAAGATTACAAGCAGCTGGCACAAGCATGAAATCAGGTTGCAACTCTTTAATCAAAGCTGGAAAATTTCGAGCAGCCTTACAACCTACAAAAACAAAATGAGTCTCAGCTTGTTTTGAACCAGAAATTGGATACATAAGCAATGGAACGTCATTAATTAAGTGGTAAGAAGGTGTAGAATAAGAGTTAAATGCAAAAACTCCCTGTGACACGTGATTCCTTCCATCAATCGATTCAACTTGAGACTGCATTGATGGCTCTTTACATTTTCCTTCAAAATCTGCATAGGAAATACATGTGTGAGGATGGAAATAATGCTCAAAAGAAGGTAAAGATGATGAATGAACCATGGGTAACAAACAAGAATAGAAATATGGAGTTCGAATTAATTCTCCATTGGTGCGGACAGATTCGGGTTGTTCCATGAAGTGATACCAAATAGATCTATCTCCTAGAAGACAAACTCCATGGAAGCTAGTGAATTGTACAAGCAACTTTGGAATGGAACATTGCATGACTAACTTCACTCGACTTCGCTCAATCCGTACAAAAGCAGAAACACTAAACAAGGCAAAGTTAAGTTCGTTAGGAAAACTATAAACACTCGCCTTCCCATGCACAATCAGCTCACTTGATGCTTCACTCATCTCCTCAGATTTTTTTACCTCTTTTTCAATCTCACATTCCTCAACTTTTACCTCAAGTGCACTCTCACCACCATACTCAACTCGCTCTTTTTCAAGTTTTTGTTGGAGGAGAGTTGTTGACATGTCTCCTGCACTCAACTAACTCCTTCATCTATGGATAAAGTATTTGCATGCTTTGTTGTCGAATGAACCTCCTCCCTTCTCCTTGAATATAATGACTTTGAAGAGGTAGGTTGGACGTCAGGATGAAATTGTGGGGAACCCCTCCTCTTGACATCCTTATTCACCATTCGGTCAAGGCGTCTATGAAGAGGCTCGAAAGCTTCATCCAAACTCTGCTTGAATTCTTCCATCATGGCCACCATGTGTAGTTTAAAGTCCATTGTTTGGTCACCAACTCCACTAGACATGCTCAGGTAAACCTGCAAAAGAAAATAAGCAAACGACTTCTTCTCTCCTTCTTTTTTTTTTGGTACAATGTATAGGTCACTCACGCTTGTGTTTCACTCAAGTGTATCACTCTCTAATAGTCTCACCAAGCAATTCCTTGGCTTGCTAGTTGCTCGGGTTGGACAAATTAGGCGTCACCGCAAGGTACGTTCTTGACTAGTCAACAAGTGACACAAGATAGCAGCAAGGAATGGAGGTGAATGAAGGCCTAGACGCGATCTAAAACTCAGATTAGGACTAATGACTGAAAGAGAAGGCAAGACAAAATGCCTTCAAGGCTGAATTTTTGAAAATCCTAGAAGTACTCTACCCGACAACCCAAAATTCTGGAATTTGCGGAGCGTGCTGGTCCTCGGCCTTTTGGTCGGGGCTTTGGTGGTATTTTGGTGTTGCTTTGGTGTTAGTCAATCAGGTCTTCGACCTCCGCTGAGCTGTCGAGGGTCTCGCTGCCCGGTCGCGGAAGCAACTTAGGATCTTAGAGGACACGTTACGGAATCGACGGAGTTGAACCCAAACTCGGACCACTCAAGAACGAATTCAACGGCAGAGGATGCCACAATCAAGTGTGTTTGCTTGATTGATAAGTCAATAAACAACCTAGGAACCACACTAGGATGTTCAACTTAGCTTTCACAAGCTAGAGGAATTTGGCTTAATGGAAGACGAAATTCTGGAATTTTATTAATAACATCGCAAAAACTAAATGTACCATCAGCTTTAGGGCTATTTATAGCCTTGACTAAACCTAATAAAGCTTGGAAAGCATGAAGGGAAAATCGGCCAGCCCATTGGGTCTCTCTTGGCCGAAAGCTAACCTACTAATTAACTAGCTTAATGACTAGCTAAAGCACTATTGGACCTAAGGCCCACGTGGCCGAAGCTAAGCTCAACAAGAGCTACTTAATCGAGGCCCAATCCTCCCTTTGAGGCTTGCTCATTCGTATCATTCCCCTCCTCTTGAAAAGGATTTGTCCTTAAATCTTGGGAAAAAGTGGTACTCCATGCAATGTGGGAGCGAGATGAATGAGCACCAGCCACGTCACATGTCGCTTGGACAACCTCGTGATGCTCTTGAACAAGGACATTCGCCAAGACAAGAAACACCTTGTATAAAGCTTGTGAAAATTCCATGTAGCACTCCAAAACTCTCTCATCAACCCTTGGTCGTTTGCATGTCAAATTCAAACCCATAAAACAAATCACACAATTAGTATATGTAGGGTTAATACTACTTGACAACTTACGTTTCACATGCACTAGATAGGGATCTTCATGATGACTCTCATTCAGCTTAGAAAAATCTTGAATCTGATTGTGCAAGGTAGTATAATTCGACCCTAGTTGTTGCTGATTTGGCACTACTTGCCCATCTGGAGATAGAGCAATGAGCCATTCATGTTGCACTTCCGTGGAAGAATGAACCAGTGAGGTAAAAACAACATTCGGGTCTTGATTGACACACTTGTCTGCATCACCCAACATAAGTGGCAGCAATGAAGTGAAGGTCACACTCCAGACGAGTCACTTGAATTTGCGCCAGTTTGAGTTGATAAGATGATCTCATGCTTTTGGATGTATGAATATGCATGGAAGATTACAAGCAGCTGGCACAAGCATGAAATCAGGTTGCAACTCTTTAATCAAAGCTGGAAAATTTCGAGCAGCCTTACAACCTACAAAAACAAAATGAGTCTCAGCTTGTTTTGAACCAGAAATTGGATACATAAGCAATGGAACGTCATTAATTAAGTGGTAAGAAGGTGTAGAATAAGAGTTAAATGCAAAAACTCCCTGTGACACGTGATTCCTTCCATCAATCGATTCAACTTGAGACTGCATTGATGGCTCTTTACATTTTCCTTCAAAATCTGCATAGGAAATACATGTGTGAGGATGGAAATAATGCTCAAAAGAAGGTAAAGATGATGAATGAACCATGGGTAACAAACAAGAATAGAAATATGGAGTTCGAATTAATTCTCCATTGGTGCGGACAGATTCGGGTTGTTCCATGAAGTGATACCAAATAGATCTATCTCCTAGAAGACAAACTCCATGGAAGCTAGTGAATTGTACAAGCAACTTTGGAATGGAACATTGCATGACTAACTTCACTCGACTTCGCTCAATCCGTACAAAAGCAGAAACACTAAACAAGGCAAAGTTAAGTTCGTTAGGAAAACTATAAACACTCGCCTTCCCATGCACAATCAGCTCACTTGATGCTTCACTCATCTCCTCAGATTTTTTTACCTCTTTTTCAATCTCACATTCCTCAACTTTTACCTCAAGTGCACTCTCACCACCATACTCAACTCGCTCTTTTTCAAGTTTTTGTTGGAGGAGAGTTGTTGACATGTCTCCTGCACTCAACTAACTCCTTCATCTATGGATAAAGTATTTGCATGCTTTGTTGTCGAATGAACCTCCTCCCTTCTCCTTGAATATAATGACTTTGAAGAGGTAGGTTGGACGTCAGGATGAAATTGTGGGGAACCCCTCCTCTTGACATCCTTATTCACCATTCGGTCAAGGCGTCTATGAAGAGGCTCGAAAGCTTCATCCAAACTCTGCTTGAATTCTTCCATCATGGCCACCATGTGTAGTTTAAAGTCCATTGTTTGGTCACCAACTCCACTAGACATGCTTAGGTAAACCTGCAAAAGAAAATAAGCAAACGACTTCTTCTCTCCTTCTTTTTTTTTGGGTACAATGTATAGGTCACTCACGCTTGTGTTTCACTCAAGTGTATCACTCTCTAATAGTCTCACCAAGCAATTCCTTGGCTTGCTAGTTGCTCGGGTTGGACAAATTAGGCGTCACCGCAAGGTACGTTCTTGACTAGTCAACAAGTGACACAAGATAGCAGCAAGGAATGGAGGTGAATGAAGGCCTAGACGCGATCTAAAACTCAGATTAGGACTAATGACTGAAAGAGAAGGCAAGACAAAATGCCTTCAAGGCTGAATTTTTGAAAATCCTAGAAGTACTCTACCCGACAACCCAAAATTCTGGAATTTGCGGAGCGTGCTGGTCCTCGGCCTTTTGGTCGGGGCTTTGGTGGTATTTTGGTGTTGCTTTGGTGTTAGTCAATCAGGTCTTCGACCTCCGCTGAGCTGTCGAGGGTCTCGCTGCCCGGTCGCGGAAGCAACTTAGGATCTTAGAGGACACGTTACGGAATCGACGGAGTTGAACCCAAACTCGGACCACTCAAGAACGAATTCAACGGCAGAGGATGCCACAATCAAGTGTGTTTGCTTGATTGATAAGTCAATAAACAACCTAGGAACCACACTAGGATGTTCAACTTAGCTTTCACAAGCTAGAGGAATTTGGCTTAATGGAAGACGAAATTCTGGAATTTTATTAATAACATCGCAAAAACTAAATGTACCATCAGCTTTAGGGCTATTTATAGCCTTGACTAAACCTAATAAAGCTTGGAAAGCATGAAGGGAAAATCGGCCAGCCCATTGGGTCTCTCTTGGCCGAAAGCTAACCTACTAATTAACTAGCTTAATGACTAGCTAAAGCACTATTGGACCTAAGGCCCACGTGGCCGAAGCTAAGCTCAACAAGAGCTACTTAATCGAGGCCCAATCCTCCCTTTGAGGCTTGCTCATTCGTATCATTCCCCTCCTCTTGAAAAGGATTTGTCCTTAAATCTTGGGAAAAAGTGGTACTCCATGCAATGTGGGAGCGAGATGAATGAGCACCAGCCACGTCACATGTCGCTTGGACAACCTCGTGATGCTCTTGAACAAGGACATTCGCCAAGACAAGAAACACCTTGTATAAAGCTTGTGAAAATTCCATGTAGCACTCCAAAACTCTCTCATCAACCCTTGGTCGTTTGCATGTCAAATTCAAACCCATAAAACAAATCACACAATTAGTATATGTAGGGTTAATACTACTTGACAACTTACGTTTCACATGCACTAGATAGGGATCTTCATGATGACTCTCATTCAGCTTAGAAAAATCTTGAATCTGATTGTGCAAGGTAGTATAATTCGACCCTAGTTGTTGCTGATTTGGCACTACTTGCCCATCTGGAGATAGAGCAATGAGCCATTCATGTTGCACTTCCGTGGAAGAATGAACCAGTGAGGTAAAAACAACATTCGGGTCTTGATTGACACACTTGTCTGCATCACCCAACATAAGTGGCAGCAATGAAGTGAAGGTCACACTCCAGACGAGTCACTTGAATTTGCGCCAGTTTGAGTTGATAAGATGATCTCATGCTTTTGGATGTATGAATATGCATGGAAGATTACAAGCAGCTGGCACAAGCATGAAATCAGGTTGCAACTCTTTAATCAAAGCTGGAAAATTTCGAGCAGCCTTACAACCTACAAAAACAAAATGAGTCTCAGCTTGTTTTGAACCAGAAATTGGATACATAAGCAATGGAACGTCATTAATTAAGTGGTAAGAAGGTGTAGAATAAGAGTTAAATGCAAAAACTCCCTGTGACACGTGATTCCTTCCATCAATCGATTCAACTTGAGACTGCATTGATGGCTCTTTACATTTTCCTTCAAAATCTGCATAGGAAATACATGTGTGAGGATGGAAATAATGCTCAAAAGAAGGTAAAGATGATGAATGAACCATGGGTAACAAACAAGAATAGAAATATGGAGTTCGAATTAATTCTCCATTGGTGCGGACAGATTCGGGTTGTTCCATGAAGTGATACCAAATAGATCTATCTCCTAGAAGACAAACTCCATGGAAGCTAGTGAATTGTACAAGCAACTTTGGAATGGAACATTGCATGACTAACTTCACTCGACTTCGCTCAATCCGTACAAAAGCAGAAACACTAAACAAGGCAAAGTTAAGTTCGTTAGGAAAACTATAAACACTCGCCTTCCCATGCACAATCAGCTCACTTGATGCTTCACTCATCTCCTCAGATTTTTTTACCTCTTTTTCAATCTCACATTCCTCAACTTTTACCTCAAGTGCACTCTCACCACCATACTCAACTCGCTCTTTTTCAAGTTTTTGTTGGAGGAGAGTTGTTGACATGTCTCCTGCACTCAACTAACTCCTTCATCTATGGATAAAGTATTTGCATGCTTTGTTGTCGAATGAACCTCCTCCCTTCTCCTTGAATATAATGACTTTGAAGAGGTAGGTTGGACGTCAGGATGAAATTGTGGGGAACCCCTCCTCTTGACATCCTTATTCACCATTCGGTCAAGGCGTCTATGAAGAGGCTCGAAAGCTTCATCCAAACTCTGCTTGAATTCTTCCATCATGGCCACCATGTGTAGTTTAAAGTCCATTGTTTGGTCACCAACTCCACTAGACATGCTTAGGTAAACCTGCAAAAGAAAATAAGCAAACGACTTCTTCTCTCCTTCTTTTTTTTTGGGTACAATGTATAGGTCACTCACGCTTGTGTTTCACTCAAGTGTATCACTCTCTAATAGTCTCACCAAGCAATTCCTTGGCTTGCTAGTTGCTCGGGTTGGACAAATTAGGCGTCACCGCAAGGTACGTTCTTGACTAGTCAACAAGTGACACAAGATAGCAGCAAGGAATGGAGGTGAATGAAGGCCTAGACGCGATCTAAAACTCAGATTAGGACTAATGACTGAAAGAGAAGGCAAGACAAAATGCCTTCAAGGCTGAATTTTTGAAAATCCTAGAAGTACTCTACCCGACAACCCAAAATTCTGGAATTTGCGGAGCGTGCTGGTCCTCGGCCTTTTGGTCGGGGCTTTGGTGGTATTTTGGTGTTGCTTTGGTGTTAGTCAATCAGGTCTTCGACCTCCGCTGAGCTGTCGAGGGTCTCGCTGCCCGGTCGCGGAAGCAACTTAGGATCTTAGAGGACACGTTACGGAATCGACGGAGTTGAACCCAAACTCGGACCACTCAAGAACGAATTCAACGGCAGAGGATGCCACAATCAAGTGTGTTTGCTTGATTGATAAGTCAATAAACAACCTAGGAACCACACTAGGATGTTCAACTTAGCTTTCACAAGCTAGAGGAATTTGGCTTAATGGAAGACGAAATTCTGGAATTTTATTAATAACATCGCAAAAACTAAATGTACCATCAGCTTTAGGGCTATTTATAGCCTTGACTAAACCTAATAAAGCTTGGAAAGCATGAAGGGAAAATCGGCCAGCCCATTGGGTCTCTCTTGGCCGAAAGCTAACCTACTAATTAACTAGCTTAATGACTAGCTAAAGCACTATTGGACCTAAGGCCCACGTGGCCGAAGCTAAGCTCAACAAGAGCTACTTAATCGAGGCCCAATCCTCCCTTTGAGGCTTGCTCATTCGTATCATTCCCCTCCTCTTGAAAAGGATTTGTCCTTAAATCTTGGGAAAAAGTGGTACTCCATGCAATGTGGGAGCGAGATGAATGAGCACCAGCCACGTCACATGTCGCTTGGACAACCTCGTGATGCTCTTGAACAAGGACATTCGCCAAGACAAGAAACACCTTGTATAAAGCTTGTGAAAATTCCATGTAGCACTCCAAAACTCTCTCATCAACCCTTGGTCGTTTGCATGTCAAATTCAAACCCATAAAACAAATCACACAATTAGTATATGTAGGGTTAATACTACTTGACAACTTACGTTTCACATGCACTAGATAGGGATCTTCATGATGACTCTCATTCAGCTTAGAAAAATCTTGAATCTGATTGTGCAAGGTAGTATAATTCGACCCTAGTTGTTGCTGATTTGGCACTACTTGCCCATCTGGAGATAGAGCAATGAGCCATTCATGTTGCACTTCCGTGGAAGAATGAACCAGTGAGGTAAAAACAACATTCGGGTCTTGATTGACACACTTGTCTGCATCACCCAACATAAGTGGCAGCAATGAAGTGAAGGTCACACTCCAGACGAGTCACTTGAATTTGCGCCAGTTTGAGTTGATAAGATGATCTCATGCTTTTGGATGTATGAATATGCATGGAAGATTACAAGCAGCTGGCACAAGCATGAAATCAGGTTGCAACTCTTTAATCAAAGCTGGAAAATTTCGAGCAGCCTTACAACCTACAAAAACAAAATGAGTCTCAGCTTGTTTTGAACCAGAAATTGGATACATAAGCAATGGAACGTCATTAATTAAGTGGTAAGAAGGTGTAGAATAAGAGTTAAATGCAAAAACTCCCTGTGACACGTGATTCCTTCCATCAATCGATTCAACTTGAGACTGCATTGATGGCTCTTTACATTTTCCTTCAAAATCTGCATAGGAAATACATGTGTGAGGATGGAAATAATGCTCAAAAGAAGGTAAAGATGATGAATGAACCATGGGTAACAAACAAGAATAGAAATATGGAGTTCGAATTAATTCTCCATTGGTGCGGACAGATTCGGGTTGTTCCATGAAGTGATACCAAATAGATCTATCTCCTAGAAGACAAACTCCATGGAAGCTAGTGAATTGTACAAGCAACTTTGGAATGGAACATTGCATGACTAACTTCACTCGACTTCGCTCAATCCGTACAAAAGCAGAAACACTAAACAAGGCAAAGTTAAGTTCGTTAGGAAAACTATAAACACTCGCCTTCCCATGCACAATCAGCTCACTTGATGCTTCACTCATCTCCTCAGATTTTTTTACCTCTTTTTCAATCTCACATTCCTCAACTTTTACCTCAAGTGCACTCTCACCACCATACTCAACTCGCTCTTTTTCAAGTTTTTGTTGGAGGAGAGTTGTTGACATGTCTCCTGCACTCAACTAACTCCTTCATCTATGGATAAAGTATTTGCATGCTTTGTTGTCGAATGAACCTCCTCCCTTCTCCTTGAATATAATGACTTTGAAGAGGTAGGTTGGACGTCAGGATGAAATTGTGGGGAACCCCTCCTCTTGACATCCTTATTCACCATTCGGTCAAGGCGTCTATGAAGAGGCTCGAAAGCTTCATCCAAACTCTGCTTGAATTCTTCCATCATGGCCACCATGTGTAGTTTAAAGTCCATTGTTTGGTCACCAACTCCACTAGACATGCTTAGGTAAACCTGCAAAAGAAAATAAGCAAACGACTTCTTCTCTCCTTCTTTTTTTTTGGGTACAATGTATAGGTCACTCACGCTTGTGTTTCACTCAAGTGTATCACTCTCTAATAGTCTCACCAAGCAATTCCTTGGCTTGCTAGTTGCTCGGGTTGGACAAATTAGGCGTCACCGCAAGGTACGTTCTTGACTAGTCAACAAGTGACACAAGATAGCAGCAAGGAATGGAGGTGAATGAAGGCCTAGACGCGATCTAAAACTCAGATTAGGACTAATGACTGAAAGAGAAGGCAAGACAAAATGCCTTCAAGGCTGAATTTTTGAAAATCCTAGAAGTACTCTACCCGACAACCCAAAATTCTGGAATTTGCGGAGCGTGCTGGTCCTCGGCCTTTTGGTCGGGGCTTTGGTGGTATTTTGGTGTTGCTTTGGTGTTAGTCAATCAGGTCTTCGACCTCCGCTGAGCTGTCGAGGGTCTCGCTGCCCGGTCGCGGAAGCAACTTAGGATCTTAGAGGACACGTTACGGAATCGACGGAGTTGAACCCAAACTCGGACCACTCAAGAACGAATTCAACGGCAGAGGATGCCACAATCAAGTGTGTTTGCTTGATTGATAAGTCAATAAACAACCTAGGAACCACACTAGGATGTTCAACTTAGCTTTCACAAGCTAGAGGAATTTGGCTTAATGGAAGACGAAATTCTGGAATTTTATTAATAACATCGCAAAAACTAAATGTACCATCAGCTTTAGGGCTATTTATAGCCTTGACTAAACCTAATAAAGCTTGGAAAGCATGAAGGGAAAATCGGCCAGCCCATTGGGTCTCTCTTGGCCGAAAGCTAACCTACTAATTAACTAGCTTAATGACTAGCTAAAGCACTATTGGACCTAAGGCCCACGTGGCCGAAGCTAAGCTCAACAAGAGCTACTTAATCGAGGCCCAATCCTCCCTTTGAGGCTTGCTCATTCGTATCATTCCCCTCCTCTTGAAAAGGATTTGTCCTTAAATCTTGGGAAAAAGTGGTACTCCATGCAATGTGGGAGCGAGATGAATGAGCACCAGCCACGTCACATGTCGCTTGGACAACCTCGTGATGCTCTTGAACAAGGACATTCGCCAAGACAAGAAACACCTTGTATAAAGCTTGTGAAAATTCCATGTAGCACTCCAAAACTCTCTCATCAACCCTTGGTCGTTTGCATGTCAAATTCAAACCCATAAAACAAATCACACAATTAGTATATGTAGGGTTAATACTACTTGACAACTTACGTTTCACATGCACTAGATAGGGATCTTCATGATGACTCTCATTCAGCTTAGAAAAATCTTGAATCTGATTGTGCAAGGTAGTATAATTCGACCCTAGTTGTTGCTGATTTGGCACTACTTGCCCATCTGGAGATAGAGCAATGAGCCATTCATGTTGCACTTCCGTGGAAGAATGAACCAGTGAGGTAAAAACAACATTCGGGTCTTGATTGACACACTTGTCTGCATCACCCAACATAAGTGGCAGCAATGAAGTGAAGGTCACACTCCAGACGAGTCACTTGAATTTGCGCCAGTTTGAGTTGATAAGATGATCTCATGCTTTTGGATGTATGAATATGCATGGAAGATTACAAGCAGCTGGCACAAGCATGAAATCAGGTTGCAACTCTTTAATCAAAGCTGGAAAATTTCGAGCAGCCTTACAACCTACAAAAACAAAATGAGTCTCAGCTTGTTTTGAACCAGAAATTGGATACATAAGCAATGGAACGTCATTAATTAAGTGGTAAGAAGGTGTAGAATAAGAGTTAAATGCAAAAACTCCCTGTGACACGTGATTCCTTCCATCAATCGATTCAACTTGAGACTGCATTGATGGCTCTTTACATTTTCCTTCAAAATCTGCATAGGAAATACATGTGTGAGGATGGAAATAATGCTCAAAAGAAGGTAAAGATGATGAATGAACCATGGGTAACAAACAAGAATAGAAATATGGAGTTCGAATTAATTCTCCATTGGTGCGGACAGATTCGGGTTGTTCCATGAAGTGATACCAAATAGATCTATCTCCTAGAAGACAAACTCCATGGAAGCTAGTGAATTGTACAAGCAACTTTGGAATGGAACATTGCATGACTAACTTCACTCGACTTCGCTCAATCCGTACAAAAGCAGAAACACTAAACAAGGCAAAGTTAAGTTCGTTAGGAAAACTATAAACACTCGCCTTCCCATGCACAATCAGCTCACTTGATGCTTCACTCATCTCCTCAGATTTTTTTACCTCTTTTTCAATCTCACATTCCTCAACTTTTACCTCAAGTGCACTCTCACCACCATACTCAACTCGCTCTTTTTCAAGTTTTTGTTGGAGGAGAGTTGTTGACATGTCTCCTGCACTCAACTAACTCCTTCATCTATGGATAAAGTATTTGCATGCTTTGTTGTCGAATGAACCTCCTCCCTTCTCCTTGAATATAATGACTTTGAAGAGGTAGGTTGGACGTCAGGATGAAATTGTGGGGAACCCCTCCTCTTGACATCCTTATTCACCATTCGGTCAAGGCGTCTATGAAGAGGCTCGAAAGCTTCATCCAAACTCTGCTTGAATTCTTCCATCATGGCCACCATGTGTAGTTTAAAGTCCATTGTTTGGTCACCAACTCCACTAGACATGCTTAGGTAAACCTGCAAAAGAAAATAAGCAAACGACTTCTTCTCTCCTTCTTTTTTTTTTGGTACAATGTATAGGTCACTCACGCTTGTGTTTCACTCAAGTGTATCACTCTCTAATAGTCTCACCAAGCAATTCCTTGGCTTGCTAGTTGCTCGGGTTGGACAAATTAGGCGTCACCGCAAGGTACGTTCTTGACTAGTCAACAAGTGACACAAGATAGCAGCAAGGAATGGAGGTGAATGAAGGCCTAGACGCGATCTAAAACTCAGATTAGGACTAATGACTGAAAGAGAAGGCAAGACAAAATGCCTTCAAGGCTGAATTTTTGAAAATCCTAGAAGTACTCTACCCGACAACCCAAAATTCTGGAATTTGCGGAGCGTGCTGGTCCTCGGCCTTTTGGTCGGGGCTTTGGTGGT
Organism: Coffea arabica; assembly: GCF_036785885.1. NCBI lineage: Eukaryota > Viridiplantae > Streptophyta > Magnoliopsida > Gentianales > Rubiaceae > Coffea > Coffea arabica. The sequence continues at coordinate 31,686,289 of NC_092323.1, read as the reverse complement.
ATTTTGGTGTTGCTTTGGTGTTAGTCAATCAGGTCTTCGACCTCCGCTGAGCTGTCGAGGGTCTCGCTGCCCGGTCGCGGAAGCAACTTAGGATCTTAGAGGACACGTTACGGAATCGACGGAGTTGAACCCAAACTCGGACCACTCAAGAACGAATTCAACGGCAGAGGATGCCACAATCAAGTGTGTTTGCTTGATTGATAAGTCAATAAACAACCTAGGAACCACACTAGGATGTTCAACTTAGCTTTCACAAGCTAGAGGAATTTGGCTTAATGGAAGACGAAATTCTGGAATTTTATTAATAACATCGCAAAAACTAAATGTACCATCAGCTTTAGGGCTATTTATAGCCTTGACTAAACCTAATAAAGCTTGGAAAGCATGAAGGGAAAATCGGCCAGCCCATTGGGTCTCTCTTGGCCGAAAGCTAACCTACTAATTAACTAGCTTAATGACTAGCTAAAGCACTATTGGACCTAAGGCCCACGTGGCCGAAGCTAAGCTCAACAAGAGCTACTTAATCGAGGCCCAATCCTCCCTTTGAGGCTTGCTCATTCGTATCATTCCCCTCCTCTTGAAAAGGATTTGTCCTTAAATCTTGGGAAAAAGTGGTACTCCATGCAATGTGGGAGCGAGATGAATGAGCACCAGCCACGTCACATGTCGCTTGGACAACCTCGTGATGCTCTTGAACAAGGACATTCGCCAAGACAAGAAACACCTTGTATAAAGCTTGTGAAAATTCCATGTAGCACTCCAAAACTCTCTCATCAACCCTTGGTCGTTTGCATGTCAAATTCAAACCCATAAAACAAATCACACAATTAGTATATGTAGGGTTAATACTACTTGACAACTTACGTTTCACATGCACTAGATAGGGATCTTCATGATGACTCTCATTCAGCTTAGAAAAATCTTGAATCTGATTGTGCAAGGTAGTATAATTCGACCCTAGTTGTTGCTGATTTGGCACTACTTGCCCATCTGGAGATAGAGCAATGAGCCATTCATGTTGCACTTCCGTGGAAGAATGAACCAGTGAGGTAAAAACAACATTCGGGTCTTGATTGACACACTTGTCTGCATCACCCAACATAAGTGGCAGCAATGAAGTGAAGGTCACACTCCAGACGAGTCACTTGAATTTGCGCCAGTTTGAGTTGATAAGATGATCTCATGCTTTTGGATGTATGAATATGCATGGAAGATTACAAGCAGCTGGCACAAGCATGAAATCAGGTTGCAACTCTTTAATCAAAGCTGGAAAATTTCGAGCAGCCTTACAACCTACAAAAACAAAATGAGTCTCAGCTTGTTTTGAACCAGAAATTGGATACATAAGCAATGGAACGTCATTAATTAAGTGGTAAGAAGGTGTAGAATAAGAGTTAAATGCAAAAACTCCCTGTGACACGTGATTCCTTCCATCAATCGATTCAACTTGAGACTGCATTGATGGCTCTTTACATTTTCCTTCAAAATCTGCATAGGAAATACATGTGTGAGGATGGAAATAATGCTCAAAAGAAGGTAAAGATGATGAATGAACCATGGGTAACAAACAAGAATAGAAATATGGAGTTCGAATTAATTCTCCATTGGTGCGGACAGATTCGGGTTGTTCCATGAAGTGATACCAAATAGATCTATCTCCTAGAAGACAAACTCCATGGAAGCTAGTGAATTGTACAAGCAACTTTGGAATGGAACATTGCATGACTAACTTCACTCGACTTCGCTCAATCCGTACAAAAGCAGAAACACTAAACAAGGCAAAGTTAAGTTCGTTAGGAAAACTATAAACACTCGCCTTCCCATGCACAATCAGCTCACTTGATGCTTCACTCATCTCCTCAGATTTTTTTACCTCTTTTTCAATCTCACATTCCTCAACTTTTACCTCAAGTGCACTCTCACCACCATACTCAACTCGCTCTTTTTCAAGTTTTTGTTGGAGGAGAGTTGTTGACATGTCTCCTGCACTCAACTAACTCCTTCATCTATGGATAAAGTATTTGCATGCTTTGTTGTCGAATGAACCTCCTCCCTTCTCCTTGAATATAATGACTTTGAAGAGGTAGGTTGGACGTCAGGATGAAATTGTGGGGAACCCCTCCTCTTGACATCCTTATTCACCATTCGGTCAAGGCGTCTATGAAGAGGCTCGAAAGCTTCATCCAAACTCTGCTTGAATTCTTCCATCATGGCCACCATGTGTAGTTTAAAGTCCATTGTTTGGTCACCAACTCCACTAGACATGCTTAGGTAAACCTGCAAAAGAAAATAAGCAAACGACTTCTTCTCTCCTTCTTTTTTTTTTGGTACAATGTATAGGTCACTCACGCTTGTGTTTCACTCAAGTGTATCACTCTCTAATAGTCTCACCAAGCAATTCCTTGGCTTGCTAGTTGCTCGGGTTGGACAAATTAGGCGTCACCGCAAGGTACGTTCTTGACTAGTCAACAAGTGACACAAGATAGCAGCAAGGAATGGAGGTGAATGAAGGCCTAGACGCGATCTAAAACTCAGATTAGGACTAATGACTGAAAGAGAAGGCAAGACAAAATGCCTTCAAGGCTGAATTTTTGAAAATCCTAGAAGTACTCTACCCGACAACCCAAAATTCTGGAATTTGCGGAGCGTGCTGGTCCTCGGCCTTTTGGTCGGGGCTTTGGTGGTATTTTGGTGTTGCTTTGGTGTTAGTCAATCAGGTCTTCGACCTCCGCTGAGCTGTCGAGGGTCTCGCTGCCCGGTCGCGGAAGCAACTTAGGATCTTAGAGGACACGTTACGGAATCGACGGAGTTGAACCCAAACTCGGACCACTCAAGAACGAATTCAACGGCAGAGGATGCCACAATCAAGTGTGTTTGCTTGATTGATAAGTCAATAAACAACCTAGGAACCACACTAGGATGTTCAACTTAGCTTTCACAAGCTAGAGGAATTTGGCTTAATGGAAGACGAAATTCTGGAATTTTATTAATAACATCGCAAAAACTAAATGTACCATCAGCTTTAGGGCTATTTATAGCCTTGACTAAACCTAATAAAGCTTGGAAAGCATGAAGGGAAAATCGGCCAGCCCATTGGGTCTCTCTTGGCCGAAAGCTAACCTACTAATTAACTAGCTTAATGACTAGCTAAAGCACTATTGGACCTAAGGCCCACGTGGCCGAAGCTAAGCTCAACAAGAGCTACTTAATCGAGGCCCAATCCTCCCTTTGAGGCTTGCTCATTCGTATCATTCCCCTCCTCTTGAAAAGGATTTGTCCTTAAATCTTGGGAAAAAGTGGTACTCCATGCAATGTGGGAGCGAGATGAATGAGCACCAGCCACGTCACATGTCGCTTGGACAACCTCGTGATGCTCTTGAACAAGGACATTCGCCAAGACAAGAAACACCTTGTATAAAGCTTGTGAAAATTCCATGTAGCACTCCAAAACTCTCTCATCAACCCTTGGTCGTTTGCATGTCAAATTCAAACCCATAAAACAAATCACACAATTAGTATATGTAGGGTTAATACTACTTGACAACTTACGTTTCACATGCACTAGATAGGGATCTTCATGATGACTCTCATTCAGCTTAGAAAAATCTTGAATCTGATTGTGCAAGGTAGTATAATTCGACCCTAGTTGTTGCTGATTTGGCACTACTTGCCCATCTGGAGATAGAGCAATGAGCCATTCATGTTGCACTTCCGTGGAAGAATGAACCAGTGAGGTAAAAACAACATTCGGGTCTTGATTGACACACTTGTCTGCATCACCCAACATAAGTGGCAGCAATGAAGTGACGGTCACACTCCAGACGAGTCACTTGAATTTGCGCCAGTTTGAGTTGATAAGATGATCTCATGCTTTTGGATGTATGAATATGCATGGAAGATTACAAGCAGCTGGCACAAGCATGAAATCAGGTTGCAACTCTTTAATCAAAGCTGGAAAATTTCGAGCAGCCTTACAACCTACAAAAACAAAATGAGTCTCAGCTTGTTTTGAACCAGAAATTGGATACATAAGCAATGGAACGTCATTAATTAAGTGGTAAGAAGGTGTAGAATAAGAGTTAAATGCAAAAACTCCCTGTGACACGTGATTCCTTCCATCAATCGATTCAACTTGAGACTGCATTGATGGCTCTTTACATTTTCCTTCAAAATCTGCATAGGAAATACATGTGTGAGGATGGAAATAATGCTCAAAAGAAGGTAAAGATGATGAATGAACCATGGGTAACAAACAAGAATAGAAATATGGAGTTCGAATTAATTCTCCATTGGTGCGGACAGATTCGGGTTGTTCCATGAAGTGATACCAAATAGATCTATCTCCTAGAAGACAAACTCCATGGAAGCTAGTGAATTGTACAAGCAACTTTGGAATGGAACATTGCATGACTAACTTCACTCGACTTCGCTCAATCCGTACAAAAGCAGAAACACTAAACAAGGCAAAGTTAAGTTCGTTAGGAAAACTATAAACACTCGCCTTCCCATGCACAATCAGCTCACTTGATGCTTCACTCATCTCCTCAGATTTTTTTACCTCTTTTTCAATCTCACATTCCTCAACTTTTACCTCAAGTGCACTCTCACCACCATACTCAACTCGCTCTTTTTCAAGTTTTTGTTGGAGGAGAGTTGTTGACATGTCTCCTGCACTCAACTAACTCCTTCATCTATGGATAAAGTATTTGCATGCTTTGTTGTCGAATGAACCTCCTCCCTTCTCCTTGAATATAATGACTTTGAAGAGGTAGGTTGGACGTCAGGATGAAATTGTGGGGAACCCCTCCTCTTGACATCCTTATTCACCATTCGGTCAAGGCGTCTATGAAGAGGCTCGAAAGCTTCATCCAAACTCTGCTTGAATTCTTCCATCATGGCCACCATGTGTAGTTTAAAGTCCATTGTTTGGTCACCAACTCCACTAGACATGCTTAGGTAAACCTGCAAAAGAAAATAAGCAAACGACTTCTTCTCTCCTTCTTTTTTTTTGGGTACAATGTATAGGTCACTCACGCTTGTGTTTCACTCAAGTGTATCACTCTCTAATAGTCTCACCAAGCAATTCCTTGGCTTGCTAGTTGCTCGGGTTGGACAAATTAGGCGTCACCGCAAGGTACGTTCTTGACTAGTCAACAAGTGACACAAGATAGCAGCAAGGAATGGAGGTGAATGAAGGCCTAGACGCGATCTAAAACTCAGATTAGGACTAATGACTGAAAGAGAAGGCAAGACAAAATGCCTTCAAGGCTGAATTTTTGAAAATCCTAGAAGTACTCTACCCGACAACCCAAAATTCTGGAATTTGCGGAGCGTGCTGGTCCTCGGCCTTTTGGTCGGGGCTTTGGTGGTATTTTGGTGTTGCTTTGGTGTTAGTCAATCAGGTCTTCGACCTCCGCTGAGCTGTCGAGGGTCTCGCTGCCCGGTCGCGGAAGCAACTTAGGATCTTAGAGGACACGTTACGGAATCGACGGAGTTGAACCCAAACTCGGACCACTCAAGAACGAATTCAACGGCAGAGGATGCCACAATCAAGTGTGTTTGCTTGATTGATAAGTCAATAAACAACCTAGGAACCACACTAGGATGTTCAACTTAGCTTTCACAAGCTAGAGGAATTTGGCTTAATGGAAGACGAAATTCTGGAATTTTATTAATAACATCGCAAAAACTAAATGTACCATCAGCTTTAGGGCTATTTATAGCCTTGACTAAACCTAATAAAGCTTGGAAAGCATGAAGGGAAAATCGGCCAGCCCATTGGGTCTCTCTTGGCCGAAAGCTAACCTACTAATTAACTAGCTTAATGACTAGCTAAAGCACTATTGGACCTAAGGCCCACGTGGCCGAAGCTAAGCTCAACAAGAGCTACTTAATCGAGGCCCAATCCTCCCTTTGAGGCTTGCTCATTCGTATCATTCCCCTCCTCTTGAAAAGGATTTGTCCTTAAATCTTGGGAAAAAGTGGTACTCCATGCAATGTGGGAGCGAGATGAATGAGCACCAGCCACGTCACATGTCGCTTGGACAACCTCGTGATGCTCTTGAACAAGGACATTCGCCAAGACAAGAAACACCTTGTATAAAGCTTGTGAAAATTCCATGTAGCACTCCAAAACTCTCTCATCAACCCTTGGTCGTTTGCATGTCAAATTCAAACCCATAAAACAAATCACACAATTAGTATATGTAGGGTTAATACTACTTGACAACTTACGTTTCACATGCACTAGATAGGGATCTTCATGATGACTCTCATTCAGCTTAGAAAAATCTTGAATCTGATTGTGCAAGGTAGTATAATTCGACCCTAGTTGTTGCTGATTTGGCACTACTTGCCCATCTGGAGATAGAGCAATGAGCCATTCATGTTGCACTTCCGTGGAAGAATGAACCAGTGAGGTAAAAACAACATTCGGGTCTTGATTGACACACTTGTCTGCATCACCCAACATAAGTGGCAGCAATGAAGTGAAGGTCACACTCCAGACGAGTCACTTGAATTTGCGCCAGTTTGAGTTGATAAGATGATCTCATGCTTTTGGATGTATGAATATGCATGGAAGATTACAAGCAGCTGGCACAAGCATGAAATCAGGTTGCAACTCTTTAATCAAAGCTGGAAAATTTCGAGCAGCCTTACAACCTACAAAAACAAAATGAGTCTCAGCTTGTTTTGAACCAGAAATTGGATACATAAGCAATGGAACGTCATTAATTAAGTGGTAAGAAGGTGTAGAATAAGAGTTAAATGCAAAAACTCCCTGTGACACGTGATTCCTTCCATCAATCGATTCAACTTGAGACTGCATTGATGGCTCTTTACATTTTCCTTCAAAATCTGCATAGGAAATACATGTGTGAGGATGGAAATAATGCTCAAAAGAAGGTAAAGATGATGAATGAACCATGGGTAACAAACAAGAATAGAAATATGGAGTTCGAATTAATTCTCCATTGGTGCGGACAGATTCGGGTTGTTCCATGAAGTGATACCAAATAGATCTATCTCCTAGAAGACAAACTCCATGGAAGCTAGTGAATTGTACAAGCAACTTTGGAATGGAACATTGCATGACTAACTTCACTCGACTTCGCTCAATCCGTACAAAAGCAGAAACACTAAACAAGGCAAAGTTAAGTTCGTTAGGAAAACTATAAACACTCGCCTTCCCATGCACAATCAGCTCACTTGATGCTTCACTCATCTCCTCAGATTTTTTTACCTCTTTTTCAATCTCACATTCCTCAACTTTTACCTCAAGTGCACTCTCACCACCATACTCAACTCGCTCTTTTTCAAGTTTTTGTTGGAGGAGAGTTGTTGACATGTCTCCTGCACTCAACTAACTCCTTCATCTATGGATAAAGTATTTGCATGCTTTGTTGTCGAATGAACCTCCTCCCTTCTCCTTGAATATAATGACTTTGAAGAGGTAGGTTGGACGTCAGGATGAAATTGTGGGGAACCCCTCCTCTTGACATCCTTATTCACCATTCGGTCAAGGCGTCTATGAAGAGGCTCGAAAGCTTCATCCAAACTCTGCTTGAATTCTTCCATCATGGCCACCATGTGTAGTTTAAAGTCCATTGTTTGGTCACCAACTCCACTAGACATGCTTAGGTAAACCTGCAAAAGAAAATAAGCAAACGACTTCTTCTCTCCTTCTTTTTTTTTGGGTACAATGTATAGGTCACTCACGCTTGTGTTTCACTCAAGTGTATCACTCTCTAATAGTCTCACCAAGCAATTCCTTGGCTTGCTAGTTGCTCGGGTTGGACAAATTAGGCGTCACCGCAAGGTACGTTCTTGACTAGTCAACAAGTGACACAAGATAGCAGCAAGGAATGGAGGTGAATGAAGGCCTAGACGCGATCTAAAACTCAGATTAGGACTAATGACTGAAAGAGAAGGCAAGACAAAATGCCTTCAAGGCTGAATTTTTGAAAATCCTAGAAGTACTCTACCCGACAACCCAAAATTCTGGAATTTGCGGAGCGTGCTGGTCCTCGGCCTTTTGGTCGGGGCTTTGGTGGTATTTTGGTGTTGCTTTGGTGTTAGTCAATCAGGTCTTCGACCTCCGCTGAGCTGTCGAGGGTCTCGCTGCCCGGTCGCGGAAGCAACTTAGGATCTTAGAGGACACGTTACGGAATCGACGGAGTTGAACCCAAACTCGGACCACTCAAGAACGAATTCAACGGCAGAGGATGCCACAATCAAGTGTGTTTGCTTGATTGATAAGTCAATAAACAACCTAGGAACCACACTAGGATGTTCAACTTAGCTTTCACAAGCTAGAGGAATTTGGCTTAATGGAAGACGAAATTCTGGAATTTTATTAATAACATCGCAAAAACTAAATGTACCATCAGCTTTAGGGCTATTTATAGCCTTGACTAAACCTAATAAAGCTTGGAAAGCATGAAGGGAAAATCGGCCAGCCCATTGGGTCTCTCTTGGCCGAAAGCTAACCTACTAATTAACTAGCTTAATGACTAGCTAAAGCACTATTGGACCTAAGGCCCACGTGGCCGAAGCTAAGCTCAACAAGAGCTACTTAATCGAGGCCCAATCCTCCCTTTGAGGCTTGCTCATTCGTATCATTCCCCTCCTCTTGAAAAGGATTTGTCCTTAAATCTTGGGAAAAAGTGGTACTCCATGCAATGTGGGAGCGAGATGAATGAGCACCAGCCACGTCACATGTCGCTTGGACAACCTCGTGATGCTCTTGAACAAGGACATTCGCCAAGACAAGAAACACCTTGTATAAAGCTTGTGAAAATTCCATGTAGCACTCCAAAACTCTCTCATCAACCCTTGGTCGTTTGCATGTCAAATTCAAACCCATAAAACAAATCACACAATTAGTATATGTAGGGTTAATACTACTTGACAACTTACGTTTCACATGCACTAGATAGGGATCTTCATGATGACTCTCATTCAGCTTAGAAAAATCTTGAATCTGATTGTGCAAGGTAGTATAATTCGACCCTAGTTGTTGCTGATTTGGCACTACTTGCCCATCTGGAGATAGAGCAATGAGCCATTCATGTTGCACTTCCGTGGAAGAATGAACCAGTGAGGTAAAAACAACATTCGGGTCTTGATTGACACACTTGTCTGCATCACCCAACATAAGTGGCAGCAATGAAGTGACGGTCACACTCCAGACGAGTCACTTGAATTTGCGCCAGTTTGAGTTGATAAGATGATCTCATGCTTTTGGATGTATGAATATGCATGGAAGATTACAAGCAGCTGGCACAAGCATGAAATCAGGTTGCAACTCTTTAATCAAAGCTGGAAAATTTCGAGCAGCCTTACAACCTACAAAAACAAAATGAGTCTCAGCTTGTTTTGAACCAGAAATTGGATACATAAGCAATGGAACGTCATTAATTAAGTGGTAAGAAGGTGTAGAATAAGAGTTAAATGCAAAAACTCCCTGTGACACGTGATTCCTTCCATCAATCGATTCAACTTGAGACTGCATTGATGGCTCTTTACATTTTCCTTCAAAATCTGCATAGGAAATACATGTGTGAGGATGGAAATAATGCTCAAAAGAAGGTAAAGATGATGAATGAACCATGGGTAACAAACAAGAATAGAAATATGGAGTTCGAATTAATTCTCCATTGGTGCGGACAGATTCGGGTTGTTCCATGAAGTGATACCAAATAGATCTATCTCCTAGAAGACAAACTCCATGGAAGCTAGTGAATTGTACAAGCAACTTTGGAATGGAACATTGCATGACTAACTTCACTCGACTTCGCTCAATCCGTACAAAAGCAGAAACACTAAACAAGGCAAAGTTAAGTTCGTTAGGAAAACTATAAACACTCGCCTTCCCATGCACAATCAGCTCACTTGATGCTTCACTCATCTCCTCAGATTTTTTTACCTCTTTTTCAATCTCACATTCCTCAACTTTTACCTCAAGTGCACTCTCACCACCATACTCAACTCGCTCTTTTTCAAGTTTTTGTTGGAGGAGAGTTGTTGACATGTCTCCTGCACTCAACTAACTCCTTCATCTATGGATAAAGTATTTGCATGCTTTGTTGTCGAATGAACCTCCTCCCTTCTCCTTGAATATAATGACTTTGAAGAGGTAGGTTGGACGTCAGGATGAAATTGTGGGGAACCCCTCCTCTTGACATCCTTATTCACCATTCGGTCAAGGCGTCTATGAAGAGGCTCGAAAGCTTCATCCAAACTCTGCTTGAATTCTTCCATCATGGCCACCATGTGTAGTTTAAAGTCCATTGTTTGGTCACCAACTCCACTAGACATGCTTAGGTAAACCTGCAAAAGAAAATAAGCAAACGACTTCTTCTCTCCTTCTTTTTTTTTGGGTACAATGTATAGGTCACTCACGCTTGTGTTTCACTCAAGTGTATCACTCTCTAATAGTCTCACCAAGCAATTCCTTGGCTTGCTAGTTGCTCGGGTTGGACAAATTAGGCGTCACCGCAAGGTACGTTCTTGACTAGTCAACAAGTGACACAAGATAGCAGCAAGGAATGGAGGTGAATGAAGGCCTAGACGCGATCTAAAACTCAGATTAGGACTAATGACTGAAAGAGAAGGCAAGACAAAATGCCTTCAAGGCTGAATTTTTGAAAATCCTAGAAGTACTCTACCCGACAACCCAAAATTCTGGAATTTGCGGAGCGTGCTGGTCCTCGGCCTTTTGGTCGGGGCTTTGGTGGTATTTTGGTGTTGCTTTGGTGTTAGTCAATCAGGTCTTCGACCTCCGCTGAGCTGTCGAGGGTCTCGCTGCCCGGTCGCGGAAGCAACTTAGGATCTTAGAGGACACGTTACGGAATCGACGGAGTTGAACCCAAACTCGGACCACTCAAGAACGAATTCAACGGCAGAGGATGCCACAATCAAGTGTGTTTGCTTGATTGATAAGTCAATAAACAACCTAGGAACCACACTAGGATGTTCAACTTAGCTTTCACAAGCTAGAGGAATTTGGCTTAATGGAAGACGAAATTCTGGAATTTTATTAATAACATCGCAAAAACTAAATGTACCATCAGCTTTAGGGCTATTTATAGCCTTGACTAAACCTAATAAAGCTTGGAAAGCATGAAGGGAAAATCGGCCAGCCCATTGGGTCTCTCTTGGCCGAAAGCTAACCTACTAATTAACTAGCTTAATGACTAGCTAAAGCACTATTGGACCTAAGGCCCACGTGGCCGAAGCTAAGCTCAACAAGAGCTACTTAATCGAGGCCCAATCCTCCCTTTGAGGCTTGCTCATTCGTATCATTCCCCTCCTCTTGAAAAGGATTTGTCCTTAAATCTTGGGAAAAAGTGGTACTCCATGCAATGTGGGAGCGAGATGAATGAGCACCAGCCACGTCACATGTCGCTTGGACAACCTCGTGATGCTCTTGAACAAGGACATTCGCCAAGACAAGAAACACCTTGTATAAAGCTTGTGAAAATTCCATGTAGCACTCCAAAACTCTCTCATCAACCCTTGGTCGTTTGCATGTCAAATTCAAACCCATAAAACAAATCACACAATTAGTATATGTAGGGTTAATACTACTTGACAACTTACGTTTCACATGCACTAGATAGGGATCTTCATGATGACTCTCATTCAGCTTAGAAAAATCTTGAATCTGATTGTGCAAGGTAGTATAATTCGACCCTAGTTGTTGCTGATTTGGCACTACTTGCCCATCTGGAGATAGAGCAATGAGCCATTCATGTTGCACTTCCGTGGAAGAATGAACCAGTGAGGTAAAAACAACATTCGGGTCTTGATTGACACACTTGTCTGCATCACCCAACATAAGTGGCAGCAATGAAGTGAAGGTCACACTCCAGACGAGTCACTTGAATTTGCGCCAGTTTGAGTTGATAAGATGATCTCATGCTTTTGGATGTATGAATATGCATGGAAGATTACAAGCAGCTGGCACAAGCATGAAATCAGGTTGCAACTCTTTAATCAAAGCTGGAAAATTTCGAGCAGCCTTACAACCTACAAAAACAAAATGAGTCTCAGCTTGTTTTGAACCAGAAATTGGATACATAAGCAATGGAACGTCATTAATTAAGTGGTAAGAAGGTGTAGAATAAGAGTTAAATGCAAAAACTCCCTGTGACACGTGATTCCTTCCATCAATCGATTCAACTTGAGACTGCATTGATGGCTCTTTACATTTTCCTTCAAAATCTGCATAGGAAATACATGTGTGAGGATGGAAATAATGCTCAAAAGAAGGTAAAGATGATGAATGAACCATGGGTAACAAACAAGAATAGAAATATGGAGTTCGAATTAATTCTCCATTGGTGCGGACAGATTCGGGTTGTTCCATGAAGTGATACCAAATAGATCTATCTCCTAGAAGACAAACTCCATGGAAGCTAGTGAATTGTACAAGCAACTTTGGAATGGAACATTGCATGACTAACTTCACTCGACTTCGCTCAATCCGTACAAAAGCAGAAACACTAAACAAGGCAAAGTTAAGTTCGTTAGGAAAACTATAAACACTCGCCTTCCCATGCACAATCAGCTCACTTGATGCTTCACTCATCTCCTCAGATTTTTTTACCTCTTTTTCAATCTCACATTCCTCAACTTTTACCTCAAGTGCACTCTCACCACCATACTCAACTCGCTCTTTTTCAAGTTTTTGTTGGAGGAGAGTTGTTGACATGTCTCCTGCACTCAACTAACTCCTTCATCTATGGATAAAGTATTTGCATGCTTTGTTGTCGAATGAACCTCCTCCCTTCTCCTTGAATATAATGACTTTGAAGAGGTAGGTTGGACGTCAGGATGAAATTGTGGGGAACCCCTCCTCTTGACATCCTTATTCACCATTCGGTCAAGGCGTCTATGAAGAGGCTCGAAAGCTTCATCCAAACTCTGCTTGAATTCTTCCATCATGGCCACCATGTGTAGTTTAAAGTCCATTGTTTGGTCACCAAGTCCACTAGACATGCTTAGGTAAACCTGCAAAAGAAAATAAGCAAACGACTTCTTCTCTCCTTCTTTTTTTTTTGGTACAATGTATAGGTCACTCACGCTTGTGTTTCACTCAAGTGTATCACTCTCTAATAGTCTCACCAAGCAATTCCTTGGCTTGCTAGTTGCTCGGGTTGGACAAATTAGGCGTCACCGCAAGGTACGTTCTTGACTAGTCAACAAGTGACACAAGATAGCAGCAAGGAATGGAGGTGAATGAAGGCCTAGACGCGATCTAAAACTCAGATTAGGACTAATGACTGAAAGAGAAGGCAAGACAAAATGCCTTCAAGGCTGAATTTTTGAAAATCCTAGAAGTACTCTACCCGACAACCCAAAATTCTGGAATTTGCGGAGCGTGCTGGTCCTCGGCCTTTTGGTCGGGGCTTTGGTGGTATTTTGGTGTTGCTTTGGTGTTAGTCAATCAGGTCTTCGACCTCCGCTGAGCTGTCGAGGGTCTCGCTGCCCGGTCGCGGAAGCAACTTAGGATCTTAGAGGACACGTTACGGAATCGACGGAGTTGAACCCAAACTCGGACCACTCAAGAACGAATTCAACGGCAGAGGATGCCACAATCAAGTGTGTTTGCTTGATTGATAAGTCAATAAACAACCTAGGAACCACACTAGGATGTTCAACTTAGCTTTCACAAGCTAGAGGAATTTGGCTTAATGGAAGACGAAATTCTGGAATTTTATTAATAACATCGCAAAAACTAAATGTACCATCAGCTTTAGGGCTATTTATAGCCTTGACTAAACCTAATAAAGCTTGGAAAGCATGAAGGGAAAATCGGCCAGCCCATTGGGTCTCTCTTGGCCGAAAGCTAACCTACTAATTAACTAGCTTAATGACTAGCTAAAGCACTATTGGACCTAAGGCCCACGTGGCCGAAGCTAAGCTCAACAAGAGCTACTTAATCGAGGCCCAATCCTCCCTTTGAGGCTTGCTCATTCGTATCATTCCCCTCCTCTTGAAAAGGATTTGTCCTTAAATCTTGGGAAAAAGTGGTACTCCATGCAATGTGGGAGCGAGATGAATGAGCACCAGCCACGTCACATGTCGCTTGGACAACCTCGTGATGCTCTTGAACAAGGACATTCGCCAAGACAAGAAACACCTTGTATAAAGCTTGTGAAAATTCCATGTAGCACTCCAAAACTCTCTCATCAACCCTTGGTCGTTTGCATGTCAAATTCAAACCCATAAAACAAATCACACAATTAGTATATGTAGGGTTAATACTACTTGACAACTTACGTTTCACATGCACTAGATAGGGATCTTCATGATGACTCTCATTCAGCTTAGAAAAATCTTGAATCTGATTGTGCAAGGTAGTATAATTCGACCCTAGTTGTTGCTGATTTGGCACTACTTGCCCATCTGGAGATAGAGCAATGAGCCATTCATGTTGCACTTCCGTGGAAGAATGAACCAGTGAGGTAAAAACAACATTCGGGTCTTGATTGACACACTTGTCTGCATCACCCAACATAAGTGGCAGCAATGAAGTGAAGGTCACACTCCAGACGAGTCACTTGAATTTGCGCCAGTTTGAGTTGATAAGATGATCTCATGCTTTTGGATGTATGAATATGCATGGAAGATTACAAGCAGCTGGCACAAGCATGAAATCAGGTTGCAACTCTTTAATCAAAGCTGGAAAATTTCGAGCAGCCTTACAACCTACAAAAACAAAATGAGTCTCAGCTTGTTTTGAACCAGAAATTGGATACATAAGCAATGGAACGTCATTAATTAAGTGGTAAGAAGGTGTAGAATAAGAGTTAAATGCAAAAACTCCCTGTGACACGTGATTCCTTCCATCAATCGATTCAACTTGAGACTGCATTGATGGCTCTTTACATTTTCCTTCAAAATCTGCATAGGAAATACATGTGTGAGGATGGAAATAATGCTCAAAAGAAGGTAAAGATGATGAATGAACCATGGGTAACAAACAAGAATAGAAATATGGAGTTCGAATTAATTCTCCATTGGTGCGGACAGATTCGGGTTGTTCCATGAAGTGATACCAAATAGATCTATCTCCTAGAAGACAAACTCCATGGAAGCTAGTGAATTGTACAAGCAACTTTGGAATGGAACATTGCATGACTAACTTCACTCGACTTCGCTCAATCCGTACAAAAGCAGAAACACTAAACAAGGCAAAGTTAAGTTCGTTAGGAAAACTATAAACACTCGCCTTCCCATGCACAATCAGCTCACTTGATGCTTCACTCATCTCCTCAGATTTTTTTACCTCTTTTTCAATCTCACATTCCTCAACTTTTACCTCAAGTGCACTCTCACCACCATACTCAACTCGCTCTTTTTCAAGTTTTTGTTGGAGGAGAGTTGTTGACATGTCTCCTGCACTCAACTAACTCCTTCATCTATGGATAAAGTATTTGCATGCTTTGTTGTCGAATGAACCTCCTCCCTTCTCCTTGAATATAATGACTTTGAAGAGGTAGGTTGGACGTCAGGATGAAATTGTGGGGAACCCCTCCTCTTGACATCCTTATTCACCATTCGGTCAAGGCGTCTATGAAGAGGCTCGAAAGCTTCATCCAAACTCTGCTTGAATTCTTCCATCATGGCCACCATGTGTAGTTTAAAGTCCATTGTTTGGTCACCAAGTCCACTAGACATGCTTAGGTAAACCTGCAAAAGAAAATAAGCAAACGACTTCTTCTCTCCTTCTTTTTTTTTTGGTACAATGTATAGGTCACTCACGCTTGTGTTTCACTCAAGTGTATCACTCTCTAATAGTCTCACCAAGCAATTCCTTGGCTTGCTAGTTGCTCGGGTTGGACAAATTAGGCGTCACCGCAAGGTACGTTCTTGACTAGTCAACAAGTGACACAAGATAGCAGCAAGGAATGGAGGTGAATGAAGGCCTAGACGCGATCTAAAACTCAGATTAGGACTAATGACTGAAAGAGAAGGCAAGACAAAATGCCTTCAAGGCTGAATTTTTGAAAATCCTAGAAGTACTCTACCCGACAACCCAAAATTCTGGAATTTGCGGAGCGTGCTGGTCCTCGGCCTTTTGGTCGGGGCTTTGGTGGTATTTTGGTGTTGCTTTGGTGTTAGTCAATCAGGTCTTCGACCTCCGCTGAGCTGTCGAGGGTCTCGCTGCCCGGTCGCGGAAGCAACTTAGGATCTTAGAGGACACGTTACGGAATCGACGGAGTTGAACCCAAACTCGGACCACTCAAGAACGAATTCAACGGCAGAGGATGCCACAATCAAGTGTGTTTGCTTGATTGATAAGTCAATAAACAACCTAGGAACCACACTAGGATGTTCAACTTAGCTTTCACAAGCTAGAGGAATTTGGCTTAATGGAAGACGAAATTCTGGAATTTTATTAATAACATCGCAAAAACTAAATGTACCATCAGCTTTAGGGCTATTTATAGCCTTGACTAAACCTAATAAAGCTTGGAAAGCATGAAGGGAAAATCGGCCAGCCCATTGGGTCTCTCTTGGCCGAAAGCTAACCTACTAATTAACTAGCTTAATGACTAGCTAAAGCACTATTGGACCTAAGGCCCACGTGGCCGAAGCTAAGCTCAACAAGAGCTACTTAATCGAGGCCCAATCCTCCCTTTGAGGCTTGCTCATTCGTATCATTCCCCTCCTCTTGAAAAGGATTTGTCCTTAAATCTTGGGAAAAAGTGGTACTCCATGCAATGTGGGAGCGAGATGAATGAGCACCAGCCACGTCACATGTCGCTTGGACAACCTCGTGATGCTCTTGAACAAGGACATTCGCCAAGACAAGAAACACCTTGTATAAAGCTTGTGAAAATTCCATGTAGCACTCCAAAACTCTCTCATCAACCCTTGGTCGTTTGCATGTCAAATTCAAACCCATAAAACAAATCACACAATTAGTATATGTAGGGTTAATACTACTTGACAACTTACGTTTCACATGCACTAGATAGGGATCTTCATGATGACTCTCATTCAGCTTAGAAAAATCTTGAATCTGATTGTGCAAGGTAGTATAATTCGACCCTAGTTGTTGCTGATTTGGCACTACTTGCCCATCTGGAGATAGAGCAATGAGCCATTCATGTTGCACTTCCGTGGAAGAATGAACCAGTGAGGTAAAAACAACATTCGGGTCTTGATTGACACACTTGTCTGCATCACCCAACATAAGTGGCAGCAATGAAGTGACGGTCACACTCCAGACGAGTCACTTGAATTTGCGCCAGTTTGAGTTGATAAGATGATCTCATGCTTTTGGATGTATGAATATGCATGGAAGATTACAAGCAGCTGGCACAAGCATGAAATCAGGTTGCAACTCTTTAATCAAAGCTGGAAAATTTCGAGCAGCCTTACAACCTACAAAAACAAAATGAGTCTCAGCTTGTTTTGAACCAGAAATTGGATACATAAGCAATGGAACGTCATTAATTAAGTGGTAAGAAGGTGTAGAATAAGAGTTAAATGCAAAAACTCCCTGTGACACGTGATTCCTTCCATCAATCGATTCAACTTGAGACTGCATTGATGGCTCTTTACATTTTCCTTCAAAATCTGCATAGGAAATACATGTGTGAGGATGGAAATAATGCTCAAAAGAAGGTAAAGATGATGAATGAACCATGGGTAACAAACAAGAATAGAAATATGGAGTTCGAATTAATTCTCCATTGGTGCGGACAGATTCGGGTTGTTCCATGAAGTGATACCAAATAGATCTATCTCCTAGAAGACAAACTCCATGGAAGCTAGTGAATTGTACAAGCAACTTTGGAATGGAACATTGCATGACTAACTTCACTCGACTTCGCTCAATCCGTACAAAAGCAGAAACACTAAACAAGGCAAAGTTAAGTTCGTTAGGAAAACTATAAACACTCGCCTTCCCATGCACAATCAGCTCACTTGATGCTTCACTCATCTCCTCAGATTTTTTTACCTCTTTTTCAATCTCACATTCCTCAACTTTTACCTCAAGTGCACTCTCACCACCATACTCAACTCGCTCTTTTTCAAGTTTTTGTTGGAGGAGAGTTGTTGACATGTCTCCTGCACTCAACTAACTCCTTCATCTATGGATAAAGTATTTGCATGCTTTGTTGTCGAATGAACCTCCTCCCTTCTCCTTGAATATAATGACTTTGAAGAGGTAGGTTGGACGTCAGGATGAAATTGTGGGGAACCCCTCCTCTTGACATCCTTATTCACCATTCGGTCAAGGCGTCTATGAAGAGGCTCGAAAGCTTCATCCAAACTCTGCTTGAATTCTTCCATCATGGCCACCATGTGTAGTTTAAAGTCCATTGTTTGGTCACCAACTCCACTAGACATGCTTAGGTAAACCTGCAAAAGAAAATAAGCAAACGACTTCTTCTCTCCTTCTTTTTTTTTGGGTACAATGTATAGGTCACTCACGCTTGTGTTTCACTCAAGTGTATCACTCTCTAATAGTCTCACCAAGCAATTCCTTGGCTTGCTAGTTGCTCGGGTTGGACAAATTAGGCGTCACCGCAAGGTACGTTCTTGACTAGTCAACAAGTGACACAAGATAGCAGCAAGGAATGGAGGTGAATGAAGGCCTAGACGCGATCTAAAACTCAGATTAGGACTAATGACTGAAAGAGAAGGCAAGACAAAATGCCTTCAAGGCTGAATTTTTGAAAATCCTAGAAGTACTCTACCCGACAACCCAAAATTCTGGAATTTGCGGAGCGTGCTGGTCCTCGGCCTTTTGGTCGGGGCTTTGGTGGTATTTTGGTGTTGCTTTGGTGTTAGTCAATCAGGTCTTCGACCTCCGCTGAGCTGTCGAGGGTCTCGCTGCCCGGTCGCGGAAGCAACTTAGGATCTTAGAGGACACGTTACGGAATCGACGGAGTTGAACCCAAACTCGGACCACTCAAGAACGAATTCAACGGCAGAGGATGCCACAATCAAGTGTGTTTGCTTGATTGATAAGTCAATAAACAACCTAGGAACCACACTAGGATGTTCAACTTAGCTTTCACAAGCTAGAGGAATTTGGCTTAATGGAAGACGAAATTCTGGAATTTTATTAATAACATCGCAAAAACTAAATGTACCATCAGCTTTAGGGCTATTTATAGCCTTGACTAAACCTAATAAAGCTTGGAAAGCATGAAGGGAAAATCGGCCAGCCCATTGGGTCTCTCTTGGCCGAAAGCTAACCTACTAATTAACTAGCTTAATGACTAGCTAAAGCACTATTGGACCTAAGGCCCACGTGGCCGAAGCTAAGCTCAACAAGAGCTACTTAATCGAGGCCCAATCCTCCCTTTGAGGCTTGCTCATTCGTATCATTCCCCTCCTCTTGAAAAGGATTTGTCCTTAAATCTTGGGAAAAAGTGGTACTCCATGCAATGTGGGAGCGAGATGAATGAGCACCAGCCACGTCACATGTCGCTTGGACAACCTCGTGATGCTCTTGAACAAGGACATTCGCCAAGACAAGAAACACCTTGTATAAAGCTTGTGAAAATTCCATGTAGCACTCCAAAACTCTCTCATCAACCCTTGGTCGTTTGCATGTCAAATTCAAACCCATAAAACAAATCACACAATTAGTATATGTAGGGTTAATACTACTTGACAACTTACGTTTCACATGCACTAGATAGGGATCTTCATGATGACTCTCATTCAGCTTAGAAAAATCTTGAATCTGATTGTGCAAGGTAGTATAATTCGACCCTAGTTGTTGCTGATTTGGCACTACTTGCCCATCTGGAGATAGAGCAATGAGCCATTCATGTTGCACTTCCGTGGAAGAATGAACCAGTGAGGTAAAAACAACATTCGGGTCTTGATTGACACACTTGTCTGCATCACCCAACATAAGTGGCAGCAATGAAGTGAAGGTCACACTCCAGACGAGTCACTTGAATTTGCGCCAGTTTGAGTTGATAAGATGATCTCATGCTTTTGGATGTATGAATATGCATGGAAGATTACAAGCAGCTGGCACAAGCATGAAATCAGGTTGCAACTCTTTAATCAAAGCTGGAAAATTTCGAGCAGCCTTACAACCTACAAAAACAAAATGAGTCTCAGCTTGTTTTGAACCAGAAATTGGATACATAAGCAATGGAACGTCATTAATTAAGTGGTAAGAAGGTGTAGAATAAGAGTTAAATGCAAAAACTCCCTGTGACACGTGATTCCTTCCATCAATCGATTCAACTTGAGACTGCATTGATGGCTCTTTACATTTTCCTTCAAAATCTGCATAGGAAATACATGTGTGAGGATGGAAATAATGCTCAAAAGAAGGTAAAGATGATGAATGAACCATGGGTAACAAACAAGAATAGAAATATGGAGTTCGAATTAATTCTCCATTGGTGCGGACAGATTCGGGTTGTTCCATGAAGTGATACCAAATAGATCTATCTCCTAGAAGACAAACTCCATGGAAGCTAGTGAATTGTACAAGCAACTTTGGAATGGAACATTGCATGACTAACTTCACTCGACTTCGCTCAATCCGTACAAAAGCAGAAACACTAAACAAGGCAAAGTTAAGTTCGTTAGGAAAACTATAAACACTCGCCTTCCCATGCACAATCAGCTCACTTGATGCTTCACTCATCTCCTCAGATTTTTTTACCTCTTTTTCAATCTCACATTCCTCAACTTTTACCTCAAGTGCACTCTCACCACCATACTCAACTCGCTCTTTTTCAAGTTTTTGTTGGAGGAGAGTTGTTGACATGTCTCCTGCACTCAACTAACTCCTTCATCTATGGATAAAGTATTTGCATGCTTTGTTGTCGAATGAACCTCCTCCCTTCTCCTTGAATATAATGACTTTGAAGAGGTAGGTTGGACGTCAGGATGAAATTGTGGGGAACCCCTCCTCTTGACATCCTTATTCACCATTCGGTCAAGGCGTCTATGAAGAGGCTCGAAAGCTTCATCCAAACTCTGCTTGAATTCTTCCATCATGGCCACCATGTGTAGTTTAAAGTCCATTGTTTGGTCACCAACTCCACTAGACATGCTTAGGTAAACCTGCAAAAGAAAATAAGCAAACGACTTCTTCTCTCCTTCTTTTTTTTTGGGTACAATGTATAGGTCACTCACGCTTGTGTTTCACTCAAGTGTATCACTCTCTAATAGTCTCACCAAGCAATTCCTTGGCTTGCTAGTTGCTCGGGTTGGACAAATTAGGCGTCACCGCAAGGTACGTTCTTGACTAGTCAACAAGTGACACAAGATAGCAGCAAGGAATGGAGGTGAATGAAGGCCTAGACGCGATCTAAAACTCAGATTAGGACTAATGACTGAAAGAGAAGGCAAGACAAAATGCCTTCAAGGCTGAATTTTTGAAAATCCTAGAAGTACTCTACCCGACAACCCAAAATTCTGGAATTTGCGGAGCGTGCTGGTCCTCGGCCTTTTGGTCGGGGCTTTGGTGGTATTTTGGTGTTGCTTTGGTGTTAGTCAATCAGGTCTTCGACCTCCGCTGAGCTGTCGAGGGTCTCGCTGCCCGGTCGCGGAAGCAACTTAGGATCTTAGAGGACACGTTACGGAATCGACGGAGTTGAACCCAAACTCGGACCACTCAAGAACGAATTCAACGGCAGAGGATGCCACAATCAAGTGTGTTTGCTTGATTGATAAGTCAATAAACAACCTAGGAACCACACTAGGATGTTCAACTTAGCTTTCACAAGCTAGAGGAATTTGGCTTAATGGAAGACGAAATTCTGGAATTTTATTAATAACATCGCAAAAACTAAATGTACCATCAGCTTTAGGGCTATTTATAGCCTTGACTAAACCTAATAAAGCTTGGAAAGCATGAAGGGAAAATCGGCCAGCCCATTGGGTCTCTCTTGGCCGAAAGCTAACCTACTAATTAACTAGCTTAATGACTAGCTAAAGCACTATTGGACCTAAGGCCCACGTGGCCGAAGCTAAGCTCAACAAGAGCTACTTAATCGAGGCCCAATCCTCCCTTTGAGGCTTGCTCATTCGTATCATTCCCCTCCTCTTGAAAAGGATTTGTCCTTAAATCTTGGGAAAAAGTGGTACTCCATGCAATGTGGGAGCGAGATGAATGAGCACCAGCCACGTCACATGTCGCTTGGACAACCTCGTGATGCTCTTGAACAAGGACATTCGCCAAGACAAGAAACACCTTGTATAAAGCTTGTGAAAATTCCATGTAGCACTCCAAAACTCTCTCATCAACCCTTGGTCGTTTGCATGTCAAATTCAAACCCATAAAACAAATCACACAATTAGTATATGTAGGGTTAATACTACTTGACAACTTACGTTTCACATGCACTAGATAGGGATCTTCATGATGACTCTCATTCAGCTTAGAAAAATCTTGAATCTGATTGTGCAAGGTAGTATAATTCGACCCTAGTTGTTGCTGATTTGGCACTACTTGCCCATCTGGAGATAGAGCAATGAGCCATTCATGTTGCACTTCCGTGGAAGAATGAACCAGTGAGGTAAAAACAACATTCGGGTCTTGATTGACACACTTGTCTGCATCACCCAACATAAGTGGCAGCAATGAAGTGAAGGTCACACTCCAGACGAGTCACTTGAATTTGCGCCAGTTTGAGTTGATAAGATGATCTCATGCTTTTGGATGTATGAATATGCATGGAAGATTACAAGCAGCTGGCACAAGCATGAAATCAGGTTGCAACTCTTTAATCAAAGCTGGAAAATTTCGAGCAGCCTTACAACCTACAAAAACAAAATGAGTCTCAGCTTGTTTTGAACCAGAAATTGGATACATAAGCAATGGAACGTCATTAATTAAGTGGTAAGAAGGTGTAGAATAAGAGTTAAATGCAAAAACTCCCTGTGACACGTGATTCCTTCCATCAATCGATTCAACTTGAGACTGCATTGATGGCTCTTTACATTTTCCTTCAAAATCTGCATAGGAAATACATGTGTGAGGATGGAAATAATGCTCAAAAGAAGGTAAAGATGATGAATGAACCATGGGTAACAAACAAGAATAGAAATATGGAGTTCGAATTAATTCTCCATTGGTGCGGACAGATTCGGGTTGTTCCATGAAGTGATACCAAATAGATCTATCTCCTAGAAGACAAACTCCATGGAAGCTAGTGAATTGTACAAGCAACTTTGGAATGGAACATTGCATGACTAACTTCACTCGACTTCGCTCAATCCGTACAAAAGCAGAAACACTAAACAAGGCAAAGTTAAGTTCGTTAGGAAAACTATAAACACTCGCCTTCCCATGCACAATCAGCTCACTTGATGCTTCACTCATCTCCTCAGATTTTTTTACCTCTTTTTCAATCTCACATTCCTCAACTTTTACCTCAAGTGCACTCTCACCACCATACTCAACTCGCTCTTTTTCAAGTTTTTGTTGGAGGAGAGTTGTTGACATGTCTCCTGCACTCAACTAACTCCTTCATCTATGGATAAAGTATTTGCATGCTTTGTTGTCGAATGAACCTCCTCCCTTCTCCTTGAATATAATGACTTTGAAGAGGTAGGTTGGACGTCAGGATGAAATTGTGGGGAACCCCTCCTCTTGACATCCTTATTCACCATTCGGTCAAGGCGTCTATGAAGAGGCTCGAAAGCTTCATCCAAACTCTGCTTGAATTCTTCCATCATGGCCACCATGTGTAGTTTAAAGTCCATTGTTTGGTCACCAACTCCACTAGACATGCTTAGGTAAACCTGCAAAAGAAAATAAGCAAACGACTTCTTCTCTCCTTCTTTTTTTTTTGGTACAATGTATAGGTCACTCACGCTTGTGTTTCACTCAAGTGTATCACTCTCTAATAGTCTCACCAAGCAATTCCTTGGCTTGCTAGTTGCTCGGGTTGGACAAATTAGGCGTCACCGCAAGGTACGTTCTTGACTAGTCAACAAGTGACACAAGATAGCAGCAAGGAATGGAGGTGAATGAAGGCCTAGACGCGATCTAAAACTCAGATTAGGACTAATGACTGAAAGAGAAGGCAAGACAAAATGCCTTCAAGGCTGAATTTTTGAAAATCCTAGAAGTACTCTACCCGACAACCCAAAATTCTGGAATTTGCGGAGCGTGCTGGTCCTCGGCCTTTTGGTCGGGGCTTTGGTGGTATTTTGGTGTTGCTTTGGTGTTAGTCAATCAGGTCTTCGACCTCCGCTGAGCTGTCGAGGGTCTCGCTGCCCGGTCGCGGAAGCAACTTAGGATCTTAGAGGACACGTTACGGAATCGACGGAGTTGAACCCAAACTCGGACCACTCAAGAACGAATTCAACGGCAGAGGATGCCACAATCAAGTGTGTTTGCTTGATTGATAAGTCAATAAACAACCTAGGAACCACACTAGGATGTTCAACTTAGCTTTCACAAGCTAGAGGAATTTGGCTTAATGGAAGACGAAATTCTGGAATTTTATTAATAACATCGCAAAAACTAAATGTACCATCAGCTTTAGGGCTATTTATAGCCTTGACTAAACCTAATAAAGCTTGGAAAGCATGAAGGGAAAATCGGCCAGCCCATTGGGTCTCTCTTGGCCGAAAGCTAACCTACTAATTAACTAGCTTAATGACTAGCTAAAGCACTATTGGACCTAAGGCCCACGTGGCCGAAGCTAAGCTCAACAAGAGCTACTTAATCGAGGCCCAATCCTCCCTTTGAGGCTTGCTCATTCGTATCATTCCCCTCCTCTTGAAAAGGATTTGTCCTTAAATCTTGGGAAAAAGTGGTACTCCATGCAATGTGGGAGCGAGATGAATGAGCACCAGCCACG
Organism: Coffea arabica; assembly: GCF_036785885.1. NCBI lineage: Eukaryota > Viridiplantae > Streptophyta > Magnoliopsida > Gentianales > Rubiaceae > Coffea > Coffea arabica. Next base: position 31,661,465 of record NC_092323.1, on the reverse strand, counting down.
TCACATGTCGCTTGGACAACCTCGTGATGCTCTTGAACAAGGACATTCGCCAAGACAAGAAACACCTTGTATAAAGCTTGTGAAAATTCCATGTAGCACTCCAAAACTCTCTCATCAACCCTTGGTCGTTTGCATGTCAAATTCAAACCCATAAAACAAATCACACAATTAGTATATGTAGGGTTAATACTACTTGACAACTTACGTTTCACATGCACTAGATAGGGATCTTCATGATGACTCTCATTCAGCTTAGAAAAATCTTGAATCTGATTGTGCAAGGTAGTATAATTCGACCCTAGTTGTTGCTGATTTGGCACTACTTGCCCATCTGGAGATAGAGCAATGAGCCATTCATGTTGCACTTCCGTGGAAGAATGAACCAGTGAGGTAAAAACAACATTCGGGTCTTGATTGACACACTTGTCTGCATCACCCAACATAAGTGGCAGCAATGAAGTGAAGGTCACACTCCAGACGAGTCACTTGAATTTGCGCCAGTTTGAGTTGATAAGATGATCTCATGCTTTTGGATGTATGAATATGCATGGAAGATTACAAGCAGCTGGCACAAGCATGAAATCAGGTTGCAACTCTTTAATCAAAGCTGGAAAATTTCGAGCAGCCTTACAACCTACAAAAACAAAATGAGTCTCAGCTTGTTTTGAACCAGAAATTGGATACATAAGCAATGGAACGTCATTAATTAAGTGGTAAGAAGGTGTAGAATAAGAGTTAAATGCAAAAACTCCCTGTGACACGTGATTCCTTCCATCAATCGATTCAACTTGAGACTGCATTGATGGCTCTTTACATTTTCCTTCAAAATCTGCATAGGAAATACATGTGTGAGGATGGAAATAATGCTCAAAAGAAGGTAAAGATGATGAATGAACCATGGGTAACAAACAAGAATAGAAATATGGAGTTCGAATTAATTCTCCATTGGTGCGGACAGATTCGGGTTGTTCCATGAAGTGATACCAAATAGATCTATCTCCTAGAAGACAAACTCCATGGAAGCTAGTGAATTGTACAAGCAACTTTGGAATGGAACATTGCATGACTAACTTCACTCGACTTCGCTCAATCCGTACAAAAGCAGAAACACTAAACAAGGCAAAGTTAAGTTCGTTAGGAAAACTATAAACACTCGCCTTCCCATGCACAATCAGCTCACTTGATGCTTCACTCATCTCCTCAGATTTTTTTACCTCTTTTTCAATCTCACATTCCTCAACTTTTACCTCAAGTGCACTCTCACCACCATACTCAACTCGCTCTTTTTCAAGTTTTTGTTGGAGGAGAGTTGTTGACATGTCTCCTGCACTCAACTAACTCCTTCATCTATGGATAAAGTATTTGCATGCTTTGTTGTCGAATGAACCTCCTCCCTTCTCCTTGAATATAATGACTTTGAAGAGGTAGGTTGGACGTCAGGATGAAATTGTGGGGAACCCCTCCTCTTGACATCCTTATTCACCATTCGGTCAAGGCGTCTATGAAGAGGCTCGAAAGCTTCATCCAAACTCTGCTTGAATTCTTCCATCATGGCCACCATGTGTAGTTTAAAGTCCATTGTTTGGTCACCAACTCCACTAGACATGCTTAGGTAAACCTGCAAAAGAAAATAAGCAAACGACTTCTTCTCTCCTTCTTTTTTTTTGGGTACAATGTATAGGTCACTCACGCTTGTGTTTCACTCAAGTGTATCACTCTCTAATAGTCTCACCAAGCAATTCCTTGGCTTGCTAGTTGCTCGGGTTGGACAAATTAGGCGTCACCGCAAGGTACGTTCTTGACTAGTCAACAAGTGACACAAGATAGCAGCAAGGAATGGAGGTGAATGAAGGCCTAGACGCGATCTAAAACTCAGATTAGGACTAATGACTGAAAGAGAAGGCAAGACAAAATGCCTTCAAGGCTGAATTTTTGAAAATCCTAGAAGTACTCTACCCGACAACCCAAAATTCTGGAATTTGCGGAGCGTGCTGGTCCTCGGCCTTTTGGTCGGGGCTTTGGTGGTATTTTGGTGTTGCTTTGGTGTTAGTCAATCAGGTCTTCGACCTCCGCTGAGCTGTCGAGGGTCTCGCTGCCCGGTCGCGGAAGCAACTTAGGATCTTAGAGGACACGTTACGGAATCGACGGAGTTGAACCCAAACTCGGACCACTCAAGAACGAATTCAACGGCAGAGGATGCCACAATCAAGTGTGTTTGCTTGATTGATAAGTCAATAAACAACCTAGGAACCACACTAGGATGTTCAACTTAGCTTTCACAAGCTAGAGGAATTTGGCTTAATGGAAGACGAAATTCTGGAATTTTATTAATAACATCGCAAAAACTAAATGTACCATCAGCTTTAGGGCTATTTATAGCCTTGACTAAACCTAATAAAGCTTGGAAAGCATGAAGGGAAAATCGGCCAGCCCATTGGGTCTCTCTTGGCCGAAAGCTAACCTACTAATTAACTAGCTTAATGACTAGCTAAAGCACTATTGGACCTAAGGCCCACGTGGCCGAAGCTAAGCTCAACAAGAGCTACTTAATCGAGGCCCAATCCTCCCTTTGAGGCTTGCTCATTCGTATCATTCCCCTCCTCTTGAAAAGGATTTGTCCTTAAATCTTGGGAAAAAGTGGTACTCCATGCAATGTGGGAGCGAGATGAATGAGCACCAGCCACGTCACATGTCGCTTGGACAACCTCGTGATGCTCTTGAACAAGGACATTCGCCAAGACAAGAAACACCTTGTATAAAGCTTGTGAAAATTCCATGTAGCACTCCAAAACTCTCTCATCAACCCTTGGTCGTTTGCATGTCAAATTCAAACCCATAAAACAAATCACACAATTAGTATATGTAGGGTTAATACTACTTGACAACTTACGTTTCACATGCACTAGATAGGGATCTTCATGATGACTCTCATTCAGCTTAGAAAAATCTTGAATCTGATTGTGCAAGGTAGTATAATTCGACCCTAGTTGTTGCTGATTTGGCACTACTTGCCCATCTGGAGATAGAGCAATGAGCCATTCATGTTGCACTTCCGTGGAAGAATGAACCAGTGAGGTAAAAACAACATTCGGGTCTTGATTGACACACTTGTCTGCATCACCCAACATAAGTGGCAGCAATGAAGTGAAGGTCACACTCCAGACGAGTCACTTGAATTTGCGCCAGTTTGAGTTGATAAGATGATCTCATGCTTTTGGATGTATGAATATGCATGGAAGATTACAAGCAGCTGGCACAAGCATGAAATCAGGTTGCAACTCTTTAATCAAAGCTGGAAAATTTCGAGCAGCCTTACAACCTACAAAAACAAAATGAGTCTCAGCTTGTTTTGAACCAGAAATTGGATACATAAGCAATGGAACGTCATTAATTAAGTGGTAAGAAGGTGTAGAATAAGAGTTAAATGCAAAAACTCCCTGTGACACGTGATTCCTTCCATCAATCGATTCAACTTGAGACTGCATTGATGGCTCTTTACATTTTCCTTCAAAATCTGCATAGGAAATACATGTGTGAGGATGGAAATAATGCTCAAAAGAAGGTAAAGATGATGAATGAACCATGGGTAACAAACAAGAATAGAAATATGGAGTTCGAATTAATTCTCCATTGGTGCGGACAGATTCGGGTTGTTCCATGAAGTGATACCAAATAGATCTATCTCCTAGAAGACAAACTCCATGGAAGCTAGTGAATTGTACAAGCAACTTTGGAATGGAACATTGCATGACTAACTTCACTCGACTTCGCTCAATCCGTACAAAAGCAGAAACACTAAACAAGGCAAAGTTAAGTTCGTTAGGAAAACTATAAACACTCGCCTTCCCATGCACAATCAGCTCACTTGATGCTTCACTCATCTCCTCAGATTTTTTTACCTCTTTTTCAATCTCACATTCCTCAACTTTTACCTCAAGTGCACTCTCACCACCATACTCAACTCGCTCTTTTTCAAGTTTTTGTTGGAGGAGAGTTGTTGACATGTCTCCTGCACTCAACTAACTCCTTCATCTATGGATAAAGTATTTGCATGCTTTGTTGTCGAATGAACCTCCTCCCTTCTCCTTGAATATAATGACTTTGAAGAGGTAGGTTGGACGTCAGGATGAAATTGTGGGGAACCCCTCCTCTTGACATCCTTATTCACCATTCGGTCAAGGCGTCTATGAAGAGGCTCGAAAGCTTCATCCAAACTCTGCTTGAATTCTTCCATCATGGCCACCATGTGTAGTTTAAAGTCCATTGTTTGGTCACCAACTCCACTAGACATGCTTAGGTAAACCTGCAAAAGAAAATAAGCAAACGACTTCTTCTCTCCTTCTTTTTTTTTGGGTACAATGTATAGGTCACTCACGCTTGTGTTTCACTCAAGTGTATCACTCTCTAATAGTCTCACCAAGCAATTCCTTGGCTTGCTAGTTGCTCGGGTTGGACAAATTAGGCGTCACCGCAAGGTACGTTCTTGACTAGTCAACAAGTGACACAAGATAGCAGCAAGGAATGGAGGTGAATGAAGGCCTAGACGCGATCTAAAACTCAGATTAGGACTAATGACTGAAAGAGAAGGCAAGACAAAATGCCTTCAAGGCTGAATTTTTGAAAATCCTAGAAGTACTCTACCCGACAACCCAAAATTCTGGAATTTGCGGAGCGTGCTGGTCCTCGGCCTTTTGGTCGGGGCTTTGGTGGTATTTTGGTGTTGCTTTGGTGTTAGTCAATCAGGTCTTCGACCTCCGCTGAGCTGTCGAGGGTCTCGCTGCCCGGTCGCGGAAGCAACTTAGGATCTTAGAGGACACGTTACGGAATCGACGGAGTTGAACCCAAACTCGGACCACTCAAGAACGAATTCAACGGCAGAGGATGCCACAATCAAGTGTGTTTGCTTGATTGATAAGTCAATAAACAACCTAGGAACCACACTAGGATGTTCAACTTAGCTTTCACAAGCTAGAGGAATTTGGCTTAATGGAAGACGAAATTCTGGAATTTTATTAATAACATCGCAAAAACTAAATGTACCATCAGCTTTAGGGCTATTTATAGCCTTGACTAAACCTAATAAAGCTTGGAAAGCATGAAGGGAAAATCGGCCAGCCCATTGGGTCTCTCTTGGCCGAAAGCTAACCTACTAATTAACTAGCTTAATGACTAGCTAAAGCACTATTGGACCTAAGGCCCACGTGGCCGAAGCTAAGCTCAACAAGAGCTACTTAATCGAGGCCCAATCCTCCCTTTGAGGCTTGCTCATTCGTATCATTCCCCTCCTCTTGAAAAGGATTTGTCCTTAAATCTTGGGAAAAAGTGGTACTCCATGCAATGTGGGAGCGAGATGAATGAGCACCAGCCACGTCACATGTCGCTTGGACAACCTCGTGATGCTCTTGAACAAGGACATTCGCCAAGACAAGAAACACCTTGTATAAAGCTTGTGAAAATTCCATGTAGCACTCCAAAACTCTCTCATCAACCCTTGGTCGTTTGCATGTCAAATTCAAACCCATAAAACAAATCACACAATTAGTATATGTAGGGTTAATACTACTTGACAACTTACGTTTCACATGCACTAGATAGGGATCTTCATGATGACTCTCATTCAGCTTAGAAAAATCTTGAATCTGATTGTGCAAGGTAGTATAATTCGACCCTAGTTGTTGCTGATTTGGCACTACTTGCCCATCTGGAGATAGAGCAATGAGCCATTCATGTTGCACTTCCGTGGAAGAATGAACCAGTGAGGTAAAAACAACATTCGGGTCTTGATTGACACACTTGTCTGCATCACCCAACATAAGTGGCAGCAATGAAGTGAAGGTCACACTCCAGACGAGTCACTTGAATTTGCGCCAGTTTGAGTTGATAAGATGATCTCATGCTTTTGGATGTATGAATATGCATGGAAGATTACAAGCAGCTGGCACAAGCATGAAATCAGGTTGCAACTCTTTAATCAAAGCTGGAAAATTTCGAGCAGCCTTACAACCTACAAAAACAAAATGAGTCTCAGCTTGTTTTGAACCAGAAATTGGATACATAAGCAATGGAACGTCATTAATTAAGTGGTAAGAAGGTGTAGAATAAGAGTTAAATGCAAAAACTCCCTGTGACACGTGATTCCTTCCATCAATCGATTCAACTTGAGACTGCATTGATGGCTCTTTACATTTTCCTTCAAAATCTGCATAGGAAATACATGTGTGAGGATGGAAATAATGCTCAAAAGAAGGTAAAGATGATGAATGAACCATGGGTAACAAACAAGAATAGAAATATGGAGTTCGAATTAATTCTCCATTGGTGCGGACAGATTCGGGTTGTTCCATGAAGTGATACCAAATAGATCTATCTCCTAGAAGACAAACTCCATGGAAGCTAGTGAATTGTACAAGCAACTTTGGAATGGAACATTGCATGACTAACTTCACTCGACTTCGCTCAACAAGGCAAAGTTAAGTTCGTTAGGAAAACTATAAACACTCGCCTTCCCATGCACAATCAGCTCACTTGATGCTTCACTCATCTCCTCAGATTTTTTTACCTCTTTTTCAATCTCACATTCCTCAACTTTTACCTCAAGTGCACTCTCACCACCATACTCAACTCGCTCTTTTTCAAGTTTTTGTTGGAGGAGAGTTGTTGACATGTCTCCTGCACTCAACTAACTCCTTCATCTATGGATAAAGTATTTGCATGCTTTGTTGTCGAATGAACCTCCTCCCTTCTCCTTGAATATAATGACTTTGAAGAGGTAGGTTGGACGTCAGGATGAAATTGTGGGGAACCCCTCCTCTTGACATCCTTATTCACCATTCGGTCAAGGCGTCTATGAAGAGGCTCGAAAGCTTCATCCAAACTCTGCTTGAATTCTTCCATCATGGCCACCATGTGTAGTTTAAAGTCCATTGTTTGGTCACCAACTCCACTAGACATGCTTAGGTAAACCTGCAAAAGAAAATAAGCAAACGACTTCTTCTCTCCTTCTTTTTTTTTGGGTACAATGTATAGGTCACTCACGCTTGTGTTTCACTCAAGTGTATCACTCTCTAATAGTCTCACCAAGCAATTCCTTGGCTTGCTAGTTGCTCGGGTTGGACAAATTAGGCGTCACCGCAAGGTACGTTCTTGACTAGTCAACAAGTGACACAAGATAGCAGCAAGGAATGGAGGTGAATGAAGGCCTAGACGCGATCTAAAACTCAGATTAGGACTAATGACTGAAAGAGAAGGCAAGACAAAATGCCTTCAAGGCTGAATTTTTGAAAATCCTAGAAGTACTCTACCCGACAACCCAAAATTCTGGAATTTGCGGAGCGTGCTGGTCCTCGGCCTTTTGGTCGGGGCTTTGGTGGTATTTTGGTGTTGCTTTGGTGTTAGTCAATCAGGTCTTCGACCTCCGCTGAGCTGTCGAGGGTCTCGCTGCCCGGTCGCGGAAGCAACTTAGGATCTTAGAGGACACGTTACGGAATCGACGGAGTTGAACCCAAACTCGGACCACTCAAGAACGAATTCAACGGCAGAGGATGCCACAATCAAGTGTGTTTGCTTGATTGATAAGTCAATAAACAACCTAGGAACCACACTAGGATGTTCAACTTAGCTTTCACAAGCTAGAGGAATTTGGCTTAATGGAAGACGAAATTCTGGAATTTTATTAATAACATCGCAAAAACTAAATGTACCATCAGCTTTAGGGCTATTTATAGCCTTGACTAAACCTAATAAAGCTTGGAAAGCATGAAGGGAAAATCGGCCAGCCCATTGGGTCTCTCTTGGCCGAAAGCTAACCTACTAATTAACTAGCTTAATGACTAGCTAAAGCACTATTGGACCTAAGGCCCACGTGGCCGAAGCTAAGCTCAACAAGAGCTACTTAATCGAGGCCCAATCCTCCCTTTGAGGCTTGCTCATTCGTATCATTCCCCTCCTCTTGAAAAGGATTTGTCCTTAAATCTTGGGAAAAAGTGGTACTCCATGCAATGTGGGAGCGAGATGAATGAGCACCAGCCACGTCACATGTCGCTTGGACAACCTCGTGATGCTCTTGAACAAGGACATTCGCCAAGACAAGAAACACCTTGTATAAAGCTTGTGAAAATTCCATGTAGCACTCCAAAACTCTCTCATCAACCCTTGGTCGTTTGCATGTCAAATTCAAACCCATAAAACAAATCACACAATTAGTATATGTAGGGTTAATACTACTTGACAACTTACGTTTCACATGCACTAGATAGGGATCTTCATGATGACTCTCATTCAGCTTAGAAAAATCTTGAATCTGATTGTGCAAGGTAGTATAATTCGACCCTAGTTGTTGCTGATTTGGCACTACTTGCCCATCTGGAGATAGAGCAATGAGCCATTCATGTTGCACTTCCGTGGAAGAATGAACCAGTGAGGTAAAAACAACATTCGGGTCTTGATTGACACACTTGTCTGCATCACCCAACATAAGTGGCAGCAATGAAGTGAAGGTCACACTCCAGACGAGTCACTTGAATTTGCGCCAGTTTGAGTTGATAAGATGATCTCATGCTTTTGGATGTATGAATATGCATGGAAGATTACAAGCAGCTGGCACAAGCATGAAATCAGGTTGCAACTCTTTAATCAAAGCTGGAAAATTTCGAGCAGCCTTACAACCTACAAAAACAAAATGAGTCTCAGCTTGTTTTGAACCAGAAATTGGATACATAAGCAATGGAACGTCATTAATTAAGTGGTAAGAAGGTGTAGAATAAGAGTTAAATGCAAAAACTCCCTGTGACACGTGATTCCTTCCATCAATCGATTCAACTTGAGACTGCATTGATGGCTCTTTACATTTTCCTTCAAAATCTGCATAGGAAATACATGTGTGAGGATGGAAATAATGCTCAAAAGAAGGTAAAGATGATGAATGAACCATGGGTAACAAACAAGAATAGAAATATGGAGTTCGAATTAATTCTCCATTGGTGCGGACAGATTCGGGTTGTTCCATGAAGTGATACCAAATAGATCTATCTCCTAGAAGACAAACTCCATGGAAGCTAGTGAATTGTACAAGCAACTTTGGAATGGAACATTGCATGACTAACTTCACTCGACTTCGCTCAATCCGTACAAAAGCAGAAACACTAAACAAGGCAAAGTTAAGTTCGTTAGGAAAACTATAAACACTCGCCTTCCCATGCACAATCAGCTCACTTGATGCTTCACTCATCTCCTCAGATTTTTTTACCTCTTTTTCAATCTCACATTCCTCAACTTTTACCTCAAGTGCACTCTCACCACCATACTCAACTCGCTCTTTTTCAAGTTTTTGTTGGAGGAGAGTTGTTGACATGTCTCCTGCACTCAACTAACTCCTTCATCTATGGATAAAGTATTTGCATGCTTTGTTGTCGAATGAACCTCCTCCCTTCTCCTTGAATATAATGACTTTGAAGAGGTAGGTTGGACGTCAGGATGAAATTGTGGGGAACCCCTCCTCTTGACATCCTTATTCACCATTCGGTCAAGGCGTCTATGAAGAGGCTCGAAAGCTTCATCCAAACTCTGCTTGAATTCTTCCATCATGGCCACCATGTGTAGTTTAAAGTCCATTGTTTGGTCACCAACTCCACTAGACATGCTTAGGTAAACCTGCAAAAGAAAATAAGCAAACGACTTCTTCTCTCCTTCTTTTTTTTTGGGTACAATGTATAGGTCACTCACGCTTGTGTTTCACTCAAGTGTATCACTCTCTAATAGTCTCACCAAGCAATTCCTTGGCTTGCTAGTTGCTCGGGTTGGACAAATTAGGCGTCACCGCAAGGTACGTTCTTGACTAGTCAACAAGTGACACAAGATAGCAGCAAGGAATGGAGGTGAATGAAGGCCTAGACGCGATCTAAAACTCAGATTAGGACTAATGACTGAAAGAGAAGGCAAGACAAAATGCCTTCAAGGCTGAATTTTTGAAAATCCTAGAAGTACTCTACCCGACAACCCAAAATTCTGGAATTTGCGGAGCGTGCTGGTCCTCGGCCTTTTGGTCGGGGCTTTGGTGGTATTTTGGTGTTGCTTTGGTGTTAGTCAATCAGGTCTTCGACCTCCGCTGAGCTGTCGAGGGTCTCGCTGCCCGGTCGCGGAAGCAACTTAGGATCTTAGAGGACACGTTACGGAATCGACGGAGTTGAACCCAAACTCGGACCACTCAAGAACGAATTCAACGGCAGAGGATGCCACAATCAAGTGTGTTTGCTTGATTGATAAGTCAATAAACAACCTAGGAACCACACTAGGATGTTCAACTTAGCTTTCACAAGCTAGAGGAATTTGGCTTAATGGAAGACGAAATTCTGGAATTTTATTAATAACATCGCAAAAACTAAATGTACCATCAGCTTTAGGGCTATTTATAGCCTTGACTAAACCTAATAAAGCTTGGAAAGCATGAAGGGAAAATCGGCCAGCCCATTGGGTCTCTCTTGGCCGAAAGCTAACCTACTAATTAACTAGCTTAATGACTAGCTAAAGCACTATTGGACCTAAGGCCCACGTGGCCGAAGCTAAGCTCAACAAGAGCTACTTAATCGAGGCCCAATCCTCCCTTTGAGGCTTGCTCATTCGTATCATTCCCCTCCTCTTGAAAAGGATTTGTCCTTAAATCTTGGGAAAAAGTGGTACTCCATGCAATGTGGGAGCGAGATGAATGAGCACCAGCCACGTCACATGTCGCTTGGACAACCTCGTGATGCTCTTGAACAAGGACATTCGCCAAGACAAGAAACACCTTGTATAAAGCTTGTGAAAATTCCATGTAGCACTCCAAAACTCTCTCATCAACCCTTGGTCGTTTGCATGTCAAATTCAAACCCATAAAACAAATCACACAATTAGTATATGTAGGGTTAATACTACTTGACAACTTACGTTTCACATGCACTAGATAGGGATCTTCATGATGACTCTCATTCAGCTTAGAAAAATCTTGAATCTGATTGTGCAAGGTAGTATAATTCGACCCTAGTTGTTGCTGATTTGGCACTACTTGCCCATCTGGAGATAGAGCAATGAGCCATTCATGTTGCACTTCCGTGGAAGAATGAACCAGTGAGGTAAAAACAACATTCGGGTCTTGATTGACACACTTGTCTGCATCACCCAACATAAGTGGCAGCAATGAAGTGACGGTCACACTCCAGACGAGTCACTTGAATTTGCGCCAGTTTGAGTTGATAAGATGATCTCATGCTTTTGGATGTATGAATATGCATGGAAGATTACAAGCAGCTGGCACAAGCATGAAATCAGGTTGCAACTCTTTAATCAAAGCTGGAAAATTTCGAGCAGCCTTACAACCTACAAAAACAAAATGAGTCTCAGCTTGTTTTGAACCAGAAATTGGATACATAAGCAATGGAACGTCATTAATTAAGTGGTAAGAAGGTGTAGAATAAGAGTTAAATGCAAAAACTCCCTGTGACACGTGATTCCTTCCATCAATCGATTCAACTTGAGACTGCATTGATGGCTCTTTACATTTTCCTTCAAAATCTGCATAGGAAATACATGTGTGAGGATGGAAATAATGCTCAAAAGAAGGTAAAGATGATGAATGAACCATGGGTAACAAACAAGAATAGAAATATGGAGTTCGAATTAATTCTCCATTGGTGCGGACAGATTCGGGTTGTTCCATGAAGTGATACCAAATAGATCTATCTCCTAGAAGACAAACTCCATGGAAGCTAGTGAATTGTACAAGCAACTTTGGAATGGAACATTGCATGACTAACTTCACTCGACTTCGCTCAATCCGTACAAAAGCAGAAACACTAAACAAGGCAAAGTTAAGTTCGTTAGGAAAACTATAAACACTCGCCTTCCCATGCACAATCAGCTCACTTGATGCTTCACTCATCTCCTCAGATTTTTTTACCTCTTTTTCAATCTCACATTCCTCAACTTTTACCTCAAGTGCACTCTCACCACCATACTCAACTCGCTCTTTTTCAAGTTTTTGTTGGAGGAGAGTTGTTGACATGTCTCCTGCACTCAACTAACTCCTTCATCTATGGATAAAGTATTTGCATGCTTTGTTGTCGAATGAACCTCCTCCCTTCTCCTTGAATATAATGACTTTGAAGAGGTAGGTTGGACGTCAGGATGAAATTGTGGGGAACCCCTCCTCTTGACATCCTTATTCACCATTCGGTCAAGGCGTCTATGAAGAGGCTCGAAAGCTTCATCCAAACTCTGCTTGAATTCTTCCATCATGGCCACCATGTGTAGTTTAAAGTCCATTGTTTGGTCACCAACTCCACTAGACATGCTTAGGTAAACCTGCAAAAGAAAATAAGCAAACGACTTCTTCTCTCCTTCTTTTTTTTTGGGTACAATGTATAGGTCACTCACGCTTGTGTTTCACTCAAGTGTATCACTCTCTAATAGTCTCACCAAGCAATTCCTTGGCTTGCTAGTTGCTCGGGTTGGACAAATTAGGCGTCACCGCAAGGTACGTTCTTGACTAGTCAACAAGTGACACAAGATAGCAGCAAGGAATGGAGGTGAATGAAGGCCTAGACGCGATCTAAAACTCAGATTAGGACTAATGACTGAAAGAGAAGGCAAGACAAAATGCCTTCAAGGCTGAATTTTTGAAAATCCTAGAAGTACTCTACCCGACAACCCAAAATTCTGGAATTTGCGGAGCGTGCTGGTCCTCGGCCTTTTGGTCGGGGCTTTGGTGGTATTTTGGTGTTGCTTTGGTGTTAGTCAATCAGGTCTTCGACCTCCGCTGAGCTGTCGAGGGTCTCGCTGCCCGGTCGCGGAAGCAACTTAGGATCTTAGAGGACACGTTACGGAATCGACGGAGTTGAACCCAAACTCGGACCACTCAAGAACGAATTCAACGGCAGAGGATGCCACAATCAAGTGTGTTTGCTTGATTGATAAGTCAATAAACAACCTAGGAACCACACTAGGATGTTCAACTTAGCTTTCACAAGCTAGAGGAATTTGGCTTAATGGAAGACGAAATTCTGGAATTTTATTAATAACATCGCAAAAACTAAATGTACCATCAGCTTTAGGGCTATTTATAGCCTTGACTAAACCTAATAAAGCTTGGAAAGCATGAAGGGAAAATCGGCCAGCCCATTGGGTCTCTCTTGGCCGAAAGCTAACCTACTAATTAACTAGCTTAATGACTAGCTAAAGCACTATTGGACCTAAGGCCCACGTGGCCGAAGCTAAGCTCAACAAGAGCTACTTAATCGAGGCCCAATCCTCCCTTTGAGGCTTGCTCATTCGTATCATTCCCCTCCTCTTGAAAAGGATTTGTCCTTAAATCTTGGGAAAAAGTGGTACTCCATGCAATGTGGGAGCGAGATGAATGAGCACCAGCCACGTCACATGTCGCTTGGACAACCTCGTGATGCTCTTGAACAAGGACATTCGCCAAGACAAGAAACACCTTGTATAAAGCTTGTGAAAATTCCATGTAGCACTCCAAAACTCTCTCATCAACCCTTGGTCGTTTGCATGTCAAATTCAAACCCATAAAACAAATCACACAATTAGTATATGTAGGGTTAATACTACTTGACAACTTACGTTTCACATGCACTAGATAGGGATCTTCATGATGACTCTCATTCAGCTTAGAAAAATCTTGAATCTGATTGTGCAAGGTAGTATAATTCGACCCTAGTTGTTGCTGATTTGGCACTACTTGCCCATCTGGAGATAGAGCAATGAGCCATTCATGTTGCACTTCCGTGGAAGAATGAACCAGTGAGGTAAAAACAACATTCGGGTCTTGATTGACACACTTGTCTGCATCACCCAACATAAGTGGCAGCAATGAAGTGACGGTCACACTCCAGACGAGTCACTTGAATTTGCGCCAGTTTGAGTTGATAAGATGATCTCATGCTTTTGGATGTATGAATATGCATGGAAGATTACAAGCAGCTGGCACAAGCATGAAATCAGGTTGCAACTCTTTAATCAAAGCTGGAAAATTTCGAGCAGCCTTACAACCTACAAAAACAAAATGAGTCTCAGCTTGTTTTGAACCAGAAATTGGATACATAAGCAATGGAACGTCATTAATTAAGTGGTAAGAAGGTGTAGAATAAGAGTTAAATGCAAAAACTCCCTGTGACACGTGATTCCTTCCATCAATCGATTCAACTTGAGACTGCATTGATGGCTCTTTACATTTTCCTTCAAAATCTGCATAGGAAATACATGTGTGAGGATGGAAATAATGCTCAAAAGAAGGTAAAGATGATGAATGAACCATGGGTAACAAACAAGAATAGAAATATGGAGTTCGAATTAATTCTCCATTGGTGCGGACAGATTCGGGTTGTTCCATGAAGTGATACCAAATAGATCTATCTCCTAGAAGACAAACTCCATGGAAGCTAGTGAATTGTACAAGCAACTTTGGAATGGAACATTGCATGACTAACTTCACTCGACTTCGCTCAATCCGTACAAAAGCAGAAACACTAAACAAGGCAAAGTTAAGTTCGTTAGGAAAACTATAAACACTCGCCTTCCCATGCACAATCAGCTCACTTGATGCTTCACTCATCTCCTCAGATTTTTTTACCTCTTTTTCAATCTCACATTCCTCAACTTTTACCTCAAGTGCACTCTCACCACCATACTCAACTCGCTCTTTTTCAAGTTTTTGTTGGAGGAGAGTTGTTGACATGTCTCCTGCACTCAACTAACTCCTTCATCTATGGATAAAGTATTTGCATGCTTTGTTGTCGAATGAACCTCCTCCCTTCTCCTTGAATATAATGACTTTGAAGAGGTAGGTTGGACGTCAGGATGAAATTGTGGGGAACCCCTCCTCTTGACATCCTTATTCACCATTCGGTCAAGGCGTCTATGAAGAGGCTCGAAAGCTTCATCCAAACTCTGCTTGAATTCTTCCATCATGGCCACCATGTGTAGTTTAAAGTCCATTGTTTGGTCACCAACTCCACTAGACATGCTTAGGTAAACCTGCAAAAGAAAATAAGCAAACGACTTCTTCTCTCCTTCTTTTTTTTTTGGTACAATGTATAGGTCACTCACGCTTGTGTTTCACTCAAGTGTATCACTCTCTAATAGTCTCACCAAGCAATTCCTTGGCTTGCTAGTTGCTCGGGTTGGACAAATTAGGCGTCACCGCAAGGTACGTTCTTGACTAGTCAACAAGTGACACAAGATAGCAGCAAGGAATGGAGGTGAATGAAGGCCTAGACGCGATCTAAAACTCAGATTAGGACTAATGACTGAAAGAGAAGGCAAGGCAAAATGCCTTCAAGGCTGAATTTTTGAAAATCCTAGAAGTACTCTACCCGACAACCCAAAATTCTGGAATTTGCGGAGCGTGCTGGTCCTCGGCCTTTTGGTCGGGGCTTTGGTGGTATTTTGGTGTTGCTTTGGTGTTAGTCAATCAGGTCTTCGACCTCCGCTGAGCTGTCGAGGGTCTCGCTGCCCGGTCGCGGAAGCAACTTAGGATCTTAGAGGACACGTTACGGAATCGACGGAGTTGAACCCAAACTCGGACCACTCAAGAACGAATTCAACGGCAGAGGATGCCACAATCAAGTGTGTTTGCTTGATTGATAAGTCAATAAACAACCTAGGAACCACACTAGGATGTTCAACTTAGCTTTCACAAGCTAGAGGAATTTGGCTTAATGGAAGACGAAATTCTGGAATTTTATTAATAACATCGCAAAAACTAAATGTACCATCAGCTTTAGGGCTATTTATAGCCTTGACTAAACCTAATAAAGCTTGGAAAGCATGAAGGGAAAATCGGCCAGCCCATTGGGTCTCTCTTGGCCGAAAGCTAACCTACTAATTAACTAGCTTAATGACTAGCTAAAGCACTATTGGACCTAAGGCCCACGTGGCCGAAGCTAAGCTCAACAAGAGCTACTTAATCGAGGCCCAATCCTCCCTTTGAGGCTTGCTCATTCGTATCATTCCCCTCCTCTTGAAAAGGATTTGTCCTTAAATCTTGGGAAAAAGTGGTACTCCATGCAATGTGGGAGCGAGATGAATGAGCACCAGCCACGTCACATGTCGCTTGGACAACCTCGTGATGCTCTTGAACAAGGACATTCGCCAAGACAAGAAACACCTTGTATAAAGCTTGTGAAAATTCCATGTAGCACTCCAAAACTCTCTCATCAACCCTTGGTCGTTTGCATGTCAAATTCAAACCCATAAAACAAATCACACAATTAGTATATGTAGGGTTAATACTACTTGACAACTTACGTTTCACATGCACTAGATAGGGATCTTCATGATGACTCTCATTCAGCTTAGAAAAATCTTGAATCTGATTGTGCAAGGTAGTATAATTCGACCCTAGTTGTTGCTGATTTGGCACTACTTGCCCATCTGGAGATAGAGCAATGAGCCATTCATGTTGCACTTCCGTGGAAGAATGAACCAGTGAGGTAAAAACAACATTCGGGTCTTGATTGACACACTTGTCTGCATCACCCAACATAAGTGGCAGCAATGAAGTGAAGGTCACACTCCAGACGAGTCACTTGAATTTGCGCCAGTTTGAGTTGATAAGATGATCTCATGCTTTTGGATGTATGAATATGCATGGAAGATTACAAGCAGCTGGCACAAGCATGAAATCAGGTTGCAACTCTTTAATCAAAGCTGGAAAATTTCGAGCAGCCTTACAACCTACAAAAACAAAATGAGTCTCAGCTTGTTTTGAACCAGAAATTGGATACATAAGCAATGGAACGTCATTAATTAAGTGGTAAGAAGGTGTAGAATAAGAGTTAAATGCAAAAACTCCCTGTGACACGTGATTCCTTCCATCAATCGATTCAACTTGAGACTGCATTGATGGCTCTTTACATTTTCCTTCAAAATCTGCATAGGAAATACATGTGTGAGGATGGAAATAATGCTCAAAAGAAGGTAAAGATGATGAATGAACCATGGGTAACAAACAAGAATAGAAATATGGAGTT
Organism: Coffea arabica; assembly: GCF_036785885.1. NCBI lineage: Eukaryota > Viridiplantae > Streptophyta > Magnoliopsida > Gentianales > Rubiaceae > Coffea > Coffea arabica. The sequence continues at coordinate 31,644,450 of NC_092323.1, read as the reverse complement.
CGAATTAATTCTCCATTGGTGCGGACAGATTCGGGTTGTTCCATGAAGTGATACCAAATAGATCTATCTCCTAGAAGACAAACTCCATGGAAGCTAGTGAATTGTACAAGCAACTTTGGAATGGAACATTGCATGACTAACTTCACTCGACTTCGCTCAATCCGTACAAAAGCAGAAACACTAAACAAGGCAAAGTTAAGTTCGTTAGGAAAACTATAAACACTCGCCTTCCCATGCACAATCAGCTCACTTGATGCTTCACTCATCTCCTCAGATTTTTTTACCTCTTTTTCAATCTCACATTCCTCAACTTTTACCTCAAGTGCACTCTCACCACCATACTCAACTCGCTCTTTTTCAAGTTTTTGTTGGAGGAGAGTTGTTGACATGTCTCCTGCACTCAACTAACTCCTTCATCTATGGATAAAGTATTTGCATGCTTTGTTGTCGAATGAACCTCCTCCCTTCTCCTTGAATATAATGACTTTGAAGAGGTAGGTTGGACGTCAGGATGAAATTGTGGGGAACCCCTCCTCTTGACATCCTTATTCACCATTCGGTCAAGGCGTCTATGAAGAGGCTCGAAAGCTTCATCCAAACTCTGCTTGAATTCTTCCATCATGGCCACCATGTGTAGTTTAAAGTCCATTGTTTGGTCACCAACTCCACTAGACATGCTTAGGTAAACCTGCAAAAGAAAATAAGCAAACGACTTCTTCTCTCCTTCTTTTTTTTTTGGTACAATGTATAGGTCACTCACGCTTGTGTTTCACTCAAGTGTATCACTCTCTAATAGTCTCACCAAGCAATTCCTTGGCTTGCTAGTTGCTCGGGTTGGACAAATTAGGCGTCACCGCAAGGTACGTTCTTGACTAGTCAACAAGTGACACAAGATAGCAGCAAGGAATGGAGGTGAATGAAGGCCTAGACGCGATCTAAAACTCAGATTAGGACTAATGACTGAAAGAGAAGGCAAGGCAAAATGCCTTCAAGGCTGAATTTTTGAAAATCCTAGAAGTACTCTACCCGACAACCCAAAATTCTGGAATTTGCGGAGCGTGCTGGTCCTCGGCCTTTTGGTCGGGGCTTTGGTGGTATTTTGGTGTTGCTTTGGTGTTAGTCAATCAGGTCTTCGACCTCCGCTGAGCTGTCGAGGGTCTCGCTGCCCGGTCGCGGAAGCAACTTAGGATCTTAGAGGACACGTTACGGAATCGACGGAGTTGAACCCAAACTCGGACCACTCAAGAACGAATTCAACGGCAGAGGATGCCACAATCAAGTGTGTTTGCTTGATTGATAAGTCAATAAACAACCTAGGAACCACACTAGGATGTTCAACTTAGCTTTCACAAGCTAGAGGAATTTGGCTTAATGGAAGACGAAATTCTGGAATTTTATTAATAACATCGCAAAAACTAAATGTACCATCAGCTTTAGGGCTATTTATAGCCTTGACTAAACCTAATAAAGCTTGGAAAGCATGAAGGGAAAATCGGCCAGCCCATTGGGTCTCTCTTGGCCGAAAGCTAACCTACTAATTAACTAGCTTAATGACTAGCTAAAGCACTATTGGACCTAAGGCCCACGTGGCCGAAGCTAAGCTCAACAAGAGCTACTTAATCGAGGCCCAATCCTCCCTTTGAGGCTTGCTCATTCGTATCATTCCCCTCCTCTTGAAAAGGATTTGTCCTTAAATCTTGGGAAAAAGTGGTACTCCATGCAATGTGGGAGCGAGATGAATGAGCACCAGCCACGTCACATGTCGCTTGGACAACCTCGTGATGCTCTTGAACAAGGACATTCGCCAAGACAAGAAACACCTTGTATAAAGCTTGTGAAAATTCCATGTAGCACTCCAAAACTCTCTCATCAACCCTTGGTCGTTTGCATGTCAAATTCAAACCCATAAAACAAATCACACAATTAGTATATGTAGGGTTAATACTACTTGACAACTTACGTTTCACATGCACTAGATAGGGATCTTCATGATGACTCTCATTCAGCTTAGAAAAATCTTGAATCTGATTGTGCAAGGTAGTATAATTCGACCCTAGTTGTTGCTGATTTGGCACTACTTGCCCATCTGGAGATAGAGCAATGAGCCATTCATGTTGCACTTCCGTGGAAGAATGAACCAGTGAGGTAAAAACAACATTCGGGTCTTGATTGACACACTTGTCTGCATCACCCAACATAAGTGGCAGCAATGAAGTGAAGGTCACACTCCAGACGAGTCACTTGAATTTGCGCCAGTTTGAGTTGATAAGATGATCTCATGCTTTTGGATGTATGAATATGCATGGAAGATTACAAGCAGCTGGCACAAGCATGAAATCAGGTTGCAACTCTTTAATCAAAGCTGGAAAATTTCGAGCAGCCTTACAACCTACAAAAACAAAATGAGTCTCAGCTTGTTTTGAACCAGAAATTGGATACATAAGCAATGGAACGTCATTAATTAAGTGGTAAGAAGGTGTAGAATAAGAGTTAAATGCAAAAACTCCCTGTGACACGTGATTCCTTCCATCAATCGATTCAACTTGAGACTGCATTGATGGCTCTTTACATTTTCCTTCAAAATCTGCATAGGAAATACATGTGTGAGGATGGAAATAATGCTCAAAAGAAGGTAAAGATGATGAATGAACCATGGGTAACAAACAAGAATAGAAATATGGAGTTCGAATTAATTCTCCATTGGTGCGGACAGATTCGGGTTGTTCCATGAAGTGATACCAAATAGATCTATCTCCTAGAAGACAAACTCCATGGAAGCTAGTGAATTGTACAAGCAACTTTGGAATGGAACATTGCATGACTAACTTCACTCGACTTCGCTCAATCCGTACAAAAGCAGAAACACTAAACAAGGCAAAGTTAAGTTCGTTAGGAAAACTATAAACACTCGCCTTCCCATGCACAATCAGCTCACTTGATGCTTCACTCATCTCCTCAGATTTTTTTACCTCTTTTTCAATCTCACATTCCTCAACTTTTACCTCAAGTGCACTCTCACCACCATACTCAACTCGCTCTTTTTCAAGTTTTTGTTGGAGGAGAGTTGTTGACATGTCTCCTGCACTCAACTAACTCCTTCATCTATGGATAAAGTATTTGCATGCTTTGTTGTCGAATGAACCTCCTCCCTTCTCCTTGAATATAATGACTTTGAAGAGGTAGGTTGGACGTCAGGATGAAATTGTGGGGAACCCCTCCTCTTGACATCCTTATTCACCATTCGGTCAAGGCGTCTATGAAGAGGCTCGAAAGCTTCATCCAAACTCTGCTTGAATTCTTCCATCATGGCCACCATGTGTAGTTTAAAGTCCATTGTTTGGTCACCAACTCCACTAGACATGCTTAGGTAAACCTGCAAAAGAAAATAAGCAAACGACTTCTTCTCTCCTTCTTTTTTTTTTGGTACAATGTATAGGTCACTCACGCTTGTGTTTCACTCAAGTGTATCACTCTCTAATAGTCTCACCAAGCAATTCCTTGGCTTGCTAGTTGCTCGGGTTGGACAAATTAGGCGTCACCGCAAGGTACGTTCTTGACTAGTCAACAAGTGACACAAGATAGCAGCAAGGAATGGAGGTGAATGAAGGCCTAGACGCGATCTAAAACTCAGATTAGGACTAATGACTGAAAGAGAAGGCAAGGCAAAATGCCTTCAAGGCTGAATTTTTGAAAATCCTAGAAGTACTCTACCCGACAACCCAAAATTCTGGAATTTGCGGAGCGTGCTGGTCCTCGGCCTTTTGGTCGGGGCTTTGGTGGTATTTTGGTGTTGCTTTGGTGTTAGTCAATCAGGTCTTCGACCTCCGCTGAGCTGTCGAGGGTCTCGCTGCCCGGTCGCGGAAGCAACTTAGGATCTTAGAGGACACGTTACGGAATCGACGGAGTTGAACCCAAACTCGGACCACTCAAGAACGAATTCAACGGCAGAGGATGCCACAATCAAGTGTGTTTGCTTGATTGATAAGTCAATAAACAACCTAGGAACCACACTAGGATGTTCAACTTAGCTTTCACAAGCTAGAGGAATTTGGCTTAATGGAAGACGAAATTCTGGAATTTTATTAATAACATCGCAAAAACTAAATGTACCATCAGCTTTAGGGCTATTTATAGCCTTGACTAAACCTAATAAAGCTTGGAAAGCATGAAGGGAAAATCGGCCAGCCCATTGGGTCTCTCTTGGCCGAAAGCTAACCTACTAATTAACTAGCTTAATGACTAGCTAAAGCACTATTGGACCTAAGGCCCACGTGGCCGAAGCTAAGCTCAACAAGAGCTACTTAATCGAGGCCCAATCCTCCCTTTGAGGCTTGCTCATTCGTATCATTCCCCTCCTCTTGAAAAGGATTTGTCCTTAAATCTTGGGAAAAAGTGGTACTCCATGCAATGTGGGAGCGAGATGAATGAGCACCAGCCACGTCACATGTCGCTTGGACAACCTCGTGATGCTCTTGAACAAGGACATTCGCCAAGACAAGAAACACCTTGTATAAAGCTTGTGAAAATTCCATGTAGCACTCCAAAACTCTCTCATCAACCCTTGGTCGTTTGCATGTCAAATTCAAACCCATAAAACAAATCACACAATTAGTATATGTAGGGTTAATACTACTTGACAACTTACGTTTCACATGCACTAGATAGGGATCTTCATGATGACTCTCATTCAGCTTAGAAAAATCTTGAATCTGATTGTGCAAGGTAGTATAATTCGACCCTAGTTGTTGCTGATTTGGCACTACTTGCCCATCTGGAGATAGAGCAATGAGCCATTCATGTTGCACTTCCGTGGAAGAATGAACCAGTGAGGTAAAAACAACATTCGGGTCTTGATTGACACACTTGTCTGCATCACCCAACATAAGTGGCAGCAATGAAGTGAAGGTCACACTCCAGACGAGTCACTTGAATTTGCGCCAGTTTGAGTTGATAAGATGATCTCATGCTTTTGGATGTATGAATATGCATGGAAGATTACAAGCAGCTGGCACAAGCATGAAATCAGGTTGCAACTCTTTAATCAAAGCTGGAAAATTTCGAGCAGCCTTACAACCTACAAAAACAAAATGAGTCTCAGCTTGTTTTGAACCAGAAATTGGATACATAAGCAATGGAACGTCATTAATTAAGTGGTAAGAAGGTGTAGAATAAGAGTTAAATGCAAAAACTCCCTGTGACACGTGATTCCTTCCATCAATCGATTCAACTTGAGACTGCATTGATGGCTCTTTACATTTTCCTTCAAAATCTGCATAGGAAATACATGTGTGAGGATGGAAATAATGCTCAAAAGAAGGTAAAGATGATGAATGAACCATGGGTAACAAACAAGAATAGAAATATGGAGTTCGAATTAATTCTCCATTGGTGCGGACAGATTCGGGTTGTTCCATGAAGTGATACCAAATAGATCTATCTCCTAGAAGACAAACTCCATGGAAGCTAGTGAATTGTACAAGCAACTTTGGAATGGAACATTGCATGACTAACTTCACTCGACTTCGCTCAATCCGTACAAAAGCAGAAACACTAAACAAGGCAAAGTTAAGTTCGTTAGGAAAACTATAAACACTCGCCTTCCCATGCACAATCAGCTCACTTGATGCTTCACTCATCTCCTCAGATTTTTTTACCTCTTTTTCAATCTCACATTCCTCAACTTTTACCTCAAGTGCACTCTCACCACCATACTCAACTCGCTCTTTTTCAAGTTTTTGTTGGAGGAGAGTTGTTGACATGTCTCCTGCACTCAACTAACTCCTTCATCTATGGATAAAGTATTTGCATGCTTTGTTGTCGAATGAACCTCCTCCCTTCTCCTTGAATATAATGACTTTGAAGAGGTAGGTTGGACGTCAGGATGAAATTGTGGGGAACCCCTCCTCTTGACATCCTTATTCACCATTCGGTCAAGGCGTCTATGAAGAGGCTCGAAAGCTTCATCCAAACTCTGCTTGAATTCTTCCATCATGGCCACCATGTGTAGTTTAAAGTCCATTGTTTGGTCACCAACTCCACTAGACATGCTTAGGTAAACCTGCAAAAGAAAATAAGCAAACGACTTCTTCTCTCCTTCTTTTTTTTTTGGTACAATGTATAGGTCACTCACGCTTGTGTTTCACTCAAGTGTATCACTCTCTAATAGTCTCACCAAGCAATTCCTTGGCTTGCTAGTTGCTCGGGTTGGACAAATTAGGCGTCACCGCAAGGTACGTTCTTGACTAGTCAACAAGTGACACAAGATAGCAGCAAGGAATGGAGGTGAATGAAGGCCTAGACGCGATCTAAAACTCAGATTAGGACTAATGACTGAAAGAGAAGGCAAGGCAAAATGCCTTCAAGGCTGAATTTTTGAAAATCCTAGAAGTACTCTACCCGACAACCCAAAATTCTGGAATTTGCGGAGCGTGCTGGTCCTCGGCCTTTTGGTCGGGGCTTTGGTGGTATTTTGGTGTTGCTTTGGTGTTAGTCAATCAGGTCTTCGACCTCCGCTGAGCTGTCGAGGGTCTCGCTGCCCGGTCGCGGAAGCAACTTAGGATCTTAGAGGACACGTTACGGAATCGACGGAGTTGAACCCAAACTCGGACCACTCAAGAACGAATTCAACGGCAGAGGATGCCACAATCAAGTGTGTTTGCTTGATTGATAAGTCAATAAACAACCTAGGAACCACACTAGGATGTTCAACTTAGCTTTCACAAGCTAGAGGAATTTGGCTTAATGGAAGACGAAATTCTGGAATTTTATTAATAACATCGCAAAAACTAAATGTACCATCAGCTTTAGGGCTATTTATAGCCTTGACTAAACCTAATAAAGCTTGGAAAGCATGAAGGGAAAATCGGCCAGCCCATTGGGTCTCTCTTGGCCGAAAGCTAACCTACTAATTAACTAGCTTAATGACTAGCTAAAGCACTATTGGACCTAAGGCCCACGTGGCCGAAGCTAAGCTCAACAAGAGCTACTTAATCGAGGCCCAATCCTCCCTTTGAGGCTTGCTCATTCGTATCATTCCCCTCCTCTTGAAAAGGATTTGTCCTTAAATCTTGGGAAAAAGTGGTACTCCATGCAATGTGGGAGCGAGATGAATGAGCACCAGCCACGTCACATGTCGCTTGGACAACCTCGTGATGCTCTTGAACAAGGACATTCGCCAAGACAAGAAACACCTTGTATAAAGCTTGTGAAAATTCCATGTAGCACTCCAAAACTCTCTCATCAACCCTTGGTCGTTTGCATGTCAAATTCAAACCCATAAAACAAATCACACAATTAGTATATGTAGGGTTAATACTACTTGACAACTTACGTTTCACATGCACTAGATAGGGATCTTCATGATGACTCTCATTCAGCTTAGAAAAATCTTGAATCTGATTGTGCAAGGTAGTATAATTCGACCCTAGTTGTTGCTGATTTGGCACTACTTGCCCATCTGGAGATAGAGCAATGAGCCATTCATGTTGCACTTCCGTGGAAGAATGAACCAGTGAGGTAAAAACAACATTCGGGTCTTGATTGACACACTTGTCTGCATCACCCAACATAAGTGGCAGCAATGAAGTGAAGGTCACACTCCAGACGAGTCACTTGAATTTGCGCCAGTTTGAGTTGATAAGATGATCTCATGCTTTTGGATGTATGAATATGCATGGAAGATTACAAGCAGCTGGCACAAGCATGAAATCAGGTTGCAACTCTTTAATCAAAGCTGGAAAATTTCGAGCAGCCTTACAACCTACAAAAACAAAATGAGTCTCAGCTTGTTTTGAACCAGAAATTGGATACATAAGCAATGGAACGTCATTAATTAAGTGGTAAGAAGGTGTAGAATAAGAGTTAAATGCAAAAACTCCCTGTGACACGTGATTCCTTCCATCAATCGATTCAACTTGAGACTGCATTGATGGCTCTTTACATTTTCCTTCAAAATCTGCATAGGAAATACATGTGTGAGGATGGAAATAATGCTCAAAAGAAGGTAAAGATGATGAATGAACCATGGGTAACAAACAAGAATAGAAATATGGAGTTCGAATTAATTCTCCATTGGTGCGGACAGATTCGGGTTGTTCCATGAAGTGATACCAAATAGATCTATCTCCTAGAAGACAAACTCCATGGAAGCTAGTGAATTGTACAAGCAACTTTGGAATGGAACATTGCATGACTAACTTCACTCGACTTCGCTCAATCCGTACAAAAGCAGAAACACTAAACAAGGCAAAGTTAAGTTCGTTAGGAAAACTATAAACACTCGCCTTCCCATGCACAATCAGCTCACTTGATGCTTCACTCATCTCCTCAGATTTTTTTACCTCTTTTTCAATCTCACATTCCTCAACTTTTACCTCAAGTGCACTCTCACCACCATACTCAACTCGCTCTTTTTCAAGTTTTTGTTGGAGGAGAGTTGTTGACATGTCTCCTGCACTCAACTAACTCCTTCATCTATGGATAAAGTATTTGCATGCTTTGTTGTCGAATGAACCTCCTCCCTTCTCCTTGAATATAATGACTTTGAAGAGGTAGGTTGGACGTCAGGATGAAATTGTGGGGAACCCCTCCTCTTGACATCCTTATTCACCATTCGGTCAAGGCGTCTATGAAGAGGCTCGAAAGCTTCATCCAAACTCTGCTTGAATTCTTCCATCATGGCCACCATGTGTAGTTTAAAGTCCATTGTTTGGTCACCAACTCCACTAGACATGCTTAGGTAAACCTGCAAAAGAAAATAAGCAAACGACTTCTTCTCTCCTTCTTTTTTTTTTGGTACAATGTATAGGTCACTCACGCTTGTGTTTCACTCAAGTGTATCACTCTCTAATAGTCTCACCAAGCAATTCCTTGGCTTGCTAGTTGCTCGGGTTGGACAAATTAGGCGTCACCGCAAGGTACGTTCTTGACTAGTCAACAAGTGACACAAGATAGCAGCAAGGAATGGAGGTGAATGAAGGCCTAGACGCGATCTAAAACTCAGATTAGGACTAATGACTGAAAGAGAAGGCAAGGCAAAATGCCTTCAAGGCTGAATTTTTGAAAATCCTAGAAGTACTCTACCCGACAACCCAAAATTCTGGAATTTGCGGAGCGTGCTGGTCCTCGGCCTTTTGGTCGGGGCTTTGGTGGTATTTTGGTGTTGCTTTGGTGTTAGTCAATCAGGTCTTCGACCTCCGCTGAGCTGTCGAGGGTCTCGCTGCCCGGTCGCGGAAGCAACTTAGGATCTTAGAGGACACGTTACGGAATCGACGGAGTTGAACCCAAACTCGGACCACTCAAGAACGAATTCAACGGCAGAGGATGCCACAATCAAGTGTGTTTGCTTGATTGATAAGTCAATAAACAACCTAGGAACCACACTAGGATGTTCAACTTAGCTTTCACAAGCTAGAGGAATTTGGCTTAATGGAAGACGAAATTCTGGAATTTTATTAATAACATCGCAAAAACTAAATGTACCATCAGCTTTAGGGCTATTTATAGCCTTGACTAAACCTAATAAAGCTTGGAAAGCATGAAGGGAAAATCGGCCAGCCCATTGGGTCTCTCTTGGCCGAAAGCTAACCTACTAATTAACTAGCTTAATGACTAGCTAAAGCACTATTGGACCTAAGGCCCACGTGGCCGAAGCTAAGCTCAACAAGAGCTACTTAATCGAGGCCCAATCCTCCCTTTGAGGCTTGCTCATTCGTATCATTCCCCTCCTCTTGAAAAGGATTTGTCCTTAAATCTTGGGAAAAAGTGGTACTCCATGCAATGTGGGAGCGAGATGAATGAGCACCAGCCACGTCACATGTCGCTTGGACAACCTCGTGATGCTCTTGAACAAGGACATTCGCCAAGACAAGAAACACCTTGTATAAAGCTTGTGAAAATTCCATGTAGCACTCCAAAACTCTCTCATCAACCCTTGGTCGTTTGCATGTCAAATTCAAACCCATAAAACAAATCACACAATTAGTATATGTAGGGTTAATACTACTTGACAACTTACGTTTCACATGCACTAGATAGGGATCTTCATGATGACTCTCATTCAGCTTAGAAAAATCTTGAATCTGATTGTGCAAGGTAGTATAATTCGACCCTAGTTGTTGCTGATTTGGCACTACTTGCCCATCTGGAGATAGAGCAATGAGCCATTCATGTTGCACTTCCGTGGAAGAATGAACCAGTGAGGTAAAAACAACATTCGGGTCTTGATTGACACACTTGTCTGCATCACCCAACATAAGTGGCAGCAATGAAGTGAAGGTCACACTCCAGACGAGTCACTTGAATTTGCGCCAGTTTGAGTTGATAAGATGATCTCATGCTTTTGGATGTATGAATATGCATGGAAGATTACAAGCAGCTGGCACAAGCATGAAATCAGGTTGCAACTCTTTAATCAAAGCTGGAAAATTTCGAGCAGCCTTACAACCTACAAAAACAAAATGAGTCTCAGCTTGTTTTGAACCAGAAATTGGATACATAAGCAATGGAACGTCATTAATTAAGTGGTAAGAAGGTGTAGAATAAGAGTTAAATGCAAAAACTCCCTGTGACACGTGATTCCTTCCATCAATCGATTCAACTTGAGACTGCATTGATGGCTCTTTACATTTTCCTTCAAAATCTGCATAGGAAATACATGTGTGAGGATGGAAATAATGCTCAAAAGAAGGTAAAGATGATGAATGAACCATGGGTAACAAACAAGAATAGAAATATGGAGTTCGAATTAATTCTCCATTGGTGCGGACAGATTCGGGTTGTTCCATGAAGTGATACCAAATAGATCTATCTCCTAGAAGACAAACTCCATGGAAGCTAGTGAATTGTACAAGCAACTTTGGAATGGAACATTGCATGACTAACTTCACTCGACTTCGCTCAATCCGTACAAAAGCAGAAACACTAAACAAGGCAAAGTTAAGTTCGTTAGGAAAACTATAAACACTCGCCTTCCCATGCACAATCAGCTCACTTGATGCTTCACTCATCTCCTCAGATTTTTTTACCTCTTTTTCAATCTCACATTCCTCAACTTTTACCTCAAGTGCACTCTCACCACCATACTCAACTCGCTCTTTTTCAAGTTTTTGTTGGAGGAGAGTTGTTGACATGTCTCCTGCACTCAACTAACTCCTTCATCTATGGATAAAGTATTTGCATGCTTTGTTGTCGAATGAACCTCCTCCCTTCTCCTTGAATATAATGACTTTGAAGAGGTAGGTTGGACGTCAGGATGAAATTGTGGGGAACCCCTCCTCTTGACATCCTTATTCACCATTCGGTCAAGGCGTCTATGAAGAGGCTCGAAAGCTTCATCCAAACTCTGCTTGAATTCTTCCATCATGGCCACCATGTGTAGTTTAAAGTCCATTGTTTGGTCACCAACTCCACTAGACATGCTTAGGTAAACCTGCAAAAGAAAATAAGCAAACGACTTCTTCTCTCCTTCTTTTTTTTTTGGTACAATGTATAGGTCACTCACGCTTGTGTTTCACTCAAGTGTATCACTCTCTAATAGTCTCACCAAGCAATTCCTTGGCTTGCTAGTTGCTCGGGTTGGACAAATTAGGCGTCACCGCAAGGTACGTTCTTGACTAGTCAACAAGTGACACAAGATAGCAGCAAGGAATGGAGGTGAATGAAGGCCTAGACGCGATCTAAAACTCAGATTAGGACTAATGACTGAAAGAGAAGGCAAGGCAAAATGCCTTCAAGGCTGAATTTTTGAAAATCCTAGAAGTACTCTACCCGACAACCCAAAATTCTGGAATTTGCGGAGCGTGCTGGTCCTCGGCCTTTTGGTCGGGGCTTTGGTGGTATTTTGGTGTTGCTTTGGTGTTAGTCAATCAGGTCTTCGACCTCCGCTGAGCTGTCGAGGGTCTCGCTGCCCGGTCGCGGAAGCAACTTAGGATCTTAGAGGACACGTTACGGAATCGACGGAGTTGAACCCAAACTCGGACCACTCAAGAACGAATTCAACGGCAGAGGATGCCACAATCAAGTGTGTTTGCTTGATTGATAAGTCAATAAACAACCTAGGAACCACACTAGGATGTTCAACTTAGCTTTCACAAGCTAGAGGAATTTGGCTTAATGGAAGACGAAATTCTGGAATTTTATTAATAACATCGCAAAAACTAAATGTACCATCAGCTTTAGGGCTATTTATAGCCTTGACTAAACCTAATAAAGCTTGGAAAGCATGAAGGGAAAATCGGCCAGCCCATTGGGTCTCTCTTGGCCGAAAGCTAACCTACTAATTAACTAGCTTAATGACTAGCTAAAGCACTATTGGACCTAAGGCCCACGTGGCCGAAGCTAAGCTCAACAAGAGCTACTTAATCGAGGCCCAATCCTCCCTTTGAGGCTTGCTCATTCGTATCATTCCCCTCCTCTTGAAAAGGATTTGTCCTTAAATCTTGGGAAAAAGTGGTACTCCATGCAATGTGGGAGCGAGATGAATGAGCACCAGCCACGTCACATGTCGCTTGGACAACCTCGTGATGCTCTTGAACAAGGACATTCGCCAAGACAAGAAACACCTTGTATAAAGCTTGTGAAAATTCCATGTAGCACTCCAAAACTCTCTCATCAACCCTTGGTCGTTTGCATGTCAAATTCAAACCCATAAAACAAATCACACAATTAGTATATGTAGGGTTAATACTACTTGACAACTTACGTTTCACATGCACTAGATAGGGATCTTCATGATGACTCTCATTCAGCTTAGAAAAATCTTGAATCTGATTGTGCAAGGTAGTATAATTCGACCCTAGTTGTTGCTGATTTGGCACTACTTGCCCATCTGGAGATAGAGCAATGAGCCATTCATGTTGCACTTCCGTGGAAGAATGAACCAGTGAGGTAAAAACAACATTCGGGTCTTGATTGACACACTTGTCTGCATCACCCAACATAAGTGGCAGCAATGAAGTGAAGGTCACACTCCAGACGAGTCACTTGAATTTGCGCCAGTTTGAGTTGATAAGATGATCTCATGCTTTTGGATGTATGAATATGCATGGAAGATTACAAGCAGCTGGCACAAGCATGAAATCAGGTTGCAACTCTTTAATCAAAGCTGGAAAATTTCGAGCAGCCTTACAACCTACAAAAACAAAATGAGTCTCAGCTTGTTTTGAACCAGAAATTGGATACATAAGCAATGGAACGTCATTAATTAAGTGGTAAGAAGGTGTAGAATAAGAGTTAAATGCAAAAACTCCCTGTGACACGTGATTCCTTCCATCAATCGATTCAACTTGAGACTGCATTGATGGCTCTTTACATTTTCCTTCAAAATCTGCATAGGAAATACATGTGTGAGGATGGAAATAATGCTCAAAAGAAGGTAAAGATGATGAATGAACCATGGGTAACAAACAAGAATAGAAATATGGAGTTCGAATTAATTCTCCATTGGTGCGGACAGATTCGGGTTGTTCCATGAAGTGATACCAAATAGATCTATCTCCTAGAAGACAAACTCCATGGAAGCTAGTGAATTGTACAAGCAACTTTGGAATGGAACATTGCATGACTAACTTCACTCGACTTCGCTCAATCCGTACAAAAGCAGAAACACTAAACAAGGCAAAGTTAAGTTCGTTAGGAAAACTATAAACACTCGCCTTCCCATGCACAATCAGCTCACTTGATGCTTCACTCATCTCCTCAGATTTTTTTACCTCTTTTTCAATCTCACATTCCTCAACTTTTACCTCAAGTGCACTCTCACCACCATACTCAACTCGCTCTTTTTCAAGTTTTTGTTGGAGGAGAGTTGTTGACATGTCTCCTGCACTCAACTAACTCCTTCATCTATGGATAAAGTATTTGCATGCTTTGTTGTCGAATGAACCTCCTCCCTTCTCCTTGAATATAATGACTTTGAAGAGGTAGGTTGGACGTCAGGATGAAATTGTGGGGAACCCCTCCTCTTGACATCCTTATTCACCATTCGGTCAAGGCGTCTATGAAGAGGCTCGAAAGCTTCATCCAAACTCTGCTTGAATTCTTCCATCATGGCCACCATGTGTAGTTTAAAGTCCATTGTTTGGTCACCAACTCCACTAGACATGCTTAGGTAAACCTGCAAAAGAAAATAAGCAAACGACTTCTTCTCTCCTTCTTTTTTTTTTGGTACAATGTATAGGTCACTCACGCTTGTGTTTCACTCAAGTGTATCACTCTCTAATAGTCTCACCAAGCAATTCCTTGGCTTGCTAGTTGCTCGGGTTGGACAAATTAGGCGTCACCGCAAGGTACGTTCTTGACTAGTCAACAAGTGACACAAGATAGCAGCAAGGAATGGAGGTGAATGAAGGCCTAGACGCGATCTAAAACTCAGATTAGGACTAATGACTGAAAGAGAAGGCAAGGCAAAATGCCTTCAAGGCTGAATTTTTGAAAATCCTAGAAGTACTCTACCCGACAACCCAAAATTCTGGAATTTGCGGAGCGTGCTGGTCCTCGGCCTTTTGGTCGGGGCTTTGGTGGTATTTTGGTGTTGCTTTGGTGTTAGTCAATCAGGTCTTCGACCTCCGCTGAGCTGTCGAGGGTCTCGCTGCCCGGTCGCGGAAGCAACTTAGGATCTTAGAGGACACGTTACGGAATCGACGGAGTTGAACCCAAACTCGGACCACTCAAGAACGAATTCAACGGCAGAGGATGCCACAATCAAGTGTGTTTGCTTGATTGATAAGTCAATAAACAACCTAGGAACCACACTAGGATGTTCAACTTAGCTTTCACAAGCTAGAGGAATTTGGCTTAATGGAAGACGAAATTCTGGAATTTTATTAATAACATCGCAAAAACTAAATGTACCATCAGCTTTAGGGCTATTTATAGCCTTGACTAAACCTAATAAAGCTTGGAAAGCATGAAGGGAAAATCGGCCAGCCCATTGGGTCTCTCTTGGCCGAAAGCTAACCTACTAATTAACTAGCTTAATGACTAGCTAAAGCACTATTGGACCTAAGGCCCACGTGGCCGAAGCTAAGCTCAACAAGAGCTACTTAATCGAGGCCCAATCCTCCCTTTGAGGCTTGCTCATTCGTATCATTCCCCTCCTCTTGAAAAGGATTTGTCCTTAAATCTTGGGAAAAAGTGGTACTCCATGCAATGTGGGAGCGAGATGAATGAGCACCAGCCACGTCACATGTCGCTTGGACAACCTCGTGATGCTCTTGAACAAGGACATTCGCCAAGACAAGAAACACCTTGTATAAAGCTTGTGAAAATTCCATGTAGCACTCCAAAACTCTCTCATCAACCCTTGGTCGTTTGCATGTCAAATTCAAACCCATAAAACAAATCACACAATTAGTATATGTAGGGTTAATACTACTTGACAACTTACGTTTCACATGCACTAGATAGGGATCTTCATGATGACTCTCATTCAGCTTAGAAAAATCTTGAATCTGATTGTGCAAGGTAGTATAATTCGACCCTAGTTGTTGCTGATTTGGCACTACTTGCCCATCTGGAGATAGAGCAATGAGCCATTCATGTTGCACTTCCGTGGAAGAATGAACCAGTGAGGTAAAAACAACATTCGGGTCTTGATTGACACACTTGTCTGCATCACCCAACATAAGTGGCAGCAATGAAGTGAAGGTCACACTCCAGACGAGTCACTTGAATTTGCGCCAGTTTGAGTTGATAAGATGATCTCATGCTTTTGGATGTATGAATATGCATGGAAGATTACAAGCAGCTGGCACAAGCATGAAATCAGGTTGCAACTCTTTAATCAAAGCTGGAAAATTTCGAGCAGCCTTACAACCTACAAAAACAAAATGAGTCTCAGCTTGTTTTGAACCAGAAATTGGATACATAAGCAATGGAACGTCATTAATTAAGTGGTAAGAAGGTGTAGAATAAGAGTTAAATGCAAAAACTCCCTGTGACACGTGATTCCTTCCATCAATCGATTCAACTTGAGACTGCATTGATGGCTCTTTACATTTTCCTTCAAAATCTGCATAGGAAATACATGTGTGAGGATGGAAATAATGCTCAAAAGAAGGTAAAGATGATGAATGAACCATGGGTAACAAACAAGAATAGAAATATGGAGTTCGAATTAATTCTCCATTGGTGCGGACAGATTCGGGTTGTTCCATGAAGTGATACCAAATAGATCTATCTCCTAGAAGACAAACTCCATGGAAGCTAGTGAATTGTACAAGCAACTTTGGAATGGAACATTGCATGACTAACTTCACTCGACTTCGCTCAATCCGTACAAAAGCAGAAACACTAAACAAGGCAAAGTTAAGTTCGTTAGGAAAACTATAAACACTCGCCTTCCCATGCACAATCAGCTCACTTGATGCTTCACTCATCTCCTCAGATTTTTTTACCTCTTTTTCAATCTCACATTCCTCAACTTTTACCTCAAGTGCACTCTCACCACCATACTCAACTCGCTCTTTTTCAAGTTTTTGTTGGAGGAGAGTTGTTGACATGTCTCCTGCACTCAACTAACTCCTTCATCTATGGATAAAGTATTTGCATGCTTTGTTGTCGAATGAACCTCCTCCCTTCTCCTTGAATATAATGACTTTGAAGAGGTAGGTTGGACGTCAGGATGAAATTGTGGGGAACCCCTCCTCTTGACATCCTTATTCACCATTCGGTCAAGGCGTCTATGAAGAGGCTCGAAAGCTTCATCCAAACTCTGCTTGAATTCTTCCATCATGGCCACCATGTGTAGTTTAAAGTCCATTGTTTGGTCACCAACTCCACTAGACATGCTTAGGTAAACCTGCAAAAGAAAATAAGCAAACGACTTCTTCTCTCCTTCTTTTTTTTTTGGTACAATGTATAGGTCACTCACGCTTGTGTTTCACTCAAGTGTATCACTCTCTAATAGTCTCACCAAGCAATTCCTTGGCTTGCTAGTTGCTCGGGTTGGACAAATTAGGCGTCACCGCAAGGTACGTTCTTGACTAGTCAACAAGTGACACAAGATAGCAGCAAGGAATGGAGGTGAATGAAGGCCTAGACGCGATCTAAAACTCAGATTAGGACTAATGACTGAAAGAGAAGGCAAGGCAAAATGCCTTCAAGGCTGAATTTTTGAAAATCCTAGAAGTACTCTACCCGACAACCCAAAATTCTGGAATTTGCGGAGCGTGCTGGTCCTCGGCCTTTTGGTCGGGGCTTTGGTGGTATTTTGGTGTTGCTTTGGTGTTAGTCAATCAGGTCTTCGACCTCCGCTGAGCTGTCGAGGGTCTCGCTGCCCGGTCGCGGAAGCAACTTAGGATCTTAGAGGACACGTTACGGAATCGACGGAGTTGAACCCAAACTCGGACCACTCAAGAACGAATTCAACGGCAGAGGATGCCACAATCAAGTGTGTTTGCTTGATTGATAAGTCAATAAACAACCTAGGAACCACACTAGGATGTTCAACTTAGCTTTCACAAGCTAGAGGAATTTGGCTTAATGGAAGACGAAATTCTGGAATTTTATTAATAACATCGCAAAAACTAAATGTACCATCAGCTTTAGGGCTATTTATAGCCTTGACTAAACCTAATAAAGCTTGGAAAGCATGAAGGGAAAATCGGCCAGCCCATTGGGTCTCTCTTGGCCGAAAGCTAACCTACTAATTAACTAGCTTAATGACTAGCTAAAGCACTATTGGACCTAAGGCCCACGTGGCCGAAGCTAAGCTCAACAAGAGCTACTTAATCGAGGCCCAATCCTCCCTTTGAGGCTTGCTCATTCGTATCATTCCCCTCCTCTTGAAAAGGATTTGTCCTTAAATCTTGGGAAAAAGTGGTACTCCATGCAATGTGGGAGCGAGATGAATGAGCACCAGCCACGTCACATGTCGCTTGGACAACCTCGTGATGCTCTTGAACAAGGACATTCGCCAAGACAAGAAACACCTTGTATAAAGCTTGTGAAAATTCCATGTAGCACTCCAAAACTCTCTCATCAACCCTTGGTCGTTTGCATGTCAAATTCAAACCCATAAAACAAATCACACAATTAGTATATGTAGGGTTAATACTACTTGACAACTTACGTTTCACATGCACTAGATAGGGATCTTCATGATGACTCTCATTCAGCTTAGAAAAATCTTGAATCTGATTGTGCAAGGTAGTATAATTCGACCCTAGTTGTTGCTGATTTGGCACTACTTGCCCATCTGGAGATAGAGCAATGAGCCATTCATGTTGCACTTCCGTGGAAGAATGAACCAGTGAGGTAAAAACAACATTCGGGTCTTGATTGACACACTTGTCTGCATCACCCAACATAAGTGGCAGCAATGAAGTGAAGGTCACACTCCAGACGAGTCACTTGAATTTGCGCCAGTTTGAGTTGATAAGATGATCTCATGCTTTTGGATGTATGAATATGCATGGAAGATTACAAGCAGCTGGCACAAGCATGAAATCAGGTTGCAACTCTTTAATCAAAGCTGGAAAATTTCGAGCAGCCTTACAACCTACAAAAACAAAATGAGTCTCAGCTTGTTTTGAACCAGAAATTGGATACATAAGCAATGGAACGTCATTAATTAAGTGGTAAGAAGGTGTAGAATAAGAGTTAAATGCAAAAACTCCCTGTGACACGTGATTCCTTCCATCAATCGATTCAACTTGAGACTGCATTGATGGCTCTTTACATTTTCCTTCAAAATCTGCATAGGAAATACATGTGTGAGGATGGAAATAATGCTCAAAAGAAGGTAAAGATGATGAATGAACCATGGGTAACAAACAAGAATAGAAATATGGAGTTCGAATTAATTCTCCATTGGTGCGGACAGATTCGGGTTGTTCCATGAAGTGATACCAAATAGATCTATCTCCTAGAAGACAAACTCCATGGAAGCTAGTGAATTGTACAAGCAACTTTGGAATGGAACATTGCATGACTAACTTCACTCGACTTCGCTCAATCCGTACAAAAGCAGAAACACTAAACAAGGCAAAGTTAAGTTCGTTAGGAAAACTATAAACACTCGCCTTCCCATGCACAATCAGCTCACTTGATGCTTCACTCATCTCCTCAGATTTTTTTACCTCTTTTTCAATCTCACATTCCTCAACTTTTACCTCAAGTGCACTCTCACCACCATACTCAACTCGCTCTTTTTCAAGTTTTTGTTGGAGGAGAGTTGTTGACATGTCTCCTGCACTCAACTAACTCCTTCATCTATGGATAAAGTATTTGCATGCTTTGTTGTCGAATGAACCTCCTCCCTTCTCCTTGAATATAATGACTTTGAAGAGGTAGGTTGGACGTCAGGATGAAATTGTGGGGAACCCCTCCTCTTGACATCCTTATTCACCATTCGGTCAAGGCGTCTATGAAGAGGCTCGAAAGCTTCATCCAAACTCTGCTTGAATTCTTCCATCATGGCCACCATGTGTAGTTTAAAGTCCATTGTTTGGTCACCAACTCCACTAGACATGCTTAGGTAAACCTGCAAAAGAAAATAAGCAAACGACTTCTTCTCTCCTTCTTTTTTTTTTGGTACAATGTATAGGTCACTCACGCTTGTGTTTCACTCAAGTGTATCACTCTCTAATAGTCTCACCAAGCAATTCCTTGGCTTGCTAGTTGCTCGGGTTGGACAAATTAGGCGTCACCGCAAGGTACGTTCTTGACTAGTCAACAAGTGACACAAGATAGCAGCAAGGAATGGAGGTGAATGAAGGCCTAGACGCGATCTAAAACTCAGATTAGGACTAATGACTGAAAGAGAAGGCAAGGCAAAATGCCTTCAAGGCTGAATTTTTGAAAATCCTAGAAGTACTCTACCCGACAACCCAAAATTCTGGAATTTGCGGAGCGTGCTGGTCCTCGGCCTTTTGGTCGGGGCTTTGGTGGTATTTTGGTGTTGCTTTGGTGTTAGTCAATCAGGTCTTCGACCTCCGCTGAGCTGTCGAGGGTCTCGCTGCCCGGTCGCGGAAGCAACTTAGGATCTTAGAGGACACGTTACGGAATCGACGGAGTTGAACCCAAACTCGGACCACTCAAGAACGAATTCAACGGCAGAGGATGCCACAATCAAGTGTGTTTGCTTGATTGATAAGTCAATAAACAACCTAGGAACCACACTAGGATGTTCAACTTAGCTTTCACAAGCTAGAGGAATTTGGCTTAATGGAAGACGAAATTCTGGAATTTTATTAATAACATCGCAAAAACTAAATGTACCATCAGCTTTAGGGCTATTTATAGCCTTGACTAAACCTAATAAAGCTTGGAAAGCATGAAGGGAAAATCGGCCAGCCCATTGGGTCTCTCTTGGCCGAAAGCTAACCTACTAATTAACTAGCTTAATGACTAGCTAAAGCACTATTGGACCTAAGGCCCACGTGGCCGAAGCTAAGCTCAACAAGAGCTACTTAATCGAGGCCCAATCCTCCCTTTGAGGCTTGCTCATTCGTATCATTCCCCTCCTCTTGAAAAGGATTTGTCCTTAAATCTTGGGAAAAAGTGGTACTCCATGCAATGTGGGAGCGAGATGAATGAGCACCAGCCACGTCACATGTCGCTTGGACAACCTCGTGATGCTCTTGAACAAGGACATTCGCCAAGACAAGAAACACCTTGTATAAAGCTTGTGAAAATTCCATGTAGCACTCCAAAACTCTCTCATCAACCCTTGGTCGTTTGCATGTCAAATTCAAACCCATAAAACAAATCACACAATTAGTATATGTAGGGTTAATACTACTTGACAACTTACGTTTCACATGCACTAGATAGGGATCTTCATGATGACTCTCATTCAGCTTAGAAAAATCTTGAATCTGATTGTGCAAGGTAGTATAATTCGACCCTAGTTGTTGCTGATTTGGCACTACTTGCCCATCTGGAGATAGAGCAATGAGCCATTCATGTTGCACTTCCGTGGAAGAATGAACCAGTGAGGTAAAAACAACATTCGGGTCTTGATTGACACACTTGTCTGCATCACCCAACATAAGTGGCAGCAATGAAGTGAAGGTCACACTCCAGACGAGTCACTTGAATTTGCGCCAGTTTGAGTTGATAAGATGATCTCATGCTTTTGGATGTATGAATATGCATGGAAGATTACAAGCAGCTGGCACAAGCATGAAATCAGGTTGCAACTCTTTAATCAAAGCTGGAAAATTTCGAGCAGCCTTACAACCTACAAAAACAAAATGAGTCTCAGCTTGTTTTGAACCAGAAATTGGATACATAAGCAATGGAACGTCATTAATTAAGTGGTAAGAAGGTGTAGAATAAGAGTTAAATGCAAAAACTCCCTGTGACACGTGATTCCTTCCATCAATCGATTCAACTTGAGACTGCATTGATGGCTCTTTACATTTTCCTTCAAAATCTGCATAGGAAATACATGTGTGAGGATGGAAATAATGCTCAAAAGAAGGTAAAGATGATGAATGAACCATGGGTAACAAACAAGAATAGAAATATGGAGTTCGAATTAATTCTCCATTGGTGCGGACAGATTCGGGTTGTTCCATGAAGTGATACCAAATAGATCTATCTCCTAGAAGACAAACTCCATGGAAGCTAGTGAATTGTACAAGCAACTTTGGAATGGAACATTGCATGACTAACTTCACTCGACTTCGCTCAATCCGTACAAAAGCAGAAACACTAAACAAGGCAAAGTTAAGTTCGTTAGGAAAACTATAAACACTCGCCTTCCCATGCACAATCAGCTCACTTGATGCTTCACTCATCTCCTCAGATTTTTTTACCTCTTTTTCAATCTCACATTCCTCAACTTTTACCTCAAGTGCACTCTCACCACCATACTCAACTCGCTCTTTTTCAAGTTTTTGTTGGAGGAGAGTTGTTGACATGTCTCCTGCACTCAACTAACTCCTTCATCTATGGATAAAGTATTTGCATGCTTTGTTGTCGAATGAACCTCCTCCCTTCTCCTTGAATATAATGACTTTGAAGAGGTAGGTTGGACGTCAGGATGAAATTGTGGGGAACCCCTCCTCTTGACATCCTTATTCACCATTCGGTCAAGGCGTCTATGAAGAGGCTCGAAAGCTTCATCCAAACTCTGCTTGAATTCTTCCATCATGGCCACCATGTGTAGTTTAAAGTCCATTGTTTGGTCACCAACTCCACTAGACATGCTTAGGTAAACCTGCAAAAGAAAATAAGCAAACGACTTCTTCTCTCCTTCTTTTTTTTTTGGTACAATGTATAGGTCACTCACGCTTGTGTTTCACTCAAGTGTATCACTCTCTAATAGTCTCACCAAGCAATTCCTTGGCTTGCTAGTTGCTCGGGTTGGACAAATTAGGCGTCACCGCAAGGTACGTTCTTGACTAGTCAACAAGTGACACAAGATAGCAGCAAGGAATGGAGGTGAATGAAGGCCTAGACGCGATCTAAAACTCAGATTAGGACTAATGACTGAAAGAGAAGGCAAGGCAAAATGCCTTCAAGGCTGAATTTTTGAAAATCCTAGAAGTACTCTACCCGACAACCCAAAATTCTGGAATTTGCGGAGCGTGCTGGTCCTCGGCCTTTTGGTCGGGGCTTTGGTGGTATTTTGGTGTTGCTTTGGTGTTAGTCAATCAGGTCTTCGACCTCCGCTGAGCTGTCGAGGGTCTCGCTGCCCGGTCGCGGAAGCAACTTAGGATCTTAGAGGACACGTTACGGAATCGACGGAGTTGAACCCAAACTCGGACCACTCAAGAACGAATTCAACGGCAGAGGATGCCACAATCAAGTGTGTTTGCTTGATTGATAAGTCAATAAACAACCTAGGAACCACACTAGGATGTTCAACTTAGCTTTCACAAGCTAGAGGAATTTGGCTTAATGGAAGACGAAATTCTGGAATTTTATTAATAACATCGCAAAAACTAAATGTACCATCAGCTTTAGGGCTATTTATAGCCTTGACTAAACCTAATAAAGCTTGGAAAGCATGAAGGGAAAATCGGCCAGCCCATTGGGTCTCTCTTGGCCGAAAGCTAACCTACTAATTAACTAGCTTAATGACTAGCTAAAGCACTATTGGACCTAAGGCCCACGTGGCCGAAGCTAAGCTCAACAAGAGCTACTTAATCGAGGCCCAATCCTCCCTTTGAGGCTTGCTCATTCGTATCATTCCCCTCCTCTTGAAAAGGATTTGTCCTTAAATCTTGGGAAAAAGTGGTACTCCATGCAATGTGGGAGCGAGATGAATGAGCACCAGCCACGTCACATGTCGCTTGGACAACCTCGTGATGCTCTTGAACAAGGACATTCGCCAAGACAAGAAACACCTTGTATAAAGCTTGTGAAAATTCCATGTAGCACTCCAAAACTCTCTCATCAACCCTTGGTCGTTTGCATGTCAAATTCAAACCCATAAAACAAATCACACAATTAGTATATGTAGGGTTAATACTACTTGACAACTTACGTTTCACATGCACTAGATAGGGATCTTCATGATGACTCTCATTCAGCTTAGAAAAATCTTGAATCTGATTGTGCAAGGTAGTATAATTCGACCCTAGTTGTTGCTGATTTGGCACTACTTGCCCATCTGGAGATAGAGCAATGAGCCATTCATGTTGCACTTCCGTGGAAGAATGAACCAGTGAGGTAAAAACAACATTCGGGTCTTGATTGACACACTTGTCTGCATCACCCAACATAAGTGGCAGCAATGAAGTGAAGGTCACACTCCAGACGAGTCACTTGAATTTGCGCCAGTTTGAGTTGATAAGATGATCTCATGCTTTTGGATGTATGAATATGCATGGAAGATTACAAGCAGCTGGCACAAGCATGAAATCAGGTTGCAACTCTTTAATCAAAGCTGGAAAATTTCGAGCAGCCTTACAACCTACAAAAACAAAATGAGTCTCAGCTTGTTTTGAACCAGAAATTGGATACATAAGCAATGGAACGTCATTAATTAAGTGGTAAGAAGGTGTAGAATAAGAGTTAAATGCAAAAACTCCCTGTGACACGTGATTCCTTCCATCAATCGATTCAACTTGAGACTGCATTGATGGCTCTTTACATTTTCCTTCAAAATCTGCATAGGAAATACATGTGTGAGGATGGAAATAATGCTCAAAAGAAGGTAAAGATGATGAATGAACCATGGGTAACAAACAAGAATAGAAATATGGAGTTCGAATTAATTCTCCATTGGTGCGGACAGATTCGGGTTGTTCCATGAAGTGATACCAAATAGATCTATCTCCTAGAAGACAAACTCCATGGAAGCTAGTGAATTGTACAAGCAACTTTGGAATGGAACATTGCATGACTAACTTCACTCGACTTCGCTCAATCCGTACAAAAGCAGAAACACTAAACAAGGCAAAGTTAAGTTCGTTAGGAAAACTATAAACACTCGCCTTCCCATGCACAATCAGCTCACTTGATGCTTCACTCATCTCCTCAGATTTTTTTACCTCTTTTTCAATCTCACATTCCTCAACTTTTACCTCAAGTGCACTCTCACCACCATACTCAACTCGCTCTTTTTCAAGTTTTTGTTGGAGGAGAGTTGTTGACATGTCTCCTGCACTCAACTAACTCCTTCATCTATGGATAAAGTATTTGCATGCTTTGTTGTCGAATGAACCTCCTCCCTTCTCCTTGAATATAATGACTTTGAAGAGGTAGGTTGGACGTCAGGATGAAATTGTGGGGAACCCCTCCTCTTGACATCCTTATTCACCATTCGGTCAAGGCGTCTATGAAGAGGCTCGAAAGCTTCATCCAAACTCTGCTTGAATTCTTCCATCATGGCCACCATGTGTAGTTTAAAGTCCATTGTTTGGTCACCAACTCCACTAGACATGCTTAGGTAAACCTGCAAAAGAAAATAAGCAAACGACTTCTTCTCTCCTTCTTTTTTTTTTGGTACAATGTATAGGTCACTCACGCTTGTGTTTCACTCAAGTGTATCACTCTCTAATAGTCTCACCAAGCAATTCCTTGGCTTGCTAGTTGCTCGGGTTGGACAAATTAGGCGTCACCGCAAGGTACGTTCTTGACTAGTCAACAAGTGACACAAGATAGCAGCAAGGAATGGAGGTGAATGAAGGCCTAGACGCGATCTAAAACTCAGATTAGGACTAATGACTGAAAGAGAAGGCAAGGCAAAATGCCTTCAAGGCTGAATTTTTGAAAATCCTAGAAGTACTCTACCCGACAACCCAAAATTCTGGAATTTGCGGAGCGTGCTGGTCCTCGGCCTTTTGGTCGGGGCTTTGGTGGTATTTTGGTGTTGCTTTGGTGTTAGTCAATCAGGTCTTCGACCTCCGCTGAGCTGTCGAGGGTCTCGCTGCCCGGTCGCGGAAGCAACTTAGGATCTTAGAGGACACGTTACGGAATCGACGGAGTTGAACCCAAACTCGGACCACTCAAGAACGAATTCAACGGCAGAGGATGCCACAATCAAGTGTGTTTGCTTGATTGATAAGTCAATAAACAACCTAGGAACCACACTAGGATGTTCAACTTAGCTTTCACAAGCTAGAGGAATTTGGCTTAATGGAAGACGAAATTCTGGAATTTTATTAATAACATCGCAAAAACTAAATGTACCATCAGCTTTAGGGCTATTTATAGCCTTGACTAAACCTAATAAAGCTTGGAAAGCATGAAGGGAAAATCGGCCAGCCCATTGGGTCTCTCTTGGCCGAAAGCTAACCTACTAATTAACTAGCTTAATGACTAGCTAAAGCACTATTGGACCTAAGGCCCACGTGGCCGAAGCTAAGCTCAACAAGAGCTACTTAATCGAGGCCCAATCCTCCCTTTGAGGCTTGCTCATTCGTATCATTCCCCTCCTCTTGAAAAGGATTTGTCCTTAAATCTTGGGAAAAAGTGGTACTCCATGCAATGTGGGAGCGAGATGAATGAGCACCAGCCACGTCACATGTCGCTTGGACAACCTCGTGATGCTCTTGAACAAGGACATTCGCCAAGACAAGAAACACCTTGTATAAAGCTTGTGAAAATTCCATGTAGCACTCCAAAACTCTCTCATCAACCCTTGGTCGTTTGCATGTCAAATTCAAACCCATAAAACAAATCACACAATTAGTATATGTAGGGTTAATACTACTTGACAACTTACGTTTCACATGCACTAGATAGGGATCTTCATGATGACTCTCATTCAGCTTAGAAAAATCTTGAATCTGATTGTGCAAGGTAGTATAATTCGACCCTAGTTGTTGCTGATTTGGCACTACTTGCCCATCTGGAGATAGAGCAATGAGCCATTCATGTTGCACTTCCGTGGAAGAATGAACCAGTGAGGTAAAAACAACATTCGGGTCTTGATTGACACACTTGTCTGCATCACCCAACATAAGTGGCAGCAATGAAGTGAAGGTCACACTCCAGACGAGTCACTTGAATTTGCGCCAGTTTGAGTTGATAAGATGATCTCATGCTTTTGGATGTATGAATATGCATGGAAGATTACAAGCAGCTGGCACAAGCATGAAATCAGGTTGCAACTCTTTAATCAAAGCTGGAAAATTTCGAGCAGCCTTACAACCTACAAAAACAAAATGAGTCTCAGCTTGTTTTGAACCAGAAATTGGATACATAAGCAATGGAACGTCATTAATTAAGTGGTAAGAAGGTGTAGAATAAGAGTTAAATGCAAAAACTCCCTGTGACACGTGATTCCTTCCATCAATCGATTCAACTTGAGACTGCATTGATGGCTCTTTACATTTTCCTTCAAAATCTGCATAGGAAATACATGTGTGAGGATGGAAATAATGCTCAAAAGAAGGTAAAGATGATGAATGAACCATGGGTAACAAACAAGAATAGAAATATGGAGTTCGAATTAATTCTCCATTGGTGCGGACAGATTCGGGTTGTTCCATGAAGTGATACCAAATAGATCTATCTCCTAGAAGACAAACTCCATGGAAGCTAGTGAATTGTACAAGCAACTTTGGAATGGAACATTGCATGACTAACTTCACTCGACTTCGCTCAATCCGTACAAAAGCAGAAACACTAAACAAGGCAAAGTTAAGTTCGTTAGGAAAACTATAAACACTCGCCTTCCCATGCACAATCAGCTCACTTGATGCTTCACTCATCTCCTCAGATTTTTTTACCTCTTTTTCAATCTCACATTCCTCAACTTTTACCTCAAGTGCACTCTCACCACCATACTCAACTCGCTCTTTTTCAAGTTTTTGTTGGAGGAGAGTTGTTGACATGTCTCCTGCACTCAACTAACTCCTTCATCTATGGATAAAGTATTTGCATGCTTTGTTGTCGAATGAACCTCCTCCCTTCTCCTTGAATATAATGACTTTGAAGAGGTAGGTTGGACGTCAGGATGAAATTGTGGGGAACCCCTCCTCTTGACATCCTTATTCACCATTCGGTCAAGGCGTCTATGAAGAGGCTCGAAAGCTTCATCCAAACTCTGCTTGAATTCTTCCATCATGGCCACCATGTGTAGTTTAAAGTCCATTGTTTGGTCACCAACTCCACTAGACATGCTTAGGTAAACCTGCAAAAGAAAATAAGCAAACGACTTCTTCTCTCCTTCTTTTTTTTTTGGTACAATGTATAGGTCACTCACGCTTGTGTTTCACTCAAGTGTATCACTCTCTAATAGTCTCACCAAGCAATTCCTTGGCTTGCTAGTTGCTCGGGTTGGACAAATTAGGCGTCACCGCAAGGTACGTTCTTGACTAGTCAACAAGTGACACAAGATAGCAGCAAGGAATGGAGGTGAATGAAGGCCTAGACGCGATCTAAAACTCAGATTAGGACTAATGACTGAAAGAGAAGGCAAGGCAAAATGCCTTCAAGGCTGAATTTTTGAAAATCCTAGAAGTACTCTACCCGACAACCCAAAATTCTGGAATTTGCGGAGCGTGCTGGTCCTCGGCCTTTTGGTCGGGGCTTTGGTGGTATTTTGGTGTTGCTTTGGTGTTAGTCAATCAGGTCTTCGACCTCCGCTGAGCTGTCGAGGGTCTCGCTGCCCGGTCGCGGAAGCAACTTAGGATCTTAGAGGACACGTTACGGAATCGACGGAGTTGAACCCAAACTCGGACCACTCAAGAACGAATTCAACGGCAGAGGATGCCACAATCAAGTGTGTTTGCTTGATTGATAAGTCAATAAACAACCTAGGAACCACACTAGGATGTTCAACTTAGCTTTCACAAGCTAGAGGAATTTGGCTTAATGGAAGACGAAATTCTGGAATTTTATTAATAACATCGCAAAAACTAAATGTACCATCAGCTTTAGGGCTATTTATAGCCTTGACTAAACCTAATAAAGCTTGGAAAGCATGAAGGGAAAATCGGCCAGCCCATTGGGTCTCTCTTGGCCGAAAGCTAACCTACTAATTAACTAGCTTAATGACTAGCTAAAGCACTATTGGACCTAAGGCCCACGTGGCCGAAGCTAAGCTCAACAAGAGCTACTTAATCGAGGCCCAATCCTCCCTTTGAGGCTTGCTCATTCGTATCATTCCCCTCCTCTTGAAAAGGATTTGTCCTTAAATCTTGGGAAAAAGTGGTACTCCATGCAATGTGGGAGCGAGATGAATGAGCACCAGCCACGTCACATGTCGCTTGGACAACCTCGTGATGCTCTTGAACAAGGACATTCGCCAAGACAAGAAACACCTTGTATAAAGCTTGTGAAAATTCCATGTAGCACTCCAAAACTCTCTCATCAACCCTTGGTCGTTTGCATGTCAAATTCAAACCCATAAAACAAATCACACAATTAGTATATGTAGGGTTAATACTACTTGACAACTTACGTTTCACATGCACTAGATAGGGATCTTCATGATGACTCTCATTCAGCTTAGAAAAATCTTGAATCTGATTGTGCAAGGTAGTATAATTCGACCCTAGTTGTTGCTGATTTGGCACTACTTGCCCATCTGGAGATAGAGCAATGAGCCATTCATGTTGCACTTCCGTGGAAGAATGAACCAGTGAGGTAAAAACAACATTCGGGTCTTGATTGACACACTTGTCTGCATCACCCAACATAAGTGGCAGCAATGAAGTGAAGGTCACACTCCAGACGAGTCACTTGAATTTGCGCCAGTTTGAGTTGATAAGATGATCTCATGCTTTTGGATGTATGAATATGCATGGAAGATTACAAGCAGCTGGCACAAGCATGAAATCAGGTTGCAACTCTTTAATCAAAGCTGGAAAATTTCGAGCAGCCTTACAACCTACAAAAACAAAATGAGTCTCAGCTTGTTTTGAACCAGAAATTGGATACATAAGCAATGGAACGTCATTAATTAAGTGGTAAGAAGGTGTAGAATAAGAGTTAAATGCAAAAACTCCCTGTGACACGTGATTCCTTCCATCAATCGATTCAACTTGAGACTGCATTGATGGCTCTTTACATTTTCCTTCAAAATCTGCATAGGAAATACATGTGTGAGGATGGAAATAATGCTCAAAAGAAGGTAAAGATGATGAATGAACCATGGGTAACAAACAAGAATAGAAATATGGAGTTCGAATTAATTCTCCATTGGTGCGGACAGATTCGGGTTGTTCCATGAAGTGATACCAAATAGATCTATCTCCTAGAAGACAAACTCCATGGAAGCTAGTGAATTGTACAAGCAACTTTGGAATGGAACATTGCATGACTAACTTCACTCGACTTCGCTCAATCCGTACAAAAGCAGAAACACTAAACAAGGCAAAGTTAAGTTCGTTAGGAAAACTATAAACACTCGCCTTCCCATGCACAATCAGCTCACTTGATGCTTCACTCATCTCCTCAGATTTTTTTACCTCTTTTTCAATCTCACATTCCTCAACTTTTACCTCAAGTGCACTCTCACCACCATACTCAACTCGCTCTTTTTCAAGTTTTTGTTGGAGGAGAGTTGTTGACATGTCTCCTGCACTCAACTAACTCCTTC
Source organism: Coffea arabica (assembly GCF_036785885.1). Taxonomy (NCBI): domain Eukaryota; kingdom Viridiplantae; phylum Streptophyta; class Magnoliopsida; order Gentianales; family Rubiaceae; genus Coffea; species Coffea arabica. The sequence goes on along the minus strand of NC_092323.1, from coordinate 31,614,500 downwards.
ATCTATGGATAAAGTATTTGCATGCTTTGTTGTCGAATGAACCTCCTCCCTTCTCCTTGAATATAATGACTTTGAAGAGGTAGGTTGGACGTCAGGATGAAATTGTGGGGAACCCCTCCTCTTGACATCCTTATTCACCATTCGGTCAAGGCGTCTATGAAGAGGCTCGAAAGCTTCATCCAAACTCTGCTTGAATTCTTCCATCATGGCCACCATGTGTAGTTTAAAGTCCATTGTTTGGTCACCAACTCCACTAGACATGCTTAGGTAAACCTGCAAAAGAAAATAAGCAAACGACTTCTTCTCTCCTTCTTTTTTTTTTGGTACAATGTATAGGTCACTCACGCTTGTGTTTCACTCAAGTGTATCACTCTCTAATAGTCTCACCAAGCAATTCCTTGGCTTGCTAGTTGCTCGGGTTGGACAAATTAGGCGTCACCGCAAGGTACGTTCTTGACTAGTCAACAAGTGACACAAGATAGCAGCAAGGAATGGAGGTGAATGAAGGCCTAGACGCGATCTAAAACTCAGATTAGGACTAATGACTGAAAGAGAAGGCAAGGCAAAATGCCTTCAAGGCTGAATTTTTGAAAATCCTAGAAGTACTCTACCCGACAACCCAAAATTCTGGAATTTGCGGAGCGTGCTGGTCCTCGGCCTTTTGGTCGGGGCTTTGGTGGTATTTTGGTGTTGCTTTGGTGTTAGTCAATCAGGTCTTCGACCTCCGCTGAGCTGTCGAGGGTCTCGCTGCCCGGTCGCGGAAGCAACTTAGGATCTTAGAGGACACGTTACGGAATCGACGGAGTTGAACCCAAACTCGGACCACTCAAGAACGAATTCAACGGCAGAGGATGCCACAATCAAGTGTGTTTGCTTGATTGATAAGTCAATAAACAACCTAGGAACCACACTAGGATGTTCAACTTAGCTTTCACAAGCTAGAGGAATTTGGCTTAATGGAAGACGAAATTCTGGAATTTTATTAATAACATCGCAAAAACTAAATGTACCATCAGCTTTAGGGCTATTTATAGCCTTGACTAAACCTAATAAAGCTTGGAAAGCATGAAGGGAAAATCGGCCAGCCCATTGGGTCTCTCTTGGCCGAAAGCTAACCTACTAATTAACTAGCTTAATGACTAGCTAAAGCACTATTGGACCTAAGGCCCACGTGGCCGAAGCTAAGCTCAACAAGAGCTACTTAATCGAGGCCCAATCCTCCCTTTGAGGCTTGCTCATTCGTATCATTCCCCTCCTCTTGAAAAGGATTTGTCCTTAAATCTTGGGAAAAAGTGGTACTCCATGCAATGTGGGAGCGAGATGAATGAGCACCAGCCACGTCACATGTCGCTTGGACAACCTCGTGATGCTCTTGAACAAGGACATTCGCCAAGACAAGAAACACCTTGTATAAAGCTTGTGAAAATTCCATGTAGCACTCCAAAACTCTCTCATCAACCCTTGGTCGTTTGCATGTCAAATTCAAACCCATAAAACAAATCACACAATTAGTATATGTAGGGTTAATACTACTTGACAACTTACGTTTCACATGCACTAGATAGGGATCTTCATGATGACTCTCATTCAGCTTAGAAAAATCTTGAATCTGATTGTGCAAGGTAGTATAATTCGACCCTAGTTGTTGCTGATTTGGCACTACTTGCCCATCTGGAGATAGAGCAATGAGCCATTCATGTTGCACTTCCGTGGAAGAATGAACCAGTGAGGTAAAAACAACATTCGGGTCTTGATTGACACACTTGTCTGCATCACCCAACATAAGTGGCAGCAATGAAGTGAAGGTCACACTCCAGACGAGTCACTTGAATTTGCGCCAGTTTGAGTTGATAAGATGATCTCATGCTTTTGGATGTATGAATATGCATGGAAGATTACAAGCAGCTGGCACAAGCATGAAATCAGGTTGCAACTCTTTAATCAAAGCTGGAAAATTTCGAGCAGCCTTACAACCTACAAAAACAAAATGAGTCTCAGCTTGTTTTGAACCAGAAATTGGATACATAAGCAATGGAACGTCATTAATTAAGTGGTAAGAAGGTGTAGAATAAGAGTTAAATGCAAAAACTCCCTGTGACACGTGATTCCTTCCATCAATCGATTCAACTTGAGACTGCATTGATGGCTCTTTACATTTTCCTTCAAAATCTGCATAGGAAATACATGTGTGAGGATGGAAATAATGCTCAAAAGAAGGTAAAGATGATGAATGAACCATGGGTAACAAACAAGAATAGAAATATGGAGTTCGAATTAATTCTCCATTGGTGCGGACAGATTCGGGTTGTTCCATGAAGTGATACCAAATAGATCTATCTCCTAGAAGACAAACTCCATGGAAGCTAGTGAATTGTACAAGCAACTTTGGAATGGAACATTGCATGACTAACTTCACTCGACTTCGCTCAATCCGTACAAAAGCAGAAACACTAAACAAGGCAAAGTTAAGTTCGTTAGGAAAACTATAAACACTCGCCTTCCCATGCACAATCAGCTCACTTGATGCTTCACTCATCTCCTCAGATTTTTTTACCTCTTTTTCAATCTCACATTCCTCAACTTTTACCTCAAGTGCACTCTCACCACCATACTCAACTCGCTCTTTTTCAAGTTTTTGTTGGAGGAGAGTTGTTGACATGTCTCCTGCACTCAACTAACTCCTTCATCTATGGATAAAGTATTTGCATGCTTTGTTGTCGAATGAACCTCCTCCCTTCTCCTTGAATATAATGACTTTGAAGAGGTAGGTTGGACGTCAGGATGAAATTGTGGGGAACCCCTCCTCTTGACATCCTTATTCACCATTCGGTCAAGGCGTCTATGAAGAGGCTCGAAAGCTTCATCCAAACTCTGCTTGAATTCTTCCATCATGGCCACCATGTGTAGTTTAAAGTCCATTGTTTGGTCACCAACTCCACTAGACATGCTTAGGTAAACCTGCAAAAGAAAATAAGCAAACGACTTCTTCTCTCCTTCTTTTTTTTTTGGTACAATGTATAGGTCACTCACGCTTGTGTTTCACTCAAGTGTATCACTCTCTAATAGTCTCACCAAGCAATTCCTTGGCTTGCTAGTTGCTCGGGTTGGACAAATTAGGCGTCACCGCAAGGTACGTTCTTGACTAGTCAACAAGTGACACAAGATAGCAGCAAGGAATGGAGGTGAATGAAGGCCTAGACGCGATCTAAAACTCAGATTAGGACTAATGACTGAAAGAGAAGGCAAGGCAAAATGCCTTCAAGGCTGAATTTTTGAAAATCCTAGAAGTACTCTACCCGACAACCCAAAATTCTGGAATTTGCGGAGCGTGCTGGTCCTCGGCCTTTTGGTCGGGGCTTTGGTGGTATTTTGGTGTTGCTTTGGTGTTAGTCAATCAGGTCTTCGACCTCCGCTGAGCTGTCGAGGGTCTCGCTGCCCGGTCGCGGAAGCAACTTAGGATCTTAGAGGACACGTTACGGAATCGACGGAGTTGAACCCAAACTCGGACCACTCAAGAACGAATTCAACGGCAGAGGATGCCACAATCAAGTGTGTTTGCTTGATTGATAAGTCAATAAACAACCTAGGAACCACACTAGGATGTTCAACTTAGCTTTCACAAGCTAGAGGAATTTGGCTTAATGGAAGACGAAATTCTGGAATTTTATTAATAACATCGCAAAAACTAAATGTACCATCAGCTTTAGGGCTATTTATAGCCTTGACTAAACCTAATAAAGCTTGGAAAGCATGAAGGGAAAATCGGCCAGCCCATTGGGTCTCTCTTGGCCGAAAGCTAACCTACTAATTAACTAGCTTAATGACTAGCTAAAGCACTATTGGACCTAAGGCCCACGTGGCCGAAGCTAAGCTCAACAAGAGCTACTTAATCGAGGCCCAATCCTCCCTTTGAGGCTTGCTCATTCGTATCATTCCCCTCCTCTTGAAAAGGATTTGTCCTTAAATCTTGGGAAAAAGTGGTACTCCATGCAATGTGGGAGCGAGATGAATGAGCACCAGCCACGTCACATGTCGCTTGGACAACCTCGTGATGCTCTTGAACAAGGACATTCGCCAAGACAAGAAACACCTTGTATAAAGCTTGTGAAAATTCCATGTAGCACTCCAAAACTCTCTCATCAACCCTTGGTCGTTTGCATGTCAAATTCAAACCCATAAAACAAATCACACAATTAGTATATGTAGGGTTAATACTACTTGACAACTTACGTTTCACATGCACTAGATAGGGATCTTCATGATGACTCTCATTCAGCTTAGAAAAATCTTGAATCTGATTGTGCAAGGTAGTATAATTCGACCCTAGTTGTTGCTGATTTGGCACTACTTGCCCATCTGGAGATAGAGCAATGAGCCATTCATGTTGCACTTCCGTGGAAGAATGAACCAGTGAGGTAAAAACAACATTCGGGTCTTGATTGACACACTTGTCTGCATCACCCAACATAAGTGGCAGCAATGAAGTGAAGGTCACACTCCAGACGAGTCACTTGAATTTGCGCCAGTTTGAGTTGATAAGATGATCTCATGCTTTTGGATGTATGAATATGCATGGAAGATTACAAGCAGCTGGCACAAGCATGAAATCAGGTTGCAACTCTTTAATCAAAGCTGGAAAATTTCGAGCAGCCTTACAACCTACAAAAACAAAATGAGTCTCAGCTTGTTTTGAACCAGAAATTGGATACATAAGCAATGGAACGTCATTAATTAAGTGGTAAGAAGGTGTAGAATAAGAGTTAAATGCAAAAACTCCCTGTGACACGTGATTCCTTCCATCAATCGATTCAACTTGAGACTGCATTGATGGCTCTTTACATTTTCCTTCAAAATCTGCATAGGAAATACATGTGTGAGGATGGAAATAATGCTCAAAAGAAGGTAAAGATGATGAATGAACCATGGGTAACAAACAAGAATAGAAATATGGAGTTCGAATTAATTCTCCATTGGTGCGGACAGATTCGGGTTGTTCCATGAAGTGATACCAAATAGATCTATCTCCTAGAAGACAAACTCCATGGAAGCTAGTGAATTGTACAAGCAACTTTGGAATGGAACATTGCATGACTAACTTCACTCGACTTCGCTCAATCCGTACAAAAGCAGAAACACTAAACAAGGCAAAGTTAAGTTCGTTAGGAAAACTATAAACACTCGCCTTCCCATGCACAATCAGCTCACTTGATGCTTCACTCATCTCCTCAGATTTTTTTACCTCTTTTTCAATCTCACATTCCTCAACTTTTACCTCAAGTGCACTCTCACCACCATACTCAACTCGCTCTTTTTCAAGTTTTTGTTGGAGGAGAGTTGTTGACATGTCTCCTGCACTCAACTAACTCCTTCATCTATGGATAAAGTATTTGCATGCTTTGTTGTCGAATGAACCTCCTCCCTTCTCCTTGAATATAATGACTTTGAAGAGGTAGGTTGGACGTCAGGATGAAATTGTGGGGAACCCCTCCTCTTGACATCCTTATTCACCATTCGGTCAAGGCGTCTATGAAGAGGCTCGAAAGCTTCATCCAAACTCTGCTTGAATTCTTCCATCATGGCCACCATGTGTAGTTTAAAGTCCATTGTTTGGTCACCAACTCCACTAGACATGCTCAGGTAAACCTGCAAAAGAAAATAAGCAAACGACTTCTTCTCTCCTTCTTTTTTTTTTGGTACAATGTATAGGTCACTCACGCTTGTGTTTCACTCAAGTGTATCACTCTCTAATAGTCTCACCAAGCAATTCCTTGGCTTGCTAGTTGCTCGGGTTGGACAAATTAGGCGTCACCGCAAGGTACGTTCTTGACTAGTCAACAAGTGACACAAGATAGCAGCAAGGAATGGAGGTGAATGAAGGCCTAGACGCGATCTAAAACTCAGATTAGGACTAATGACTGAAAGAGAAGGCAAGACAAAATGCCTTCAAGGCTGAATTTTTGAAAATCCTAGAAGTACTCTACCCGACAACCCAAAATTCTGGAATTTGCGGAGCGTGCTGGTCCTCGGCCTTTTGGTCGGGGCTTTGGTGGTATTTTGGTGTTGCTTTGGTGTTAGTCAATCAGGTCTTCGACCTCCGCTGAGCTGTCGAGGGTCTCGCTGCCCGGTCGCGGAAGCAACTTAGGATCTTAGAGGACACGTTACGGAATCGACGGAGTTGAACCCAAACTCGGACCACTCAAGAACGAATTCAACGGCAGAGGATGCCACAATCAAGTGTGTTTGCTTGATTGATAAGTCAATAAACAACCTAGGAACCACACTAGGATGTTCAACTTAGCTTTCACAAGCTAGAGGAATTTGGCTTAATGGAAGACGAAATTCTGGAATTTTATTAATAACATCGCAAAAACTAAATGTACCATCAGCTTTAGGGCTATTTATAGCCTTGACTAAACCTAATAAAGCTTGGAAAGCATGAAGGGAAAATCGGCCAGCCCATTGGGTCTCTCTTGGCCGAAAGCTAACCTACTAATTAACTAGCTTAATGACTAGCTAAAGCACTATTGGACCTAAGGCCCACGTGGCCGAAGCTAAGCTCAACAAGAGCTACTTAATCGAGGCCCAATCCTCCCTTTGAGGCTTGCTCATTCGAGGTTGCAACTCTTTAATCAAAGCTGGAAAATTTCGAGCAGCCTTACAACCTACAAAAACAAAATGAGTCTCAGCTTGTTTTGAACCAGAAATTGGATACATAAGCAATGGAACGTCATTAATTAAGTGGTAAGAAGGTGTAGAATAAGAGTTAAATGCAAAAACTCCCTGTGACACGTGATTCCTTCCATCAATCGATTCAACTTGAGACTGCATTGATGGCTCTTTACATTTTCCTTCAAAATCTGCATAGGAAATACATGTGTGAGGATGGAAATAATGCTCAAAAGAAGGTAAAGATGATGAATGAACCATGGGTAACAAACAAGAATAGAAATATGGAGTTCGAATTAATTCTCCATTGGTGCGGACAGATTCGGGTTGTTCCATGAAGTGATACCAAATAGATCTATCTCCTAGAAGACAAACTCCATGGAAGCTAGTGAATTGTACAAGCAACTTTGGAATGGAACATTGCATGACTAACTTCACTCGACTTCGCTCAATCCGTACAAAAGCAGAAACACTAAACAAGGCAAAGTTAAGTTCGTTAGGAAAACTATAAACACTCGCCTTCCCATGCACAATCAGCTCACTTGATGCTTCACTCATCTCCTCAGATTTTTTTACCTCTTTTTCAATCTCACATTCCTCAACTTTTACCTCAAGTGCACTCTCACCACCATACTCAACTCGCTCTTTTTCAAGTTTTTGTTGGAGGAGAGTTGTTGACATGTCTCCTGCACTCAACTAACTCCTTCATCTATGGATAAAGTATTTGCATGCTTTGTTGTCGAATGAACCTCCTCCCTTCTCCTTGAATATAATGACTTTGAAGAGGTAGGTTGGACGTCAGGATGAAATTGTGGGGAACCCCTCCTCTTGACATCCTTATTCACCATTCGGTCAAGGCGTCTATGAAGAGGCTCGAAAGCTTCATCCAAACTCTGCTTGAATTCTTCCATCATGGCCACCATGTGTAGTTTAAAGTCCATTGTTTGGTCACCAACTCCACTAGACATGCTCAGGTAAACCTGCAAAAGAAAATAAGCAAACGACTTCTTCTCTCCTTCTTTTTTTTTTGGTACAATGTATAGGTCACTCACGCTTGTGTTTCACTCAAGTGTATCACTCTCTAATAGTCTCACCAAGCAATTCCTTGGCTTGCTAGTTGCTCGGGTTGGACAAATTAGGCGTCACCGCAAGGTACGTTCTTGACTAGTCAACAAGTGACACAAGATAGCAGCAAGGAATGGAGGTGAATGAAGGCCTAGACGCGATCTAAAACTCAGATTAGGACTAATGACTGAAAGAGAAGGCAAGACAAAATGCCTTCAAGGCTGAATTTTTGAAAATCCTAGAAGTACTCTACCCGACAACCCAAAATTCTGGAATTTGCGGAGCGTGCTGGTCCTCGGCCTTTTGGTCGGGGCTTTGGTGGTATTTTGGTGTTGCTTTGGTGTTAGTCAATCAGGTCTTCGACCTCCGCTGAGCTGTCGAGGGTCTCGCTGCCCGGTCGCGGAAGCAACTTAGGATCTTAGAGGACACGTTACGGAATCGACGGAGTTGAACCCAAACTCGGACCACTCAAGAACGAATTCAACGGCAGAGGATGCCACAATCAAGTGTGTTTGCTTGATTGATAAGTCAATAAACAACCTAGGAACCACACTAGGATGTTCAACTTAGCTTTCACAAGCTAGAGGAATTTGGCTTAATGGAAGACGAAATTCTGGAATTTTATTAATAACATCGCAAAAACTAAATGTACCATCAGCTTTAGGGCTATTTATAGCCTTGACTAAACCTAATAAAGCTTGGAAAGCATGAAGGGAAAATCGGCCAGCCCATTGGGTCTCTCTTGGCCGAAAGCTAACCTACTAATTAACTAGCTTAATGACTAGCTAAAGCACTATTGGACCTAAGGCCCACGTGGCCGAAGCTAAGCTCAACAAGAGCTACTTAATCGAGGCCCAATCCTCCCTTTGAGGCTTGCTCATTCGTATCATTCCCCTCCTCTTGAAAAGGATTTGTCCTTAAATCTTGGGAAAAAGTGGTACTCCATGCAATGTGGGAGCGAGATGAATGAGCACCAGCCACGTCACATGTCGCTTGGACAACCTCGTGATGCTCTTGAACAAGGACATTCGCCAAGACAAGAAACACCTTGTATAAAGCTTGTGAAAATTCCATGTAGCACTCCAAAACTCTCTCATCAACCCTTGGTCGTTTGCATGTCAAATTCAAACCCATAAAACAAATCACACAATTAGTATATGTAGGGTTAATACTACTTGACAACTTACGTTTCACATGCACTAGATAGGGATCTTCATGATGACTCTCATTCAGCTTAGAAAAATCTTGAATCTGATTGTGCAAGGTAGTATAATTCGACCCTAGTTGTTGCTGATTTGGCACTACTTGCCCATCTGGAGATAGAGCAATGAGCCATTCATGTTGCACTTCCGTGGAAGAATGAACCAGTGAGGTAAAAACAACATTCGGGTCTTGATTGACACACTTGTCTGCATCACCCAACATAAGTGGCAGCAATGAAGTGAAGGTCACACTCCAGACGAGTCACTTGAATTTGCGCCAGTTTGAGTTGATAAGATGATCTCATGGTGACCAGCTTTTGGATGTATGAATATGCATGGAAGATTACAAGCAGCTGGCACAAGCATGAAATCAGGTTGCAACTCTTTAATCAAAGCTGGAAAATTTCGAGCAGCCTTACAACCTACAAAAACAAAATGAGTCTCAGCTTGTTTTGAACCAGAAATTGGATACATAAGCAGTGGAACGTCATTAATTAAGTGGTAAGAAGGTGTAGAATAAGAGTTAAATGCAAAAACTCCCTGTGACACATGATTCCTTCCATCAATCGATTCAACTTGAGACTGCATTGATGGCTCTTTACATTTTCCTTCAAAATCTGCATAGGAAATACATGTGTGAGGATGGAAATAATGCTCAAAAGAAGGTAAAGATGATGAATGAACCACGGGTAACAAACAAGAATAGAAATATGGAGTTCGAATTAATTCTCCATTGGTGCGGACAGATTCGGGTTGTTCCATGAAGTGATACCAAATAGATCTATCTCCTAGAAGACAAACTCCATGGAAGCTAGTGAATTGTACAAGCAACTTTGGAATGGAACATTGCATGACTAACTTCACTCGACTTCGCTCAATCCGTACAAAAGCAGAAACACTAAACAAGGCAAAGTTAAGTTCGTTAGGAAAACTATAAACACTCGCCTTCCCATGCACAATCAGCTCACTTGATGCTTCACTCATCTCCTCAGATTTTTTTACCTCTTTTTCAATCTCACATTCCTCAACTTTTACCTCAAGTGCACTCTCACCACCATACTCAACTCGCTCTTTTTCAAGTTTTTGTTGGAGGAGAGTTGTTGACATGTCTCCTGCACTCAACTAACTCCTTCATCTATGGATAAAGTATTTGCATGCTTTGTTGTCGAATGAACCTCCTCCCTTCTCCTTGAATATAATGACTTTGAAGAGGTAGGTTGGACGTCAGGATGAAATTGTGGGGAACCCCTCCTCTTGACATCCTTATTCACCATTCGGTCAAGGCGTCTATGAAGAGGCTCGAAAGCTTCATCCAAACTCTGCTTGAATTCTTCCATCATGGCCACCATGTGTAGTTTAAAGTCCATTGTTTGGTCACCAACTCCACTAGACATGCTCAGGTAAACCTGCAAAAGAAAATAAGCAAACGACTTCTTCTCTCCTTCTTTTTTTTTTGGTACAATGTATAGGTCACTCACGCTTGTGTTTCACTCAAGTGTATCACTCTCTAATAGTCTCACCAAGCAATTCCTTGGCTTGCTAGTTGCTCGGGTTGGACAAATTAGGCGTTACCGCAAGGTACGTTCTTGACTAGTCAACAAGTGACACAAGATAGCAGCAAGGAATGGAGGTGAATGAAGGCCTAGACGCGATCTAAAACTCAGATTAGGACTAATGACTGAAAGAGAAGGCAAGACAAAATGCCTTCAAGGCTGAATTTTTGAAAATCCTAGAAGTACTCTACCCGACAACCCAAAATTCTGGAATTTGCGGAGCGTGCTGGTCCTCGGCCTTTTGGTCGGGGCTTTGGTGGTATTTTGGTGTTGCTTTGGTGTTAGTCAATCAGGTCTTCGACCTCCGCTGAGCTGTCGAGGGTCTCGCTGCCCGGTCGCGGAAGCAACTTAGGATCTTAGAGGACACGTTACGGAATCGACGGAGTTGAACCCAAACTCGGACCACTCAAGAACGAATTCAACGGCAGAGGATGCCACAATCAAGTGTGTTTGCTTGATTGATAAGTCAATAAACAACCTAGGAACCACACTAGGATGTTCAACTTAGCTTTCACAAGCTAGAGGAATTTGGCTTAATGGAAGACGAAATTCTGGAATTTTATTAATAACATCGCAAAAACTAAATGTACCATCAGCTTTAGGGCTATTTATAGCCTTGACTAAACCTAATAAAGCTTGGAAAGCATGAAGGGAAAATCGGCCAGCCCATTGGGTCTCTCTTGGCCGAAAGCTAACCTACTAATTAACTAGCTTAATGACTAGCTAAAGCACTATTGGACCTAAGGCCCACGTGGCCGAAGCTAAGCTCAACAAGAGCTACTTAATCGAGGCCCAATCCTCCCTTTGAGGCTTGCTCATTCGTATCATTCCCCTCCTCTTGAAAAGGATTTGTCCTTAAATCTTGGGAAAAAGTGGTACTCCATGCAATGTGGGAGCGAGATGAATGAGCACCAGCCACGTCACATGTCGCTTGGACAACCTCGTGATGCTCTTGAACAAGGACATTCGCCAAGACAAGAAACACCTTGTATAAAGCTTGTGAAAATTCCATGTAGCACTCCAAAACTCTCTCATCAACCCTTGGTCGTTTGCATGTCAAATTCAAACCCATAAAACAAATCACACAATTAGTATATGTAGGGTTAATACTACTTGACAACTTACGTTTCACATGCACTAGATAGGGATCTTCATGATGACTCTCATTCAGCTTAGAAAAATCTTGAATCTGATTGTGCAAGGTAGTATAATTCGACCCTAGTTGTTGCTGATTTGGCACTACTTGCCCATCTGGAGATAGAGCAATGAGCCATTCATGTTGCACTTCCGTGGAAGAATGAACCAGTGAGGTAAAAACAACATTCGGGTCTTGATTGACACACTTGTCTGCATCACCCAACATAAGTGGCAGCAATGAAGTGAAGGTCACACTCCAGACGAGTCACTTGAATTTGCGCCAGTTTGAGTTGATAAGATGATCTCATGCTTTTGGATGTATGAATATGCATGGAAGATTACAAGCAGCTGGCACAAGCATGAAATCAGGTTGCAACTCTTTAATCAAAGCTGGAAAATTTCGAGCAGCCTTACAACCTACAAAAACAAAATGAGTCTCAGCTTGTTTTGAACCAGAAATTGGATACATAAGCAATGGAACGTCATTAATTAAGTGGTAAGAAGGTGTAGAATAAGAGTTAAATGCAAAAACTCCCTGTGACACGTGATTCCTTCCATCAATCGATTCAACTTGAGACTGCATTGATGGCTCTTTACATTTTCCTTCAAAATCTGCATAGGAAATACATGTGTGAGGATGGAAATAATGCTCAAAAGAAGGTAAAGATGATGAATGAACCACGGGTAACAAACAAGAATAGAAATATGGAGTTCGAATTAATTCTCCATTGGTGCGGACAGATTCGGGTTGTTCCATGAAGTGATACCAAATAGATCTATCTCCTAGAAGACAAACTCCATGGAAGCTAGTGAATTGTACAAGCAACTTTGGAATGGAACATTGCATGACTAACTTCACTCGACTTCGCTCAATCCGTACAAAAGCAGAAACACTAAACAAGGCAAAGTTAAGTTCGTTAGGAAAACTATAAACACTCGCCTTCCCATGCACAATCAGCTCACTTGATGCTTCACTCATCTCCTCAGATTTTTTTACCTCTTTTTCAATCTCACATTCCTCAACTTTTACCTCAAGTGCACTCTCACCACCATACTCAACTCGCTCTTTTTCAAGTTTTTGTTGGAGGAGAGTTGTTGACATGTCTCCTGCACTCAACTAACTCCTTCATCTATGGATAAAGTATTTGCATGCTTTGTTGTCGAATGAACCTCCTCCCTTCTCCTTGAATATAATGACTTTGAAGAGGTAGGTTGGACGTCAGGATGAAATTGTGGGGAACCCCTCCTCTTGACATCCTTATTCACCATTCGGTCAAGGCGTCTATGAAGAGGCTCGAAAGCTTCATCCAAACTCTGCTTGAATTCTTCCATCATGGCCACCATGTGTAGTTTAAAGTCCATTGTTTGGTCACCAACTCCACTAGACATGCTCAGGTAAACCTGCAAAAGAAAATAAGCAAACGACTTCTTCTCTCCTTCTTTTTTTTTTGGTACAATGTATAGGTCACTCACGCTTGTGTTTCACTCAAGTGTATCACTCTCTAATAGTCTCACCAAGCAATTCCTTGGCTTGCTAGTTGCTCGGGTTGGACAAATTAGGCGTCACCGCAAGGTACGTTCTTGACTAGTCAACAAGTGACACAAGATAGCAGCAAGGAATGGAGGTGAATGAAGGCCTAGACGCGATCTAAAACTCAGATTAGGACTAATGACTGAAAGAGAAGGCAAGACAAAATGCCTTCAAGGCTGAATTTTTGAAAATCCTAGAAGTACTCTACCCGACAACCCAAAATTCTGGAATTTGCGGAGCGTGCTGGTCCTCGGCCTTTTGGTCGGGGCTTTGGTGGTATTTTGGTGTTGCTTTGGTGTTAGTCAATCAGGTCTTCGACCTCCGCTGAGCTGTCGAGGGTCTCGCTGCCCGGTCGCGGAAGCAACTTAGGATCTTAGAGGACACGTTACGGAATCGACGGAGTTGAACCCAAACTCGGACCACTCAAGAACGAATTCAACGGCAGAGGATGCCACAATCAAGTGTGTTTGCTTGATTGATAAGTCAATAAACAACCTAGGAACCACACTAGGATGTTCAACTTAGCTTTCACAAGCTAGAGGAATTTGGCTTAATGGAAGACGAAATTCTGGAATTTTATTAATAACATCGCAAAAACTAAATGTACCATCAGCTTTAGGGCTATTTATAGCCTTGACTAAACCTAATAAAGCTTGGAAAGCATGAAGGGAAAATCGGCCAGCCCATTGGGTCTCTCTTGGCCGAAAGCTAACCTACTAATTAACTAGCTTAATGACTAGCTAAAGCACTATTGGACCTAAGGCCCACGTGGCCGAAGCTAAGCTCAACAAGAGCTACTTAATCGAGGCCCAATCCTCCCTTTGAGGCTTGCTCATTCGTATCATTCCCCTCCTCTTGAAAAGGATTTGTCCTTAAATCTTGGGAAAAAGTGGTACTCCATGCAATGTGGGAGCGAGATGAATGAGCACCAGCCACGTCACATGTCGCTTGGACAACCTCGTGATGCTCTTGAACAAGGACATTCGCCAAGACAAGAAACACCTTGTATAAAGCTTGTGAAAATTCCATGTAGCACTCCAAAACTCTCTCATCAACCCTTGGTCGTTTGCATGTCAAATTCAAACCCATAAAACAAATCACACAATTAGTATATGTAGGGTTAATACTACTTGACAACTTACGTTTCACATGCACTAGATAGGGATCTTCATGATGACTCTCATTCAGCTTAGAAAAATCTTGAATCTGATTGTGCAAGGTAGTATAATTCGACCCTAGTTGTTGCTGATTTGGCACTACTTGCCCATCTGGAGATAGAGCAATGAGCCATTCATGTTGCACTTCCGTGGAAGAATGAACCAGTGAGGTAAAAACAACATTCGGGTCTTGATTGACACACTTGTCTGCATCACCCAACATAAGTGGCAGCAATGAAGTGAAGGTCACACTCCAGACGAGTCACTTGAATTTGCGCCAGTTTGAGTTGATAAGATGATCTCATGCTTTTGGATGTATGAATATGCATGGAAGATTACAAGCAGCTGGCACAAGCATGAAATCAGGTTGCAACTCTTTAATCAAAGCTGGAAAATTTCGAGCAGCCTTACAACCTACAAAAACAAAATGAGTCTCAGCTTGTTTTGAACCAGAAATTGGATACATAAGCAATGGAACGTCATTAATTAAGTGGTAAGAAGGTGTAGAATAAGAGTTAAATGCAAAAACTCCCCGTGACACGTGATTCCTTCCATCAATCGATTCAACTTGAGACTGCATTGATGGCTCTTTACATTTTCCTTCAAAATCTGCATAGGAAATACATGTGTGAGGATGGAAATAATGCTCAAAAGAAGGTAAAGATGATGAATGAACCATGGGTAGCAAACAAGAATAGAAATATGGAGTTCGAATTAATTCTCCATTGGTGCGGACAGATTCGGGTTGTTCCATGAAGTTATACCAAATAGATCTATCTCCTAGAAGACAAACTCCATGGAAGCTAGTGAATTGTACAAGCAACTTTGGAATGGAACATTGCATGACTAACTTCACTCGACTTCGCTCAATCCGTACAAAAGCAGAAACACTAAACAAGGCAAAGTTAAGTTCGTTAGGAAAACTATAAACACTCGCCTTCCCATGCACAATCAGCTCACTTGATGTTTCACTCATCTCCTCAGATTTTTTTACCTCTTTTTCAATCTCACATTCCTCAACTTTTACCTCAAGTGCACTCTCACCACCATACTCAACTCGCTCTTTTTCAAGTTTTTGTTGGAGGAGAGTTGTTGACATGTCTCCTGCACTCAACTAACTCCTTCATCTATGGATAAAGTATTTGCATGCTTTGTTGTCGAATGAACCTCCTCCCTTCTCCTTGAATATAATGACTTTGAAGAGGTAGGTTGGACGTCAGGATGAAATTGTGGGGAACCCCTCCTCTTGACATCCTTATTCACCATTCGGTCAAGGCGTCTATGAAGAGGCTCGAAAGCTTCATCCAAACTCTGCTTGAATTCTTCCATCATGGCCACCATGTGTAGTTTAAAGTCCATTGTTTGGTCACCAACTCCACTAGACATGCTTAGGTAAACCTGCAAAAGAAAATAAGCAAACGACTTCTTCTCTCCTTCTTTTTTTTTTGGTACAATGTATAGGTCACTCACGCTTGTGTTTCACTCAAGTGTATCACTCTCTAATAGTCTCACCAAGCAATTCCTTGGCTTGCTAGTTGCTCGGGTTGGACAAATTAGGCGTCACCGCAAGGTACGTTCTTGACTAGTCAACAAGTGACACAAGATAGCAGCAAGGAATGGAGGTGAATGGAGGCCTAGACGCGATCTAAAACTCAGATTAGGACTAATGACTGAAAGAGAAGGCAAGACAAAATGCCTTCAAGGCTGAATTTTTGAAAATCCTAGAAGTACTCTACCCGACAACCCAAAATTCTGGAATTTGCGGAGCGTGCTGGTCCTCGGCCTTTTGGTCGGGGCTTTGGTGGTATTTTGGTGTTGCTTTGGTGTTAGTCAATCAGGTCTTCGACCTCCGCTGAGCTGTCGAGGGTCTCGCTGCCCGGTCGCGGAAGCAACTTAGGATCTTAGAGGACACGTTACGGAATCGACGGAGTTGAACCCAAACTCGGACCACTCAAGAACGAATTCAACGGCAGAGGATGCCACAATCAAGTGTGTTTGCTTGATTGATAAGTCAATAAACAACCTAGGAACCACACTAGGATGTTCAACTTAGCTTTCACAAGCTAGAGGAATTTGGCTTAATGGAAGACGAAATTCTGGAATTTTATTAATAACATCGCAAAAACTAAATGTACCATTAGCTTTAGGGCTATTTATAGCCTTGACTAAACCTAATAAAGCTTGGAAAGCATGAAGGGAAAATCGGCCAGCCCATTGGGTCTCTCTTGGCCGAAAGCTAACCTACTAATTAACTAGCTTAATGACTAGCTAAAGCACTATTGGACCTAAGGCCCACGTGGCCGAAGCTAAGCTCAACAAGAGCTACTTAATCGAGGCCCAATCCTCCCTTTGAGGCTTGCTCATTCGTATCATTCCCCTCCTCTTGAAAAGGATTTGTCCTTAAATCTTGGGAAAAAGTGGTACTCCATGCAATGTGGGAGCGAGATGAATGAGCACCAGCCACGTCACATGTCGCTTGGACAACCTCGTGATGCTCTTGAACAAGGACATTCGCCAAGACAAGAAACACCTTGTATAAAGCTTGTGAAAATTCCATGTAGCACTCCAAAACTCTCTCATCAACCCTTGGTCGGTTGCATGTCAAATTCAAACCCATAAAACAAATCACACAATTAGTATATGTAGGGTTAATACTACTTGACAACTTACGTTTCACATGCACTAGATAGGGATCTTCATGATGACTCTCATTCAGCTTAGAAAAATCTTGAATCTGATTGTGCAAGGTAGTATAATTCGACCCTAGTTGTTGCTGATTTGGCACTACTTGCCCATCTGGAGATAGAGCAATGAGCCATTCATGTTGAACTTCCGTGGAAGAATGAACCAGTGAGGTAAAAACAACATTCGGGTCTTGATTGACACACTTGTCTGCATCACCCAACATAAGTGGCAGCAATGAAGTGAAGGTCACACTCCAGACGAGTCACTTGAATTTGCGCCAGTTTGAGTTGATAAGATGATCTCATGCTTTTGGATGTATGAATATGCATGGAAGATTACAAGCAGCTGGCACAAGCATGAAATCAGGTTGCAACTCTTTAATCAAAGCTGGAAAATTTCGAGCAGCCTTACAACCTACAAAAACAAAATGAGTCTCAGCTTGTTTTGAACCAGAAATTGGATACATAAGCAATGGAACGTCATTAATTAAGTGGTAAGAAGGTGTAGAATAAGAGTTAAATGCAAAAACTCCCTGTGACACGTGATTCCTTCCATCAATCGATTCAACTTGAGACTGCATTGATGGCTCTTTACATTTTCCTTCAAAATCTGCATAGGAAATACATGTGTGAGGATGGAAATAATGCTCAAAAGAAGGTAAAGATGATGAATGAACCACAGGTAACAAACAAGAATAGAAATATGGAGTTCGAATTAATTCTCCATTGGTGCGGACAGATTCGGGTTGTTCCATGAAGTGATACCAAATAGATCTATCTCCTAGAAGACAAACTCCATGGAAGCTAGTGAATTGTACAAGCAACTTTGGAATGGAACATTGCATGACTAACTTCACTCGACTTCGCTCAATCCGTACAAAAGCAGAAACACTAAACAAGGCAAAGTTAAGTTCGTTAGGAAAACTATAAACACTCGCCTTCCCATGCACAATCAGCTCACTTGATGCTTCACTCATCTCCTCAGATTTTTTTACCTCTTTTTCAATCTCACATTCCTCAACTTTTACCTCAAGTGCACTCTCACCACCATACTCAACTCGCTCTTTTTCAAGTTTTTGTTGGAGGAGAGTTGTTGACATGTCTCATGCACTCAACTAACTCCTTCATCTATGGATAAAGTATTTGCATGCTTTGTTGTCGAATGAACCTCCTCCCTTCTCCTTGAATATAATGACTTTGAAGAGGTAGGTTGGACGTCAGGATGAAATTGTGGGGAACCCCTCCTCTTGACATCCTTATTCACCATTCGGTCAAGGCGTCTATGAAGAGGCTCGAAAGCTTCATCCAAACTCTGCTTGAATTCTTCCATCATGGCCACCATGTGTAGTTTAAAGTCCATTGTTTGGTCACCAACTCCACTAGACATGCTCAGGTAAACCTGCAAAAGAAAATAAGCAAACGACTTCTTCTCTCCTTCTTTTTTTTTTGGTACAATGTATAGGTCACTCACGCTTGTGTTTCACTCAAGTGTATCACTCTCTAGTAGTCTCACCAAGCAATTCCTTGGCTTGCTAGTTGCTCGGGTTGGACAAATTAGGCGTCACCGCAAGGTACGTTCTTGACTAGTCAACAAGTGACACAAGATAGAGCAAGGAATGGAGGTGAATGGAGGCCTAGACGCGATCTAAAACTCAGATTAGGACTAATGACTGAAAGAGAAGGCAAGACAAAATGCCTTCAAGGCTGAATTTTTGAAAATCCTAGAAGTACTCTACCCGACAACCCAAAATTCTGGAATTTGCGGAGCGTGCTGGTCCTCGGCCTTTTGGTCGGGGCTTTGGTGGTATTTTGGTGTTGCTTTGGTGTTAGTCAATCAGGTCTTCGACCTCCGCTGAGCTGTCGAGGGTCTCGCTGCCCGGTCGCGGAAGCAACTTAGGATCTTAGAGGACACGTTACGGAATCGACGGAGTTGAACCCAAACTCGGACCACTCAAGAACGAATTCAACGGCAGAGGATGCCACAATCAAGTGTGTTTGCTTGATTGATAAGTCAATAAACAACCTAGGAACCACACTAGGATGTTCAACTTAGCTTTCACAAGCTAGAGGAATTTGGCTTAATGGAAGACGAAATTCTGGAATTTTATTAATAACATCGCAAAAACTAAATGTACCATCAGCTTTAGGGCTATTTATAGCCTTGACTAAACCTAATAAAGCTTGGAAAGCATGAAGGGAAAATCGGCCAGCCCATTGGGTCTCTCTTGGCCGAAAGCTAACCTACTAATTAACTAGCTTAATGACTAGCTAAAGCACTATTGGACCTAAGGCCCACGTGGCCGAAGCTAAGCTCAACAAGAGCTACTTAATCGAGGCCCAATCCTCCCTTTGAGGCTTGCTCATTCGTATCATTCCCCTCCTCTTGAAAAGGATTTGTCCTTAAATCTTGGGAAAAAGTGGTACTCCATGCAATGTGGGAGCGAGATGAATGAGCACCAGCCACGTCACATGTCGCTTGGACAACCTCGTGATGCTCTTGAACAAGGACATTCGCCAAGACAAGAAACACCTTGTATAAAGCTTGTGAAAATTCCATGTAGCACTCCAAAACTCTCTCATCAACCCTTGGTCGTTTGCATGTCAAATTCAAACCCATAAAACAAATCACACAATTAGTATATGTAGGGTTAATACTACTTGACAACTTACGTTTCACATGCACTAGATAGGGATCTTCATGATGACTCTCATTCAGCTTAGAAAAATCTTGAATCTGATTGTGCAAGGTAGTATAATTCGACCCTAGTTGTTGCTGATTTGGCACTACTTGCCCATCTGGAGATAGAGCAATGAGCCATTCATGTTGCACTTCCGTGGAAGAATGAACCAGTGAGGTAAAAACAACATTCGGGTCTTGATTGACACACTTGTCTGCATCACCCAACATAAGTGGCAGCAATGAAGTGAAGGTCACACTCCAGACGAGTCACTTGAATTTGCGCCAGTTTGAGTTGATAAGATGATCTCATGCTTTTGGATGTATGAATATGCATGGAAGATTACAAGCAGCTGGCACAAGCATGAAATCAGGTTGCAACTCTTTAATCAAAGCTGGAAAATTTCGAGCAGCCTTACAACCTACAAAAACAAAATGAGTCTCAGCTTGTTTTGAACCAGAAATTGGATACATAAGCAATGGAACGTCATTAATTAAGTGGTAAGAAGGTGTAGAATAAGAGTTAAATGCAAAAACTCCCCGTGACACGTGATTCCTTCCATCAATCGATTCAACTTGAGACTGCATTGATGGCTCTTTACATTTTCCTTCAAAATCTGCATAGGAAATACATGTGTGAGGATGGAAATAATGCTCAAAAGAAGGTAAAGATGATGAATGAACCATGGGTAACAAACAAGAATAGAAATATGGAGTTCGAATTAATTCTCCATTGGTGCGGACAGATTCGGGTTGTTCCATGAAGTGATACCAAATAGATCTATCTCCTAGAAGACAAACTCCATGGAAGCTAGTGAATTGTACAAGCAACTTTGGAATGGAACATTGCATGACTAACTTCACTCGACTTCGCTCAATCCGTACAAAAGCAGAAACACTAAACAAGGCAAAGTTAAGTTCGTTAGGAAAACTATAAACACCCGCCTTCCCATGCACAATCAGCTCACTTGATGCTTCACTCATCTCCTCAGATTTTTTTACCTCTTTTTCAATCTCACATTCCTCAACTTTTACCTCAAGTGCACTCTCACCACCATACTCAACTCGCTCTTTTTCAAGTTTTTGTTGGAGGAGAGTTGTTGACATGTCTCCTGCACTCAACTAACTCCTTCATCTATGGATAAAGTATTTGCATGCTTTGTTGTCGAATGAACCTCCTCCCTTCTCCTTGAATATAATGACTTTGAAGAGGTAGGTTGGACGTCAGGATGAAATTGTGGGGAACCCCTCCTCTTGACATCCTTATTCACCATTCGGTCAAGGCGTCTATGAAGAGGCTCGAAAGCTTCATCCAAACTCTGCTTGAATTCTTCCATCATGGCCACCATGTGTAGTTTAAAGTCCATTGTTTGGTCACCAACTCCACTAGACATGCTTAGGTAAACCTGCAAAAGAAAATAAGCAAACGACTTCTTCTCTCCTTCTTTTTTTTTTGGTACAATGTATAGGTCACTCACGCTTGTGTTTCACTCAAGTGTATCACTCTCTAATAGTCTCACCAAGCAATTCCTTGGCTTGCTAGTTGCTCGGGTTGGACAAATTAGGCGTCACCGCAAGGTACGTTCTTGACTAGTCAACAAGTGACACAAGATAGCAGCAAGGAATGGAGGTGAATGGAGGCCTAGACGCGATCTAAAACTCAGATTAGGACTAATGACTGAAAGAGAAGGCAAGACAAAATGCCTTCAAGGCTGAATTTTTGAAAATCCTAGAAGTACTCTACCCGACAACCCAAAATTCTGGAATTTGCGGAGCGTGCTGGTCCTCGGCCTTTTGGTCGGGGCTTTGGTGGTATTTTGGTGTTGCTTTGGTGTTAGTCAATCAGGTCTTCGACCTCCGCTGAGCTGTCGAGGGTCTCGCTGCCCGGTCGCGGAAGCAACTTAGGATCTTAGAGGACACGTTACGGAATCGACGGAGTTGAACCCAAACTCGGACCACTCAAGAACGAATTCAACGGCAGAG
The DNA here is from genome assembly GCF_036785885.1 of Coffea arabica. Taxonomy (NCBI): domain Eukaryota; kingdom Viridiplantae; phylum Streptophyta; class Magnoliopsida; order Gentianales; family Rubiaceae; genus Coffea; species Coffea arabica. The sequence goes on along the minus strand of NC_092323.1, from coordinate 31,592,845 downwards.
GATGCCACAATCAAGTGTGTTTGCTTGATTGATAAGTCAATAAACAACCTAGGAACCACACTAGGATGTTCAACTTAGCTTTCACAAGCTAGAGGAATTTGGCTTAATGGAAGACGAAATTCTGGAATTTTATTAATAACATCGCAAAAACTAAATGTACCATCAGCTTTAGGGCTATTTATAGCCTTGACTAAACCTAATAAAGCTTGGAAAGCATGAAGGGAAAATCGGCCAGCCCATTGGGTCTCTCTTGGCCGAAAGCTAACCTACTAATTAACTAGCTTAATGACTAGCTAAAGCACTATTGGACCTAAGGCCCACGTGGCCGAAGCTAAGCTCAACAAGAGCTACTTAATCGAGGCCCAATCCTCCCTTTGAGGCTTGCTCATTCGTATCATTCCCCTCCTCTTGAAAAGGATTTGTCCTTAAATCTTGGGAAAAAGTGGTACTCCATGCAATGTGGGAGCGAGATGAATGAGCACCAGCCACGTCACATGTCGCTTGGACAACCTCGTGATGCTCTTGAACAAGGACATTCGCCAAGACAAGAAACACCTTGTATAAAGCTTGTGAAAATTCCATGTAGCACTCCAAAACTCTCTCATCAACCCTTGGTCGTTTGCATGTCAAATTCAAACCCATAAAACAAATCACACAATTAGTATATGTAGGGTTAATACTACTTGACAACTTACGTTTCACATGCACTAGATAGGGATCTTCATGATGACTCTCATTCAGCTTAGAAAAATCTTGAATCTGATTGTGCAAGGTAGTATAATTCGACCCTAGTTGTTGCTGATTTGGCACTACTTGCCCATCTGGAGATAGAGCAATGAGCCATTCATGTTGCACTTCCGTGGAAGAATGAACCAGTGAGGTAAAAACAACATTCGGGTCTTGATTGACACACTTGTCTGCATCACCCAACATAAGTGGCAGCAATGAAGTGAAGGTCACACTCCAGACGAGTCACTTGAATTTGCGCCAGTTTGAGTTGATAAGATGATCTCATGCTTTTGGATGTATGAATATGCATGGAAGATTACAAGCAGCTGGCACAAGCATGAAATCAGGTTGCAACTCTTTAATCAAAGCTGGAAAATTTCGAGCAGCCTTACAACCTACAAAAACAAAATGAGTCTCAGCTTGTTTTGAACCAGAAATTGGATACATAAGCAATGGAACGTCATTAATTAAGTGGTAAGAAGGTGTAGAATAAGAGTTAAATGCAAAAACTCCCCGTGACACGTGATTCCTTCCATCAATCGATTCAACTTGAGACTGCATTGATGGCTCTTTACATTTTCCTTCAAAATCTGCATAGGAAATACATGTGTGAGGATGGAAATAATGCTCAAAAGAAGGTAAAGATGATGAATGAACCATGGGTAACAAACAAGAATAGAAATATGGAGTTCGAATTAATTCTCCATTGGTGCGGACAGATTCGGGTTGTTCCATGAAGTGATACCAAATAGATCTATCTCCTAGAAGACAAACTCCATGGAAGCTAGTGAATTGTACAAGCAACTTTGGAATGGAACATTGCATGACTAACTTCACTCGACTTCGCTCAATCCGTACAAAAGCAGAAACACTAAACAAGGCAAAGTTAAGTTCGTTAGGAAAACTATAAACACCCGCCTTCCCATGCACAATCAGCTCACTTGATGCTTCACTCATCTCCTCAGATTTTTTTACCTCTTTTTCAATCTCACATTCCTCAACTTTTACCTCAAGTGCACTCTCACCACCATACTCAACTCGCTCTTTTTCAAGTTTTTGTTGGAGGAGAGTTGTTGACATGTCTCCTGCACTCAACTAACTCCTTCATCTATGGATAAAGTATTTGCATGCTTTGTTGTCGAATGAACCTCCTCCCTTCTCCTTGAATATAATGACTTTGAAGAGGTAGGTTGGACGTCAGGATGAAATTGTGGGGAACCCCTCCTCTTGACATCCTTATTCACCATTCGGTCAAGGCGTCTATGAAGAGGCTCGAAAGCTTCATCCAAACTCTGCTTGAATTCTTCCATCATGGCCACCATGTGTAGTTTAAAGTCCATTGTTTGGTCACCAACTCCACTAGACATGCTTAGGTAAACCTGCAAAAGAAAATAAGCAAACGACTTCTTCTCTCCTTCTTTTTTTTTTGGTACAATGTATAGGTCACTCACGCTTGTGTTTCACTCAAGTGTATCACTCTCTAATAGTCTCACCAAGCAATTCCTTGGCTTGCTAGTTGCTCGGGTTGGACAAATTAGGCGTCACCGCAAGGTACGTTCTTGACTAGTCAACAAGTGACACAAGATAGCAGCAAGGAATGGAGGTGAATGGAGGCCTAGACGCGATCTAAAACTCAGATTAGGACTAATGACTGAAAGAGAAGGCAAGACAAAATGCCTTCAAGGCTGAATTTTTGAAAATCCTAGAAGTACTCTACCCGACAACCCAAAATTCTGGAATTTGCGGAGCGTGCTGGTCCTCGGCCTTTTGGTCGGGGCTTTGGTGGTATTTTGGTGTTGCTTTGGTGTTAGTCAATCAGGTCTTCGACCTCCGCTGAGCTGTCGAGGGTCTCGCTGCCCGGTCGCGGAAGCAACTTAGGATCTTAGAGGACACGTTACGGAATCGACGGAGTTGAACCCAAACTCGGACCACTCAAGAACGAATTCAACGGCAGAGGATGCCACAATCAAGTGTGTTTGCTTGATTGATAAGTCAATAAACAACCTAGGAACCACACTAGGATGTTCAACTTAGCTTTCACAAGCTAGAGGAATTTGGCTTAATGGAAGACGAAATTCTGGAATTTTATTAATAACATCGCAAAAACTAAATGTACCATCAGCTTTAGGGCTATTTATAGCCTTGACTAAACCTAATAAAGCTTGGAAAGCATGAAGGGAAAATCGGCCAGCCCATTGGGTCTCTCTTGGCCGAAAGCTAACCTACTAATTAACTAGCTTAATGACTAGCTAAAGCACTATTGGACCTAAGGCCCACGTGGCCGAAGCTAAGCTCAACAAGAGCTACTTAATCGAGGCCCAATCCTCCCTTTGAGGCTTGCTCATTCGTATCATTCCCCTCCTCTTGAAAAGGATTTGTCCTTAAATCTTGGGAAAAAGTGGTACTCCATGCAATGTGGGAGCGAGATGAATGACCACCAGCCACGTCACATGTCGCTTGGACAACCTCGTGATGCTCTTGAACAAGGACATTCGCCAAGACAAGAAACACCTTGTATAAAGCTTGTGAAAATTCCATGTAGCACTCCAAAACTCTCTCATCAACCCTTGGTCGTTTGCATGTCAAATTCAAACCCATAAAACAAATCACACAATTAGTATATGTAGGGTTAATACTACTTGACAACTTACGTTTCACATGCACTAGATAGGGATCTTCATGATGACTCTCATTCAGCTTAGAAAAATCTTGAATCTGATTGTGCAAGGTAGTATAATTCGACCCTAGTTGTTGCTGATTTGGCACTACTTGCCCATCTGGAGATAGAGCAATGAGCCATTCATGTTGCACTTCCGTGGAAGAATGAACCAGTGAGGTAAAAACAACATTCGGGTCTTGATTGACACACTTGTCTGCATCACCCAACATAAGTGGCAGCAATGAAGTGAAGGTCACACTCCAGACGAGTCACTTGAATTTGCGCCAGTTTGAGTTGATAAGATGATCTCATGCTTTTGGATGTATGAATATGCATGGAAGATTACAAGCAGCTGGCACAAGCATGAAATCAGGTTGCAACTCTTTAATCAAAGCTGGAAAATTTCGAGCAGCCTTACAACCTACAAAAACAAAATGAGTCTCAGCTTGTTTTGAACCAGAAATTGGATACATAAGCAGTGGAACGTCATTAATTAAGTGGTAAGAAGGTGTAGAATAAGAGTTAAATGCAAAAACTCCCTGTGACACATGATTCCTTCCATCAATCGATTCAACTTGAGACTGCATTGATGGCTCTTTACATTTTCCTTCAAAATCTGCATAGGAAATACATGTGTGAGGATGGAAATAATGCTCAAAAGAAGGTAAAGATGATGAATGAACCACGGGTAACAAACAAGAATAGAAATATGGAGTTCGAATTAATTCTCCATTGGTGCGGACAGATTCGGGTTGTTCCATGAAGTGATACCAAATAGATCTATCTCCTAGAAGACAAACTCCATGGAAGCTAGTGAATTGTACAAGCAACTTTGGAATGGAACATTGCATGACTAACTTCACTCGACTTCGCTCAATCCGTACAAAAGCAGAAACACTAAACAAGGGAAAGTTAAGTTCGTTAGGAAAACTATAAACACTCGCCTTCCCATGCACAATCAGCTCACTTGATGCTTCACTCATCTCCTCAGATTTTTTTACCTCTTTTTCAATCTCACATTCCTCAACTTTTACCTCAAGTGCACTCTCACCACCATACTCAACTCGCTCTTTTTCAAGTTTTTGTTGGAGGAGAGTTGTTGACATGTCTCCTGCACTCAACTAACTCCTTCATCTATGGATAAAGTATTTGCATGCTTTGTTGTCGAATGAACCTCCTCCCTTCTCCTTGAATATAATGACTTTGAAGAGGTAGGTTGGACGTCAGGATGAAATTGTGGGGAACCCCTCCTCTTGACATCCTTATTCACCATTCGGTCAAGGCATCTATGAAGAGGCTCGAAAGCTTCATCCAAACTCTGCTTGAATTCTTCCATCATGGCCACCATGTGTAGTTTAAAGTCCATTGTTTGGTCACCAACTCCACTAGACATGCTTAGGTAAACCTGCAAAAGAAAATAAGCAAACGACTTCTTCTCTCCTTCTTTTTTTTTTGGTACAATGTATAGGTCACTCACGCTTGTGTTTCACTCAAGTGTATCACTCTCTAATAGTCTCACCAAGCAATTCCTTGGCTTGCTAGTTGCTCGGGTTGGACAAATTAGGCGTCACCGCAAGGTACGTTCTTGACTAGTCAACAAGTGACACAAGATAGCAGCAAGGAATGGAGGTGAATGGAGGCCTAGACGCGATCTAAAACTCAGATTAGGACTAATGACTGAAAGAGAAGGCAAGACAAAATGCCTTCAAGGCTGAATTTTTGAAAATCCTAGAAGTACTCTACCCGACAACCCAAAATTCTGGAATTTGCGGAGCGTGCTGGTCCTCGGCCTTTTGGTCGGGGCTTTGGTGGTATTTTGGTGTTGCTTTGGTGTTAGTCAATCAGGTCTTCGACCTCCGCTGAGCTGTCGAGGGTCTCGCTGCCCGGTCACGGAAGCAACTTAGGATCTTAGAGGACACGTTACGGAATCGACGGAGTTGAACCCAAACTCGGACCACTCAAGAACGAATTCAACGGCAGAGGATGCCACAATCAAGTGTGTTTGCTTGATTGATAAGTCAATAAACAACCTAGGAACCACACTAGGATGTTCAACTTAGCTTTCACAAGCTAGAGGAATTTGGCTTAATGGAAGACGAAATTCTGGAATTTTATTAATAACATCGCAAAAACTAAATGTACCATCAGCTTTAGGGCTATTTATAGCCTTGACTAAACCTAATAAAGCTTGGAAAGCATGAAGGGAAAATCGGCCAGCCCATTGGGTCTCTCTTGGCCGAAAGCTAACCTACTAATTAACTAGCTTAATGACTAGCTAAAGCACTATTGGACCTAAGGCCCACGTGGCCGAAGCTAAGCTCAACAAGAGCTACTTAATCGAGGCCCAATCCTCCCTTTGAGGCTTGCTCATTCGTATCATTCCCCTCCTCTTGAAAAGGATTTGTCCTTAAATCTTGGGAAAAAGTGGTACTCCATGCAATGTGGGAGCGAGATGAATGACCACCAGCCACGTCACATGTCGCTTGGACAACCTCGTGATGCTCTTGAACAAGGACATTCGCCAAGACAAGAAACACCTTGTATAAAGCTTGTGAAAATTCCATGTAGCACTCCAAAACTCTCTCATCAACCCTTGGTCGTTTGCATGTCAAATTCAAACCCATAAAACAAATCACACAATTAGTATATGTAGGGTTAATACTACTTGACAACTTACGTTTCACATGCACTAGATAGGGATCTTCATGATGACTCTCATTCAGCTTAGAAAAATCTTGAATCTGATTGTGCAAGGTAGTATAATTCGACCCTAGTTGTTGCTGATTTGGCACTACTTGCCCATCTGGAGATAGAGCAATGAGCCATTCATGTTGCACTTCCGTGGAAGAATGAACCAGTGAGGTAAAAACAACATTCGGGTCTTGATTGACACACTTGTCTGCATCACCCAACATAAGTGGCAGCAATGAAGTGAAGGTCACACTCCAGACGAGTCACTTGAATTTGCGCCAGTTTGAGTTGATAAGATGATCTCATGCTTTTGGATGTATGAATATGCATGGAAGATTACAAGCAGCTGGCACAAGCATGAAATCAGGTTGCAACTCTTTAATCAAAGCTGGAAAATTTCGAGCAGCCTTACAACCTACAAAAACAAAATGAGTCTCAGCTTGTTTTGAACCAGAAATTGGATACATAAGCAGTGGAACGTCATTAATTAAGTGGTAAGAAGGTGTAGAATAAGAGTTAAATGCAAAAACTCCCTGTGACACATGATTCCTTCCATCAATCGATTCAACTTGAGACTGCATTGATGGCTCTTTACATTTTCCTTCAAAATCTGCATAGGAAATACATGTGTGAGGATGGAAATAATGCTCAAAAGAAGGTAAAGATGATGAATGAACCACGGGTAACAAACAAGAATAGAAATATGGAGTTCGAATTAATTCTCCATTGGTGCGGACAGATTCGGGTTGTTCCATGAAGTGATACCAAATAGATCTATCTCCTAGAAGACAAACTCCATGGAAGCTAGTGAATTGTACAAGCAACTTTGGAATGGAACATTGCATGACTAACTTCACTCGACTTCGCTCAATCCGTACAAAAGCAGAAACACTAAACAAGGGAAAGTTAAGTTCGTTAGGAAAACTATAAACACTCGCCTTCCCATGCACAATCAGCTCACTTGATGCTTCACTCATCTCCTCAGATTTTTTTACCTCTTTTTCAATCTCACATTCCTCAACTTTTACCTCAAGTGCACTCTCACCACCATACTCAACTCGCTCTTTTTCAAGTTTTTGTTGGAGGAGAGTTGTTGACATGTCTCCTGCACTCAACTAACTCCTTCATCTATGGATAAAGTATTTGCATGCTTTTGTTGTCGAATGAACCTCCTCCCTTCTCCTTGAATATAATGACTTTGAAGAGGTAGGTTGGACGTCAGGATGAAATTGTGGGGAACCCCTCCTCTTGACATCCTTATTCACCATTCGGTCAAGGCATCTATGAAGAGGCTCGAAAGCTTCATCCAAACTCTGCTTGAATTCTTCCATCATGGCCACCATGTGTAGTTTAAAGTCCATTGTTTGGTCACCAACTCCACTAGACATGCTTAGGTAAACCTGCAAAAGAAAATAAGCAAACGACTTCTTCTCTCCTTCTTTTTTTTTTGGTACAATGTATAGGTCACTCACGCTTGTGTTTCACTCAAGTGTATCACTCTCTAATAGTCTCACCAAGCAATTCCTTGGCTTGCTAGTTGCTCGGGTTGGACAAATTAGGCGTCACCGCAAGGTACGTTCTTGACTAGTCAACAAGTGACACAAGATAGCAGCAAGGAATGGAGGTGAATGGAGGCCTAGACGCGATCTAAAACTCAGATTAGGACTAATGACTGAAAGAGAAGGCAAGACAAAATGCCTTCAAGGCTGAATTTTTGAAAATCCTAGAAGTACTCTACCCGACAACCCAAAATTCTGGAATTTGCGGAGCGTGCTGGTCCTCGGCCTTTTGGTCGGGGCTTTGGTGGTATTTTGGTGTTGCTTTGGTGTTAGTCAATCAGGTCTTCGACCTCCGCTGAGCTGTCGAGGGTCTCGCTGCCCGGTCGCGGAAGCAACTTAGGATCTTAGAGGACACGTTACGGAATCGACGGAGTTGAACCCAAACTCGGACCACTCAAGAACGAATTCAACGGCAGAGGATGCCACAATCAAGTGTGTTTGCTTGATTGATAAGTCAATAAACAACCTAGGAACCACACTAGGATGTTCAACTTAGCTTTCACAAGGTAGAGGAATTTGGCTTAATGGAAGACGAAATTCTGGAATTTTATTAATAACATCGCAAAAACTAAATGTACCATCAGCTTTAGGGCTATTTATAGCCTTGACTAAACCTAATAAAGCTTGGAAAGCATGAAGGGAAAATCGGCCAGCCCATTGGGTCTCTCTTGGCCGAAAGCTAACCTACTAATTAACTAGCTTAATGACAAGCTAAAGCACTATTGGACCTAAGGCCCACGTGGCCGAAGCTAAGCTCAACAAGAGCTACTTAATCGAGGCCCAATCCTCCCTTTGAGGCTTGCTCATTCGTATCATTCCCCTCCTCTTGAAAAGGATTTGTCCTTAAATCTTGGAAAAAAGTGGTACTCCATGCAATGTGGGAGCGAGATGAATGAGCACCAGCCACGTCACATGTCGCTTGGACAACCTCGTGATGCTCTTGAACAAGGACATTCGCCAAGACAAGAAACACCTTGTATAAAGCTTGTGAAAATTCCATGTAGCACTCCAAAACTCTCTCATCAACCCTTGGTCGTTTGCATGTCAAATTCAAACCCATAAAACAAATCACACAATTAGTATATGTAGGGTTAATACTACTTGACAACTTACGTTTCACATGCACTAGATAGGGATCTTCATGATGACTCTCATTCAGCTTAGAAAAATCTTGAATCTGATTGTGCAAGGTAGTATAATTCGACCCTAGTTGTTGCTGATTTGGCACTACTTGCCCATCTGGAGATAGAGCAATGAGCCATTCATGTTGCACTTCCGTGGAAGAATGAACCAGTGAGGTAAAAACAACATTCGGGTCTTGATTGACACACTTGTCTGCATCACCCAACATAAGTGGCAGCAATGAAGTGAAGGTCACACTCCAGACGAGTCACTTGAATTTGCGCCAGTTTGAGTTGATAAGATGATCTCATGCTTTTGGATGTATGAATATGCATGGAAGATTACAAGCAGCTGGCACAAGCATGAAATCAGGTTGCAACTCTTTAATCAAAGCTGGAAAATTTCGAGCAGCCTTACAACCTACAAAAACAAAATGAGTCTCAGCTTGTTTTGAACCAGAAATTGGATACATAAGCAGTGGAACGTCATTAATTAAGTGGTAAGAAGGTGTAGAATAAGAGTTAAATGCAAAAACTCCCTGTGACACATGATTCCTTCCATCAATCGATTCAACTTGAGACTGCATTGATGGCTCTTTACATTTTCCTTCAAAATCTGCATAGGAAATACATGTGTGAGGATGGAAATAATGCTCAAAAGAAGGTAAAGATGATGAATGAACCACGGGTAACAAACAAGAATAGAAATATGGAGTTCGAATTAATTCTCCATTGGTGCGGACAGATTCGGGTTGTTCCATGAAGTGATACCAAATAGATCTATCTCCTAGAAGACAAACTCCATGGAAGCTAGTGAATTGTACAAGCAACTTTGGAATGGAACATTGCATGACTAACTTCACTCGACTTCGCTCAATCCGTACAAAAGCAGAAACACTAAACAAGGCAAAGTTAAGTTCGTTAGGAAAACTATAAACACTCGCCTTCCCATGCACAATCAGCTCACTTGATGCTTCACTCATCTCCTCAGATTTTTTTACCTCTTTTTCAATCTCACATTCCTCAACTTTTACCTCAAGTGCACTCTCACCACCATACTCAACTCGCTCTTTTTCAAGTTTTTGTTGGAGGAGAGTTGTTGACATGTCTCCTGCACTCAACTAACTCCTTCATCTATGGATAAAGTATTTGCATGCTTTGTTGTCGAATGAACCTCCTCCCTTCTCCTTGAATATAATGACTTTGAAGAGGTAGGTTGGACGTCAGGATGAAATTGTGGGGAACCCCTCCTCTTGACATCCTTATTCACCATTCGGTCAAGGCATCTATGAAGAGGCTCGAAAGCTTCATCCAAACTCTGCTTGAATTCTTCTATCATGGCCACCATGTGTAGTTTAAAGTCCATTGTTTGGTCACCAACTCCACTAGACATGCTTAGGTAAACCTGCAAAAGAAAATAAGCAAACGACTTCTTCTCTCCTTCTTTTTTTTTTGGTACAATGTATAGGTCACTCACGCTTGTGTTTCACTCAAGTGTATCACTCTCTAATAGTCTCACCAAGCAATTCCTTGGCTTGCTAGTTGCTCGGGTTGGACAAATTAGGCGTCACCGCAAGGTACGTTCTTGACTAGTCAACAAGTGACACAAGATAGCAGCAAGGAATGGAGGTGAATGGAGGCCTAGACGCGATCTAAAACTCAGATTAGGACTAATGACTGAAAGAGAAGGCAAGACAAAATGCCTTCAAGGCTGAATTTTTGAAAATCCTAGAAGTACTCTACCCGACAACCCAAAATTCTGGAATTTGCGGAGCGTGCTGGTCCTCGGCCTTTTGGTCGGGGCTTTGGTGGTATTTTGGTGTTGCTTTGGTGTTAGTCAATCAGGTCTTCGACCTCCGCTGAGCTGTCGAGGGTCTCGCTGCCCGGTCGTGGAAGCAACTTAGGATCTTAGAGGACACGTTACGGAATCGACGGAGTTGAACCCAAACTCGGACCACTCAAGAACGAATTCAACGGCAGAGGATGCCACAATCAAGTGTGTTTGCTTGATTGATAAGTCAATAAACAACCTAGGAACCACACTAGGATGTTCAACTTAGCTTTCACAAGCTAGAGGAATTTGGCTTAATGGAAGACGAAATTCTGGAATTTTATTAATAACATCGCAAAAACTAAATGTACCATCAGCTTTAGGGCTATTTATAGCCTTGACTAAACCTAATAAAGCTTGGAAAGCATGAAGGGAAAATCGGCCAGCCCATTGGGTCTCTCTTGGCCGAAAGCTAACCTACTAATTAACTAGCTTAATGACTAGCTAAAGCACTATTGGACCTAAGGCCCACGTGGCCGAAGCTAAGCTCAACAAGAGCCACTTAATCGAGGCCCAATCCTCCCTTTGAGGCTTGCTCATTCGTATCATTCCCCTCCTCTTGAAAAGGATTTGTCCTTAAATCTTGGAAAAAAGTGGTACTCCATGCAATGTGGGAGCGAGATGAATGAGCACCAGCCACGTCACATGTCGCTTGGACAACCTCGTGATGCTCTTGAACAAGGACATTCGCCAAGACAAGAAACACCTTGTATAAAGCTTGTGAAAATTCCATGTAGCACTCCAAAACTCTCTCATCAACCCTTGGTCGTTTGCATGTCAAATTCAAACCCATAAAACAAATCACACAATTAGTATATGTAGGGTTAATACTACTTGACAACTTACGTTTCACATGCACTAGATAGGGATCTTCATGATGACTCTCATTCAGCTTAGAAAAATCTTGAATCTGATTGTGCAAGGTAGTATAATTCGACCCTAGTTGTTGCTGATTTGGCACTACTTGCCCATCTGGAGATAGAGCAATGAGCCATTCATGTTGCACTTCCGTGGAAGAATGAACCAGTGAGGTAAAAACAACATTCGGGTCTTGATTGACACACTTGTCTGCATCACCCAACATAAGTGGCAGCAATGAAGTGAAGGTCACACTCCAGACGAGTCACTTGAATTTGCGCCAGTTTGAGTTGATAAGATGATCTCATGCTTTTGGATGTATGAATATGCATGGAAGATTACAAGCAGCTGGCACAAGCATGAAATCAGGTTGCAACTCTTTAATCAAAGCTGGAAAATTTCGAGTAGCCTTACAACCTACAAAAACAAAATGAGTCTCAGCTTGTTTTGAACCAGAAATTGGATACATAAGCAATGGAACGTCATTAATTAAGTGGTAAGAAGGTGTAGAATAAGAGTTAAATGCAAAAACTCCCCGTGACACGTGATTCCTTCCATCAATCGATTCAACTTGAGACTGCATTGATGGCTCTTTACATTTTCCTTCAAAATCTGCATAGGAAATACATGTGTGAGGATGGAAATAATGCTCAAAAGAAGGTAAAGATGATGAATGAACCATGGGTAACAAACAAGAATAGAAATATGGAGTTCGAATTAATTCTCCATTGGTGCGGACAGATTCGGGTTGTTCCATGAAGTGATACCAAATAGATCTATCTCCTAGAAGACAAACTCCATGGAAGCTAGTGAATTGTACAAGAAACTTTGGAATGGAACATTGCATGACTAACTTCACTCGACTTCGCTCAATCCGTACAAAAGCAGAAACACTAAACAAGGCAAAGTTAAGTTCGTTAGGAAAACTATAAACACCCGCCTTCCCATGCACAATCAGCTCACTTGATGCTTCACTCATCTCCTCAGATTTTTTTACCTCTTTTTCAATCTCACATTCCTCAACTTTTACCTCAAGTGCACTCTCACCACCATACTCAACTCGCTCTTTTTCAAGTTTTTGTTGGAGGAGAGTTGTTGACATGTCTCCTGCACTCAACTAACTCTTTCATCTATGGATAAAGTATTTGCATGCTTTGTTGTCGAATGAACCTCCTCCCTTCTCCTTGAATATAATGACTTTGAAGAGGTAGGTTGGACGTCAGGATGAAATTGTGGGGAACCCCTCCTCTTGACATCCTTATTCACCATTCGGTCAAGGCGTCTATGAAGAGGCTCGAAAGCTTCATCCAAACTCTGCTTGAATTCTTCCATCATGGCCACCATGTGTAGTTTAAAGTCCATTGTTTGGTCACCAACTCCACTAGACATGCTTAGGTAAACCTGCAAAAGAAAATAAGCAAACGACTTCTTCTCTCCTTCTTTTTTTTTTGGTACAATGTATAGGTCACTCACGCTTGTGTTTCACTCAAGTGTATCACTCTCTAATAGTCTCACCAAGCAATTCCTTGGCTTGCTAGTTGCTCGGGTTGAACAAATTAGGCGTCACCGCAAGGTACGTTCTTGACTAGTCAACAAGTGACACAAGATAGCAGCAAGGAATGGAGGTGAATGAAGGCCTAGACGCGATCTAAAACTCAGATTAGGACTAATGACTGAAAAAGAAGGCAAGACAAAATGCCTTCATGGCTGAATTTTTGAAAATCCTAGAAGTACTCTACCCGACAACCCAAAATTCTGGAATTTGCGGAGCGTGCTGGTCCTCGGCCTTTTGGTCGGGGCTTTGGTGGTATTTTGGTGTTGCTTTGGTGTTAGTCAATCAGGTCTTCGACCTCCGCTGAGCTGTCGAGGGTCTCGCTGCCCGGTCGCGGAAGAAACTTAGGATCTTAGAGGACACGTTACGGAATCGACGGAGTTGAACCCAAACTCGGACCACTCAAGAACGAATTCAACGGCAGAGGATGCCACAATCAAGTGTGTTTGCTTGATTGATAAGTCAATAAACAACCTAGGAACCATACTAGGATGTTCAACTTAGCTTTCACAAGCTAGAGGAATTTGGCTTAATGGAAGACGAAATTCTGGAATTTTATTAATAACATCGCAAAAACTAAATGTACCATCTGCTTTAGGGCTATTTATAGCCTTGACTAAACCTAATAAAGCTTGGAAAGCATGAAGGGAAAATCGGCCAGCCCATTGGGTCTCTCTTGGCCGAAAGCTAACCTACTAATTAACTAGCTTAATGACTAGCTAAAGCACTATTGGACCTAAGGCCCACATGGCCGAAGCTAAGCTCAACAAGAGCTACTTAATCGAGGCCCAATCCTCCCTTTGAGGCTTGCTCATTCGTATCATTCCCCTCCTCTTGAAAAGGATTTGTCCTTAAATCTTGGGAAAAAGTGGTACTCCATGCAATGTGGGAGCGAGATGAATGAGCACCAGCCACGTCACATGTCGCTTGGACAACCTCGTGATGCTCTTGAACAAGGACATTCGCCAAGACAAGAAACACCTTGTATAAAGCTTGTGAAAATTCCATGTAGCACTCCAAAACTCTCTCATCAACCCTTGGTCGTTTGCATGTCAAATTCAAACCCATAAAGCAAATCACACAATTAGTATATGTAGGGTTAATACTACTTGACAACTTACGTTTCACATGCACTAGATAGGGATCTTCATGATGACTCTCATTCAGCTTAGAAAAATCTTGAATCTGATTGTGCAAGGTAGTATAATTCGACCCTAGTTGTTGCTGATTTGGCACTACTTGCCCATCTGGAGATAGAGCAATGAGCCATTCATGTTGCACTTCCGTGGAAGAATGAACCAGTGAGGTAAAAACAACATTCGGGTCTTGATTGACACACTTGTCTGCATCACCCAACATAAGTGGCAGCAATGAAGTGAAGGTCACACTCCAGACGAGTCACTTGAATTTGCGCCAGTTTGAGTTGATAAGATGATCTCATGGTGACCAGCTTTTGGATGTATGAATATGCATGGAAGATTACAAGCAGCTGGCACAAGCATGAAATCAGGTTGCAACTCTTTAATCAAAGCTGGAAAATTTCGAGCAGCCTTACAACCTACAAAAACAAAATGAGTCTCAGCTTGTTTTGAACCAGAAATTGGATACATAAGCAATGGAACGTCATTAATTAAGTGGTAAGAAGGTGTAGAATAAGAGTTAAATGCAAAAACTCCCCGTGACACGTGATTCCTTCCATCAATCGATTCAACTTGAGACTGCATTGATGGCTCTTTACATTTTCCTTCAAAATCTGCATAGGAAATACATGTGTGAGGATGGAAATAATGCTCAAAAGAAGGTAAAGATGATGAATGAACCATGGGTAACAAACAAGAATAGAAATGTGGAGTTCGAATTAATTCTCCATTGGTGCGGACAGATTCGGGTTGTTCCATGAAGTGATACCAAATAGATCTATCTCCTAGAAGACAAACTCCATGGAAGCTAGTGAATTGTACAAGCAACTTTGGAATGGAACATTGCATGACTAACTTCACTCGACTTCGCTCAATCCGTACAAAAGCAGAAACACTAAACAAGGCAAAGTTAAGTTCGTTAGGAAAACTATAAACACCCGCCTTCCCATGCACAATCAGCTCACTTGATGCTTCACTCATCTCCTCAGATTTTTTTACCTCTTTTTCAATCTCACATTCCTCAACTTTTACCTCAAGTGCACTCTCACCACCATACTCAACTCGCTCTTTTTCAAGTTTTTGTTGGAGGAGAGTTGTTGACATGTCTCCTGCACTCAACTAACTCCTTCATCTATGGATAAAGTATTTGCATGCTTTGTTGTCGAATGAACCTCCTCCCTTCTCCTTGAATATAATGACTTTGAAGAGGTAGGTTGGACGTCAGGATGAAATTGTGGGGAACCCCTCCTCTTGACATCCTTATTCACCATTCGGTCAAGGCGTCTATGAAGAGGCTCGAAAGCTTCATCCAAACTCTGCTTGAATTCTTCCATCATGGCCACCATGTGTAGTTTAAAGTCCATTGTTTGGTCACCAACTCCACTAGACATGCTTAGGTAAACCTGCAAAAGAAAATAAGCAAACGACTTCTTCTCTCCTTCTTTTTTTTTTGGTACAATGTATAGGTCACTCACGCTTGTGTTTCACTCAAGTGTATCACTCTCTAATAGTCTCACCAAGCAATTCCTTGGCTTGCTAGTTGCTCGGGTTGGACAAATTAGGCGTCACCGCAAGGTACGTTCTTGACTAGTCAACAAGTGACACAAGATAGCAGCAAGGAATGGAGGTGAATGGAGGCCTAGACGCGATCTAAAACTCAGATTAGGACTAATGACTGAAAGAGAAGGCAAGACAAAATGCCTTCAAGGCTGAATTTTTGAAAATCCTAGAAGTACTCTACCCGACAACCCAAAATTCTGGAATTTGCGGAGCGTGCTGGTCCTCGGCCTTTTGGTCGGGGGTTTGGTGGTATTTTGGTGTTGCTTTGGTGTTAGTCAATCAGGTCTTCGACCTCCGCTGAGCTGTCGAGGGTCTCGCTGCCCGGTCGCGGAAGCAACTTAGGATCTTAGAGGACACGTTACGGAATCGACGGAGTTGAACCCAAACTCGGACCACTCAAGAACGAATTCAACGGCAGAGGATGCCACAATCAAGTGTGTTTGCTTGATTGATAAGTCAATAAACAACCTAGGAACCACACTAGGATGTTCAACTTAGCTTTCACAAGCTAGAGGAATTTGGCTTAATGGAAGACGAAATTCTGGAATTTTATTAATAACATCGCAAAAACTAAATGTACCATCAGCTTTAGGGCTATTTATAGCCTTGACTAAACCTAATAAAGCTTGGAAAGCATGAAGGGAAAATCGGCCAGCCCATTGGGTCTCTCTTGGCCGAAAGCTAACCTACTAATTAACTAGCTTAATGACTAGCTAAAGCACTATTGGACCTAAGGCCCACATGGCCGAAGCTAAGCTCAACAAGAGCTACTTAATCGAGGCCCAATCCTCCCTTTGAGGCTTGCTCATTCGTATCATTCCCCTCCTCTTGAAAAGGATTTGTCCTTAAATCTTTGGAAAAAGTGGTACTCTGTGACGACCCCACCTCCACCTAAGGCGTACCAAAGGGTTCGGCGGACCGCCTGCCCAGCTCTCGCCAGGACTCACTCACTATCTCAATCGAGTCATGTACACACATCCATGAACCATAAATAACATTCACAATTCAAGCTTATAATTTACATTGATAGAAATCGAGGTACAAAGCCTCAATACACCAAACTAGTTCAAAATGTATACAATCCAAGTACAACATGTTCCATTCGAGGAATAGCGCGAGTACAAGTCAAAAGTCAAAACAATTTCAAGAGCAACTAGACTACGCTAGTCTGTTCACGACTCACGCCTCACTCGTATTCCTGCAAGGAAAACAAATAGCGTGGAATGAGCTAAAAGCCCAGTGAGGTTTCAAATAACAAATTGCCCATTTTAAAAGTATGAATATCCATGTAGCCAGTTAACGGCATCAAAACTCATAAGAGTGGACAATAATATTTCAAGTAGCAAATTTCCAAATGAGCACGTATAAAGTGCTTTTTCGATTTTCAAAAGGAACAGCAATCCAATAAGCAATAATCACTTTCAAGTATAAGGATACGGAAGGCTCTCAGGAGCCAAATTTCCATTGCATCTCCAGAGCTTGATCAAGTAACAGTTGACACTCCGTCAACTTTCAAGTAGGTAACCAATCCAGTAGAACACCACTTACACGACTCTCCGTCCACCGTTCACCCCCTACTGGGCCCAAAATCCTCAATAAACACGTGTGGTAATACTCGAGTATACCGTTTAACCGAGGAGATATCACTCCACTCGACAAAACAAGAGACCCAGGGTTCGTTACCCAATCGACCAAGCCCTTGCCGGCTCGACTCAAGTAACTTGCCGCAGGGTTTCTGGAATTCCAGGAAGTGCGCGCACCACAATCAAGTATATCAAGTCAATTGCAATCCATAAACAAGTACAAGTCACGTAAGGGCAAGTGCGATAAAGTACACTCTTGCCCTATCAATTCACGTATATAACATGTACTCATATTGGTCACGTATCAAGTTCAATTCGGTATTTGAAAGCACTCACCAAAAGATATAGTGCTTCAAGTATTCACGTTCAATTACACTCCAGGCTTGGAGTCCAGATCTGCGATAAAAATTCCAGTTTGAGAACTTTGAAACACGAGTCGAATTCGAAACGTTAACATTCCATTCATTAAAAATCGACCAATTGAAATTCATTTGAAAGACACTCGCGAAACACTTGCTCGCTTTTCAAATCCTAAGGTTTTGTAGCATAAATACTTGGAAATAACACTTGAGTTGAAAGTACATGGAAATACAAGTTTACATTGGCCATTAAGTCTTTTCCTCAAGGTACGAGCTCGACCAAGTCTTAACATATAACACTCAAGAAACATAGTAGCAAAGGTCTTTACTAGTTCAAGTGATAAATACTTAACCTTCACTCAAGTCGCTAATATAGTTTTCTAGTCCTCGAGTAAAAATTCGGGCAGCATGCCCTTTGTGTTTACCTAATTTTCCAGCCTTTTAGGCTTCATTGTTTTTCTCAAACACAACCCAACATTATACATATCAGCAATTCATGTCAAGAGCCGTTCCATAGGCTCACAATATCATAATAACAAGAATCGTATTAAGTACAAGTGCAGAAATTCAATTTAGTTCAAAACAGATTTGACGTACAAATGCGGAAATAACATATCCGAGGCTACGCTTATCGGATTAAAATGAAACCTATGCCGTTTCGAAGCTAAGATACAGAGCTACAATATTCATGAAGGTCACTTAGTCCAGTTTCTAATGTAACTTGGTCAAATTCTCGAATTACTAAACCAGAAACCAATTCGTCGGCTGTTTAAACGCAGAACACTGTAATGAACATAACTCAGTGTACAAAAATCCAATTCAGGTGTTCTTAGAGGAATTTTAAAGCTACTTCAGAACACTACAACTTTCATGAAGAGCACTCAGTCAAATTTTCAATGTAACCTGATCAAATTCCCAACTCATGTAACCTGGTTTCAACTATTCGGCTAATCAGCCGCATTTCACTCAAATGACCATATCTCAGTCTACCAAGATCCAATTAAGGTGTTCTTGGAGGCGTTACGAAGCTAAGACAGGGTACTAAAACTTTAATGTTTCGGTGAAAGGCTAAATCTAAACGGATCATAGTGAATAAACTCAATCAAAAGGACTGAACTGTCCACGCGGAATTCTGGAAAGTGACCTAGATCAGCGAGGGTATTTTCATCTTTTCACAAGTTACGATGCTCAAAATGAGCTGAAATTTTGTGGGCACCTATAAAATACCATTCTGAACAACTTTCATGTTTTGACCAAAGGCCAATTCGGCCTCTAACATAGGGCTACAAAAACGGGCAGAATGGAAGAACAATTTTCCAGATTTCTGGGATTTTCAGTTTTTAATATAACTTTCCTCAATTTCTTGTTCTAATCACTACCAAAACCCTTTATATAACCTTAATTACAACATATGTGAGTCACACATCAAGTTTGGCAGCAAATCCCCAAAACCCTGATTTGATTATTTCATCCAATAATCATCACAATCACTTGCTCATCTTGAAATCAAGCCAAAACTTAAGCTAAATAACATCTTAACACAAGATTTAAAAGATCAAGGACCATGATCAGATTGAATACCTCAAAAACAAGGCTTGGATGAGTGATAGTTCACTTCCTTTGAAATTTCTTGGTTCCTTAGCTTCCCAAGCTTCCAAACTTGCAATCAATCGGTTTAGATTTCTAGCTTAGCACTTGGTTGGTGTGAATCAAGAAGGAATGTGGTTGCTCAAGCTCTCACTTCTCTCTCTCTCTTGGTCGGCTGGAATGATGCAGAAATGGAAGGAAATGAAGCTAAGTTTGTCTTATAAGAAGATGGAAAGATAAGAATTAATTCTAGCCACAAGTTTGGCTAACACTTGGTTTAATCTCAACCACAAAATTTTCTCTTTCTTCCTTGCATTTTCTAACTTCAATTTCTTGGTCAAATCTGATGTTAATTAAAGAGATATTTTATCCAAGAGTCAATAAGTTTGTTTGGTAAGAAAAATGGTAGGAAAGTGGTGCGTTCAATCGGTAGTGCGCGGGACCCGTCGGTTCGCGCCGTTTTTCTTAAAAACTCACGTACTACTGTTTTTTTTTCTTCCCATTCACTAACCTTATATCATTGCTACTACTCACATATTCTTTCTCACTTAAAAGTCACTTTTAATCTCCAAATTTAATCCTTACTTTGTACCGAAAATTCATCCGGTGAAAAATTGCGAAAACCCTAATTTTACTCCGATCTTAAAACCAAAGGTGAAAACCTACTTTCTAGGTTTATTTACACTTATCGTGGAATAAATGGGGTAGCAAGCCTTAATAAAAATAATAATTTCCAAATAAAGGGACATTTTTAAAATAACATGAGGGATTTTCCAATTCCATAAATTGAATTTAGAGTTTCTATTAAAAGATGAGATATTGAAGGAAACCAGTTAATCACAAGTAAACTAGGGTTTTTGATTAAAATTTTAGGGTTTCTAATCTTTTTAAAACAAAATAAGGTTTTAAATCAAATCCAAAGAAATACACTTTAGTATCTTATTTACAAACAATCTCCTAATTTTCGGGGCGTCACATACTCCATGCAATGTGGGAGCGAGATGAATGAGCACCAGCCACGTCACATGTCGCTTGGACAACCTCGTGATGCTCTTGAACAAGGACATTCGCCAAGACAAGAAACACCTTGTATAAAGCTTGTGAAAATTCCATGTAGCACTCCAAAACTCTCTCATCAACCCTTGGTCGTTTGCATGTCAAATTCAAACCCATAAAACAAATCACACAATTAGTATATGTAGGGTTAATACTACTTGACAACTTACGTTTCACATGCACTAGATAGGGATCTTCATGATGACTCTCATTCAGCTTAGAAAAATCTTGAATCTGATTGTGCAAGGTAGTATAATTCGACCCTAGTTGTTGCTGATTTGGCACTACTTGCCCATCTGGAGATAGAGCAATGAGCCATTCATGTTGCACTTCCGTGGAAGAATGAACCAGTGAGGTAAAAACAACATTCGGGTCTTGATTGACACACTTGTCTGCATCACCCAACATAAGTGGCAGCAATGAAGTGAAGGTCACACTCCAGACGAGTCACTTGAATTTGCGCCAGTTTGAGTTGATAAGATGATCTCATGGTGACCAGCTTTTGGATGTATGAATATGCATGGAAGATTACAAGCAGCTGGCACAAGCATGAAATCAGGTTGCAACTCTTTAATCAAAGCTGGAAAATTTCGAGCAGCATTACAACCTACAAAAACAAAATGAGTCTCAGCTTGTTTTCAACCAGAAATTGGATACATAAGCAGTGGAATGTCATTAATTAAGTGGTAAGAAGGTGTAGAATAAGAGTTAAATGCAAAAACTCCCCGTGACACGTGATTCCTTCCCTCAATCGATTCAACTTGAGACTGCATTGATGGCTCTTTACATTTTCCTTCAAAATCTGCATAGGAAATACATGTGTGAGGATGGAAATAATGCTCAAAAGAAGGTAAAGATGATGAATGAACCATGGGTAACAAACAAGAATAGAAATATGGAGTTCGAATTAATTCTCCATTGGTGCGGACAGATTCGGGTTGTTCCATGAAGTGATACCAAATAGATCTATCTCCTAGAAGACAAACTCCATGGAAGCTAGTGAATTGTACAAGCAACTTTGGAATGGAACATTGCATGACTAACTTCACTCGACTTCGCTCAATCCGTACAAAAGCAGAAACACTAAACAAGGCAAAGTTAAGTTCGTTAGGAAAACTATAAACACTCGCCTTCCCATGCACAATCAGCTCACTTGATGCTTCACTCATCTCCTCAGATTTTTTTACCTCTTTTTCAATCTCACATTCCTCAACTTTTACCTCAAGTGCACTCTCACCACCATACTCAACTCGCTCTTTTTCAAGTTTTTGTTGGAGGAGAGTTGTTGACATGTCTCCTGCACTCAACTAACTCCTTCATCTATGGATAAAGTATTTGCATGCTTTGTTGTCGAATGAACCTCCTCCCTTCTCCTTGAATATAATGACTTTGAAGAGGTAGGTTGGACGTCAGGATGAAATTGTGGGGAACCCCTCCTCTTGACATCCTTATTCACCATTCGGTCAAGGCGTCTATGAAGAGGCTCGAAAGCTTCATCCAAACTCTGCTTGAATTCTTCCATCATGGCCACCATGTGTAGTTTAAAGTCCATTGTTTGGTCACCAACTCCACTAGACATGCTTAGGTAAACCTGCAAAAGAAAATAAGCAAACGACTTCTTCTCTCCTTCTTTTTTTTTGGTACAATGTATAGGTCACTCACGCTTGTGTTTCACTCAAGTGTATCACTCTCTAATAGTCTCACCAAGCAATACCTTGGCTTGCTAGTTGCTCGGGTTGAACAAATTAGGCGTCACCGCAAGGTACGTTCTTGACTAGTCAACAAGTGACACTAGATAGCAGCAAGGAATGGAGGTGAATGAAGGCCTAGACGCGATCTAAAACTCAGATTAGGACTAATGACTGAAAAAGAAGGCAAGACAAAATGCCTTCAAGGCTGAATTTTTGAAAATCCTAGAAGTACTCTACCCGACAACCCAAAATTCTGGAATTTGCGGAGCGTGCTGGTCCTCGGCCTTTTGGTCGGGGGTTTGGTGGTATTTTGGTGTTGCTTTGGTGTTAGTCAATCAGGTCTTCGACCTCCGCTGAGCTGTCGAGGGTCTCGCTGCCCGGTCGCGGAAGCAACTTAGGATCTTAGAGGACACGTTACGGAATCGACGGAGTTGAACCCAAACTCGGACCACTCAAGAACGAATTCAACGGCAGAGGATGCCACAATCAAGTGTGTTTGCTTGATTGATAAGTCAATAAACAACCTAGGAACCACACTAGGATGTTCAACTTAGCTTTCACAAGCTAGAGGAATTTGGCTTAATGGAAGACGAAATTCTGGAATTTTATTAATAACATCGCAAAAACTAAATGTACCATCAGCTTTAGGGCTATTTATAGCCTTGACTAAACCTAATAAAGCTTGGAAAGCATGAAGGGAAAATCGGCCAGCCCATTGGGTCTCTCTTGGCCGAAAGCTAACCTACTAATTAACTAGCTTAATGACTAGCTAAAGCACTATTGGACCTAAGGCCCACGTGGCCGAAGCTAAGCTCAACAAGAGCCACTTAATCGAGGCCCAATCCTCCCTTTGAGGCTTGCTCATTCGTATCATTCCCCTCCTCTTGAAAAGGATTTGTCCTTAAATCTTGGAAAAAAGTGGTACTCCATGCAATGTGGGAGCGAGATGAATGAGCACCAGCCACGTCACATGTCGCTTGGACAACCTCGTGATGCTCTTGAACAAGGACATTCGCCAAGACAAGAAACACCTTGTATAAAGCTTGTGAAAATTCCATGTAGCACTCCAAAACTCTCTCATCAACCCTTGGTCGTTTGCATGTCAAATTCAAACCCATAAAACAAATCACACAATTAGTATATGTAGGGTTAATACTACTTGACAACTTACGTTTCACATGCACTAGATAGGGATCTTCATGATGACTCTCATTCAGCTTAGAAAAATCTTGAATCTGATTGTGCAAGGTAGTATAATTCGACCCTAGTTGTTGCTGATTTGGCACTACTTGCCCATCTGGAGATAGAGCAATGAGCCATTCATGTTGCACTTCCGTGGAAGAATGAACCAGTGAGGTAAAAACAACATTCGGGTCTTGATTGACACACTTGTCTGCATCACCCAACATAAGTGGCAGCAATGAAGTGAAGGTCACACTCCAGACGAGTCACTTGAATTTGCGCCAGTTTGAGTTGATAAGATGATCTCATGGTGACCAGCTTTTGGATGTATGAATATGCATGGAAGATTACAAGCAGCTGGCACAAGCATGAAATCAGGTTGCAACTCTTTAATCAAAGCTGGAAAATTTCGAGCAGCATTACAACCTACAAAAACAAAATGAGTCTCAGCTTGTTTTCAACCAGAAATTGGATACATAAGCAGTGGAATGTCATTAATTAAGTGGTAAGAAGGTGTAGAATAAGAGTTAAATGCAAAAACTCCCCGTGACACGTGATTCCTTCCCTCAATCGATTCAACTTGAGACTGCATTGATGGCTCTTTACATTTTCCTTCAAAATCTGCATAGGAAATACATGTGTGAGGATGGAAATAATGCTCAAAAGAAGGTAAAGATGATGAATGAACCATGGGTAACAAACAAGAATAGAAATATGGAGTTCGAATTAATTCTCCATTGGTGCGGACAGATTCGGGTTGTTCCATGAAGTGATACCAAATAGATCTATCTCCTAGAAGACAAACTCCATGGAAGCTAGTGAATTGTACAAGCAACTTTGGAATGGAACATTGCATGACTAACTTCACTCGACTTCGCTCAATCCGTACAAAAGCAGAAACACTAAACAAGGCAAAGTTAAGTTCGTTAGGAAAACTATAAACACTCGCCTTCCCATGCACAATCAGCTCACTTGATGCTTCACTCATCTCCTCAGATTTTTTTACCTCTTTTTCAATCTCACATTCCTCAACTTTTACCTCAAGTGCACTCTCACCACCATACTCAACTCGCTCTTTTTCAAGTTTTTGTTGGAGGAGAGTTGTTGACATGTCTCCTGCACTCAACTAACTCCTTCATCTATGGATAAAGTATTTGCATGCTTTGTTGTCGAATGAACCTCCTCCCTTCTCCTTGAATATAATGACTTTGAAGAGGTAGGTTGGACGTCAGGATGAAATTGTGGGGAACCCCTCCTCTTGACATCCTTATTCACCATTCGGTCAAGGCGTCTATGAAGAGGCTCGAAAGCTTCATCCAAACTCTGCTTGAATTCTTCCATCATGGCCACCATGTGTAGTTTAAAGTCCATTGTTTGGTCACCAACTCCACTAGACATGCTTAGGTAAACCTGCAAAAGAAAATAAGCAAACGACTTCTTCTCTCCTTCTTTTTTTTTGGTACAATGTATAGGTCACTCACGCTTGTGTTTCACTCAAGTGTATCACTCTCTAATAGTCTCACCAAGCAATACCTTGGCTTGCTAGTTGCTCGGGTTGAACAAATTAGGCGTCACCGCAAGGTACGTTCTTGACTAGTCAACAAGTGACACTAGATAGCAGCAAGGAATGGAGGTGAATGAAGGCCTAGACGCGATCTAAAACTCAGATTAGGACTAATGACTGAAAAAGAAGGCAAGACAAAATGCCTTCAAGGCTGAATTTTTGAAAATCCTAGAAGTACTCTACCCGACAACCCAAAATTCTGGAATTTGCGGAGCGTGCTGGTCCTCGGCCTTTTGGTCGGGGGTTTGGTGGTATTTTGGTGTTGCTTTGGTGTTAGTCAATCAGGTCTTCGACCTCCGCTGAGCTGTCGAGGGTCTCGCTGCCCGGTCGCGGAAGCAACTTAGGATCTTAGAGGACACGTTACGGAATCGACGGAGTTGAACCCAAACTCGGACCACTCAAGAACGAATTCAACGGCAGAGGATGCCACAATCAAGTGTGTTTGCTTGATTGATAAGTCAATAAACAACCTAGGAACCACACTAGGATGTTCAACTTAGCTTTCACAAGCTAGAGGAATTTGGCTTAATGGAAGACGAAATTCTGGAATTTTATTAATAACATCGCAAAAACTAAATGTACCATCAGCTTTAGGGCTATTTATAGCCTTGACTAAACCTAATAAAGCTTGGAAAGCATGAAGGGAAAATCGGCCAGCCCATTGGGTCTCTCTTGGCCGAAAGCTAACCTACTAATTAACTAGCTTAATGACTAGCTAAAGCACTATTGGACCTAAGGCCCACGTGGCCGAAGCTAAGCTCAACAAGAGCCACTTAATCGAGGCCCAATCCTCCCTTTGAGGCTTGCTCATTCGTATCATTCCCCTCCTCTTGAAAAGGATTTGTCCTTAAATCTTGGAAAAAAGTGGTACTCCATGCAATGTGGGAGCGAGATGAATGAGCACCAGCCACGTCACATGTCGCTTGGACAACCTCGTGATGCTCTTGAACAAGGACATTCGCCAAGACAAGAAACACCTTGTATAAAGCTTGTGAAAATTCCATGTAGCACTCCAAAACTCTCTCATCAACCCTTGGTCGTTTGCATGTCAAATTCAAACCCATAAAACAAATCACACAATTAGTATATGTAGGGTTAATACTACTTGACAACTTACGTTTCACATGCACTAGATAGGGATCTTCATGATGACTCTCATTCAGCTTAGAAAAATCTTGAATCTGATTGTGCAAGGTAGTATAATTCGACCCTAGTTGTTGCTGATTTGGCACTACTTGCCCATCTGGAGATAGAGCAATGAGCCATTCATGTTGCACTTCCGTGGAAGAATGAACCAGTGAGGTAAAAACAACATTCGGGTCTTGATTGACACACTTGTCTGCATCACCCAACATAAGTGGCAGCAATGAAGTGAAGGTCACACTCCAGACGAGTCACTTGAATTTGCGCCAGTTTGAGTTGATAAGATGATCTCATGGTGACCAGCTTTTGGATGTATGAATATGCATGGAAGATTACAAGCAGCTGGCACAAGCATGAAATCAGGTTGCAACTCTTTAATCAAAGCTGGAAAATTTCGAGCAGCATTACAACCTACAAAAACAAAATGAGTCTCAGCTTGTTTTCAACCAGAAATTGGATACATAAGCAGTGGAATGTCATTAATTAAGTGGTAAGAAGGTGTAGAATAAGAGTTAAATGCAAAAACTCCCCGTGACACGTGATTCCTTCCCTCAATCGATTCAACTTGAGACTGCATTGATGGCTCTTTACATTTTCCTTCAAAATCTGCATAGGAAATACATGTGTGAGGATGGAAATAATGCTCAAAAGAAGGTAAAGATGATGAATGAACCATGGGTAACAAACAAGAATAGAAATATGGAGTTCGAATTAATTCTCCATTGGTGCGGACAGATTCGGGTTGTTCCATGAAGTGATACCAAATAGATCT
Organism: Coffea arabica; assembly: GCF_036785885.1. Classification (NCBI taxonomy): domain Eukaryota; kingdom Viridiplantae; phylum Streptophyta; class Magnoliopsida; order Gentianales; family Rubiaceae; genus Coffea; species Coffea arabica. Next base: position 31,566,209 of record NC_092323.1, on the reverse strand, counting down.
ATCTCCTAGAAGACAAACTCCATGGAAGCTAGTGAATTGTACAAGCAACTTTGGAATGGAACATTGCATGACTAACTTCACTCGACTTCGCTCAATCCGTACAAAAGCAGAAACACTAAACAAGGCAAAGTTAAGTTCGTTAGGAAAACTATAAACACTCGCCTTCCCATGCACAATCAGCTCACTTGATGCTTCACTCATCTCCTCAGATTTTTTTACCTCTTTTTCAATCTCACATTCCTCAACTTTTACCTCAAGTGCACTCTCACCACCATACTCAACTCGCTCTTTTTCAAGTTTTTGTTGGAGGAGAGTTGTTGACATGTCTCCTGCACTCAACTAACTCCTTCATCTATGGATAAAGTATTTGCATGCTTTGTTGTCGAATGAACCTCCTCCCTTCTCCTTGAATATAATGACTTTGAAGAGGTAGGTTGGACGTCAGGATGAAATTGTGGGGAACCCCTCCTCTTGACATCCTTATTCACCATTCGGTCAAGGCGTCTATGAAGAGGCTCGAAAGCTTCATCCAAACTCTGCTTGAATTCTTCCATCATGGCCACCATGTGTAGTTTAAAGTCCATTGTTTGGTCACCAACTCCACTAGACATGCTTAGGTAAACCTGCAAAAGAAAATAAGCAAACGACTTCTTCTCTCCTTCTTTTTTTTTGGTACAATGTATAGGTCACTCACGCTTGTGTTTCACTCAAGTGTATCACTCTCTAATAGTCTCACCAAGCAATACCTTGGCTTGCTAGTTGCTCGGGTTGAACAAATTAGGCGTCACCGCAAGGTACGTTCTTGACTAGTCAACAAGTGACACTAGATAGCAGCAAGGAATGGAGGTGAATGAAGGCCTAGACGCGATCTAAAACTCAGATTAGGACTAATGACTGAAAAAGAAGGCAAGACAAAATGCCTTCAAGGCTGAATTTTTGAAAATCCTAGAAGTACTCTACCCGACAACCCAAAATTCTGGAATTTGCGGAGCGTGCTGGTCCTCGGCCTTTTGGTCGGGGGTTTGGTGGTATTTTGGTGTTGCTTTGGTGTTAGTCAATCAGGTCTTCGACCTCCGCTGAGCTGTCGAGGGTCTCGCTGCCCGGTCGCGGAAGCAACTTAGGATCTTAGAGGACACGTTACGGAATCGACGGAGTTGAACCCAAACTCGGACCACTCAAGAACGAATTCAACGGCAGAGGATGCCACAATCAAGTGTGTTTGCTTGATTGATAAGTCAATAAACAACCTAGGAACCACACTAGGATGTTCAACTTAGCTTTCACAAGCTAGAGGAATTTGGCTTAATGGAAGACGAAATTCTGGAATTTTATTAATAACATCGCAAAAACTAAATGTACCATCAGCTTTAGGGCTATTTATAGCCTTGACTAAACCTAATAAAGCTTGGAAAGCATGAAGGGAAAATCGGCCAGCCCATTGGGTCTCTCTTGGCCGAAAGCTAACCTACTAATTAACTAGCTTAATGACTAGCTAAAGCACTATTGGACCTAAGGCCCACGTGGCCGAAGCTAAGCTCAACAAGAGCCACTTAATCGAGGCCCAATCCTCCCTTTGAGGCTTGCTCATTCGTATCATTCCCCTCCTCTTGAAAAGGATTTGTCCTTAAATCTTGGAAAAAAGTGGTACTCCATGCAATGTGGGAGCGAGATGAATGAGCACCAGCCACGTCACATGTCGCTTGGACAACCTCGTGATGCTCTTGAACAAGGACATTCGCCAAGACAAGAAACACCTTGTATAAAGCTTGTGAAAATTCCATGTAGCACTCCAAAACTCTCTCATCAACCCTTGGTCGTTTGCATGTCAAATTCAAACCCATAAAACAAATCACACAATTAGTATATGTAGGGTTAATACTACTTGACAACTTACGTTTCACATGCACTAGATAGGGATCTTCATGATGACTCTCATTCAGCTTAGAAAAATCTTGAATCTGATTGTGCAAGGTAGTATAATTCGACCCTAGTTGTTGCTGATTTGGCACTACTTGCCCATCTGGAGATAGAGCAATGAGCCATTCATGTTGCACTTCCGTGGAAGAATGAACCAGTGAGGTAAAAACAACATTCGGGTCTTGATTGACACACTTGTCTGCATCACCCAACATAAGTGGCAGCAATGAAGTGAAGGTCACACTCCAGACGAGTCACTTGAATTTGCGCCAGTTTGAGTTGATAAGATGATCTCATGGTGACCAGCTTTTGGATGTATGAATATGCATGGAAGATTACAAGCAGCTGGCACAAGCATGAAATCAGGTTGCAACTCTTTAATCAAAGCTGGAAAATTTCGAGCAGCATTACAACCTACAAAAACAAAATGAGTCTCAGCTTGTTTTCAACCAGAAATTGGATACATAAGCAGTGGAATGTCATTAATTAAGTGGTAAGAAGGTGTAGAATAAGAGTTAAATGCAAAAACTCCCCGTGACACGTGATTCCTTCCCTCAATCGATTCAACTTGAGACTGCATTGATGGCTCTTTACATTTTCCTTCAAAATCTGCATAGGAAATACATGTGTGAGGATGGAAATAATGCTCAAAAGAAGGTAAAGATGATGAATGAACCATGGGTAACAAACAAGAATAGAAATATGGAGTTCGAATTAATTCTCCATTGGTGCGGACAGATTCGGGTTGTTCCATGAAGTGATACCAAATAGATCTATCTCCTAGAAGACAAACTCCATGGAAGCTAGTGAATTGTACAAGCAACTTTGGAATGGAACATTGCATGACTAACTTCACTCGACTTCGCTCAATCCGTACAAAAGCAGAAACACTAAACAAGGCAAAGTTAAGTTCGTTAGGAAAACTATAAACACTCGCCTTCCCATGCACAATCAGCTCACTTGATGCTTCACTCATCTCCTCAGATTTTTTTACCTCTTTTTCAATCTCACATTCCTCAACTTTTACCTCAAGTGCACTCTCACCACCATACTCAACTCGCTCTTTTTCAAGTTTTTGTTGGAGGAGAGTTGTTGACATGTCTCCTGCACTCAACTAACTCCTTCATCTATGGATAAAGTATTTGCATGCTTTGTTGTCGAATGAACCTCCTCCCTTCTCCTTGAATATAATGACTTTGAAGAGGTAGGTTGGACGTCAGGATGAAATTGTGGGGAACCCCTCCTCTTGACATCCTTATTCACCATTCGGTCAAGGCGTCTATGAAGAGGCTCGAAAGCTTCATCCAAACTCTGCTTGAATTCTTCCATCATGGCCACCATGTGTAGTTTAAAGTCCATTGTTTGGTCACCAACTCCACTAGACATGCTTAGGTAAACCTGCAAAAGAAAATAAGCAAACGACTTCTTCTCTCCTTCTTTTTTTTTGGTACAATGTATAGGTCACTCACGCTTGTGTTTCACTCAAGTGTATCACTCTCTAATAGTCTCACCAAGCAATACCTTGGCTTGCTAGTTGCTCGGGTTGAACAAATTAGGCGTCACCGCAAGGTACGTTCTTGACTAGTCAACAAGTGACACTAGATAGCAGCAAGGAATGGAGGTGAATGAAGGCCTAGACGCGATCTAAAACTCAGATTAGGACTAATGACTGAAAAAGAAGGCAAGACAAAATGCCTTCAAGGCTGAATTTTTGAAAATCCTAGAAGTACTCTACCCGACAACCCAAAATTCTGGAATTTGCGGAGCGTGCTGGTCCTCGGCCTTTTGGTCGGGGGTTTGGTGGTATTTTGGTGTTGCTTTGGTGTTAGTCAATCAGGTCTTCGACCTCCGCTGAGCTGTCGAGGGTCTCGCTGCCCGGTCGCGGAAGCAACTTAGGATCTTAGAGGACACGTTACGGAATCGACGGAGTTGAACCCAAACTCGGACCACTCAAGAACGAATTCAACGGCAGAGGATGCCACAATCAAGTGTGTTTGCTTGATTGATAAGTCAATAAACAACCTAGGAACCACACTAGGATGTTCAACTTAGCTTTCACAAGCTAGAGGAATTTGGCTTAATGGAAGACGAAATTCTGGAATTTTATTAATAACATCGCAAAAACTAAATGTACCATCAGCTTTAGGGCTATTTATAGCCTTGACTAAACCTAATAAAGCTTGGAAAGCATGAAGGGAAAATCGGCCAGCCCATTGGGTCTCTCTTGGCCGAAAGCTAACCTACTAATTAACTAGCTTAATGACTAGCTAAAGCACTATTGGACCTAAGGCCCACGTGGCCGAAGCTAAGCTCAACAAGAGCCACTTAATCGAGGCCCAATCCTCCCTTTGAGGCTTGCTCATTCGTATCATTCCCCTCCTCTTGAAAAGGATTTGTCCTTAAATCTTGGAAAAAAGTGGTACTCCATGCAATGTGGGAGCGAGATGAATGAGCACCAGCCACGTCACATGTCGCTTGGACAACCTCGTGATGCTCTTGAACAAGGACATTCGCCAAGACAAGAAACACCTTGTATAAAGCTTGTGAAAATTCCATGTAGCACTCCAAAACTCTCTCATCAACCCTTGGTCGTTTGCATGTCAAATTCAAACCCATAAAACAAATCACACAATTAGTATATGTAGGGTTAATACTACTTGACAACTTACGTTTCACATGCACTAGATAGGGATCTTCATGATGACTCTCATTCAGCTTAGAAAAATCTTGAATCTGATTGTGCAAGGTAGTATAATTCGACCCTAGTTGTTGCTGATTTGGCACTACTTGCCCATCTGGAGATAGAGCAATGAGCCATTCATGTTGCACTTCCGTGGAAGAATGAACCAGTGAGGTAAAAACAACATTCGGGTCTTGATTGACACACTTGTCTGCATCACCCAACATAAGTGGCAGCAATGAAGTGAAGGTCACACTCCAGACGAGTCACTTGAATTTGCGCCAGTTTGAGTTGATAAGATGATCTCATGGTGACCAGCTTTTGGATGTATGAATATGCATGGAAGATTACAAGCAGCTGGCACAAGCATGAAATCAGGTTGCAACTCTTTAATCAAAGCTGGAAAATTTCGAGCAGCATTACAACCTACAAAAACAAAATGAGTCTCAGCTTGTTTTCAACCAGAAATTGGATACATAAGCAGTGGAATGTCATTAATTAAGTGGTAAGAAGGTGTAGAATAAGAGTTAAATGCAAAAACTCCCCGTGACACGTGATTCCTTCCCTCAATCGATTCAACTTGAGACTGCATTGATGGCTCTTTACATTTTCCTTCAAAATCTGCATAGGAAATACATGTGTGAGGATGGAAATAATGCTCAAAAGAAGGTAAAGATGATGAATGAACCATGGGTAACAAACAAGAATAGAAATATGGAGTTCGAATTAATTCTCCATTGGTGCGGACAGATTCGGGTTGTTCCATGAAGTGATACCAAATAGATCTATCTCCTAGAAGACAAACTCCATGGAAGCTAGTGAATTGTACAAGCAACTTTGGAATGGAACATTGCATGACTAACTTCACTCGACTTCGCTCAATCCGTACAAAAGCAGAAACACTAAACAAGGCAAAGTTAAGTTCGTTAGGAAAACTATAAACACTCGCCTTCCCATGCACAATCAGCTCACTTGATGCTTCACTCATCTCCTCAGATTTTTTTACCTCTTTTTCAATCTCACATTCCTCAACTTTTACCTCAAGTGCACTCTCACCACCATACTCAACTCGCTCTTTTTCAAGTTTTTGTTGGAGGAGAGTTGTTGACATGTCTCCTGCACTCAACTAACTCCTTCATCTATGGATAAAGTATTTGCATGCTTTGTTGTCGAATGAACCTCCTCCCTTCTCCTTGAATATAATGACTTTGAAGAGGTAGGTTGGACGTCAGGATGAAATTGTGGGGAACCCCTCCTCTTGACATCCTTATTCACCATTCGGTCAAGGCGTCTATGAAGAGGCTCGAAAGCTTCATCCAAACTCTGCTTGAATTCTTCCATCATGGCCACCATGTGTAGTTTAAAGTCCATTGTTTGGTCACCAACTCCACTAGACATGCTTAGGTAAACCTGCAAAAGAAAATAAGCAAACGACTTCTTCTCTCCTTCTTTTTTTTTGGTACAATGTATAGGTCACTCACGCTTGTGTTTCACTCAAGTGTATCACTCTCTAATAGTCTCACCAAGCAATACCTTGGCTTGCTAGTTGCTCGGGTTGAACAAATTAGGCGTCACCGCAAGGTACGTTCTTGACTAGTCAACAAGTGACACTAGATAGCAGCAAGGAATGGAGGTGAATGAAGGCCTAGACGCGATCTAAAACTCAGATTAGGACTAATGACTGAAAAAGAAGGCAAGACAAAATGCCTTCAAGGCTGAATTTTTGAAAATCCTAGAAGTACTCTACCCGACAACCCAAAATTCTGGAATTTGCGGAGCGTGCTGGTCCTCGGCCTTTTGGTCGGGGGTTTGGTGGTATTTTGGTGTTGCTTTGGTGTTAGTCAATCAGGTCTTCGACCTCCGCTGAGCTGTCGAGGGTCTCGCTGCCCGGTCGCGGAAGCAACTTAGGATCTTAGAGGACACGTTACGGAATCGACGGAGTTGAACCCAAACTCGGACCACTCAAGAACGAATTCAACGGCAGAGGATGCCACAATCAAGTGTGTTTGCTTGATTGATAAGTCAATAAACAACCTAGGAACCACACTAGGATGTTCAACTTAGCTTTCACAAGCTAGAGGAATTTGGCTTAATGGAAGACGAAATTCTGGAATTTTATTAATAACATCGCAAAAACTAAATGTACCATCAGCTTTAGGGCTATTTATAGCCTTGACTAAACCTAATAAAGCTTGGAAAGCATGAAGGGAAAATCGGCCAGCCCATTGGGTCTCTCTTGGCCGAAAGCTAACCTACTAATTAACTAGCTTAATGACTAGCTAAAGCACTATTGGACCTAAGGCCCACGTGGCCGAAGCTAAGCTCAACAAGAGCCACTTAATCGAGGCCCAATCCTCCCTTTGAGGCTTGCTCATTCGTATCATTCCCCTCCTCTTGAAAAGGATTTGTCCTTAAATCTTGGAAAAAAGTGGTACTCCATGCAATGTGGGAGCGAGATGAATGAGCACCAGCCACGTCACATGTCGCTTGGACAACCTCGTGATGCTCTTGAACAAGGACATTCGCCAAGACAAGAAACACCTTGTATAAAGCTTGTGAAAATTCCATGTAGCACTCCAAAACTCTCTCATCAACCCTTGGTCGTTTGCATGTCAAATTCAAACCCATAAAACAAATCACACAATTAGTATATGTAGGGTTAATACTACTTGACAACTTACGTTTCACATGCACTAGATAGGGATCTTCATGATGACTCTCATTCAGCTTAGAAAAATCTTGAATCTGATTGTGCAAGGTAGTATAATTCGACCCTAGTTGTTGCTGATTTGGCACTACTTGCCCATCTGGAGATAGAGCAATGAGCCATTCATGTTGCACTTCCGTGGAAGAATGAACCAGTGAGGTAAAAACAACATTCGGGTCTTGATTGACACACTTGTCTGCATCACCCAACATAAGTGGCAGCAATGAAGTGAAGGTCACACTCCAGACGAGTCACTTGAATTTGCGCCAGTTTGAGTTGATAAGATGATCTCATGGTGACCAGCTTTTGGATGTATGAATATGCATGGAAGATTACAAGCAGCTGGCACAAGCATGAAATCAGGTTGCAACTCTTTAATCAAAGCTGGAAAATTTCGAGCAGCATTACAACCTACAAAAACAAAATGAGTCTCAGCTTGTTTTCAACCAGAAATTGGATACATAAGCAGTGGAATGTCATTAATTAAGTGGTAAGAAGGTGTAGAATAAGAGTTAAATGCAAAAACTCCCCGTGACACGTGATTCCTTCCCTCAATCGATTCAACTTGAGACTGCATTGATGGCTCTTTACATTTTCCTTCAAAATCTGCATAGGAAATACATGTGTGAGGATGGAAATAATGCTCAAAAGAAGGTAAAGATGATGAATGAACCATGGGTAACAAACAAGAATAGAAATATGGAGTTCGAATTAATTCTCCATTGGTGCGGACAGATTCGGGTTGTTCCATGAAGTGATACCAAATAGATCTATCTCCTAGAAGACAAACTCCATGGAAGCTAGTGAATTGTACAAGCAACTTTGGAATGGAACATTGCATGACTAACTTCACTCGACTTCGCTCAATCCGTACAAAAGCAGAAACACTAAACAAGGCAAAGTTAAGTTCGTTAGGAAAACTATAAACACTCGCCTTCCCATGCACAATCAGCTCACTTGATGCTTCACTCATCTCCTCAGATTTTTTTACCTCTTTTTCAATCTCACATTCCTCAACTTTTACCTCAAGTGCACTCTCACCACCATACTCAACTCGCTCTTTTTCAAGTTTTTGTTGGAGGAGAGTTGTTGACATGTCTCCTGCACTCAACTAACTCCTTCATCTATGGATAAAGTATTTGCATGCTTTGTTGTCGAATGAACCTCCTCCCTTCTCCTTGAATATAATGACTTTGAAGAGGTAGGTTGGACGTCAGGATGAAATTGTGGGGAACCCCTCCTCTTGACATCCTTATTCACCATTCGGTCAAGGCGTCTATGAAGAGGCTCGAAAGCTTCATCCAAACTCTGCTTGAATTCTTCCATCATGGCCACCATGTGTAGTTTAAAGTCCATTGTTTGGTCACCAACTCCACTAGACATGCTTAGGTAAACCTGCAAAAGAAAATAAGCAAACGACTTCTTCTCTCCTTCTTTTTTTTTGGTACAATGTATAGGTCACTCACGCTTGTGTTTCACTCAAGTGTATCACTCTCTAATAGTCTCACCAAGCAATACCTTGGCTTGCTAGTTGCTCGGGTTGAACAAATTAGGCGTCACCGCAAGGTACGTTCTTGACTAGTCAACAAGTGACACTAGATAGCAGCAAGGAATGGAGGTGAATGAAGGCCTAGACGCGATCTAAAACTCAGATTAGGACTAATGACTGAAAAAGAAGGCAAGACAAAATGCCTTCAAGGCTGAATTTTTGAAAATCCTAGAAGTACTCTACCCGACAACCCAAAATTCTGGAATTTGCGGAGCGTGCTGGTCCTCGGCCTTTTGGTCGGGGGTTTGGTGGTATTTTGGTGTTGCTTTGGTGTTAGTCAATCAGGTCTTCGACCTCCGCTGAGCTGTCGAGGGTCTCGCTGCCCGGTCGCGGAAGCAACTTAGGATCTTAGAGGACACGTTACGGAATCGACGGAGTTGAACCCAAACTCGGACCACTCAAGAACGAATTCAACGGCAGAGGATGCCACAATCAAGTGTGTTTGCTTGATTGATAAGTCAATAAACAACCTAGGAACCACACTAGGATGTTCAACTTAGCTTTCACAAGCTAGAGGAATTTGGCTTAATGGAAGACGAAATTCTGGAATTTTATTAATAACATCGCAAAAACTAAATGTACCATCAGCTTTAGGGCTATTTATAGCCTTGACTAAACCTAATAAAGCTTGGAAAGCATGAAGGGAAAATCGGCCAGCCCATTGGGTCTCTCTTGGCCGAAAGCTAACCTACTAATTAACTAGCTTAATGACTAGCTAAAGCACTATTGGACCTAAGGCCCACGTGGCCGAAGCTAAGCTCAACAAGAGCCACTTAATCGAGGCCCAATCCTCCCTTTGAGGCTTGCTCATTCGTATCATTCCCCTCCTCTTGAAAAGGATTTGTCCTTAAATCTTGGAAAAAAGTGGTACTCCATGCAATGTGGGAGCGAGATGAATGAGCACCAGCCACGTCACATGTCGCTTGGACAACCTCGTGATGCTCTTGAACAAGGACATTCGCCAAGACAAGAAACACCTTGTATAAAGCTTGTGAAAATTCCATGTAGCACTCCAAAACTCTCTCATCAACCCTTGGTCGTTTGCATGTCAAATTCAAACCCATAAAACAAATCACACAATTAGTATATGTAGGGTTAATACTACTTGACAACTTACGTTTCACATGCACTAGATAGGGATCTTCATGATGACTCTCATTCAGCTTAGAAAAATCTTGAATCTGATTGTGCAAGGTAGTATAATTCGACCCTAGTTGTTGCTGATTTGGCACTACTTGCCCATCTGGAGATAGAGCAATGAGCCATTCATGTTGCACTTCCGTGGAAGAATGAACCAGTGAGGTAAAAACAACATTCGGGTCTTGATTGACACACTTGTCTGCATCACCCAACATAAGTGGCAGCAATGAAGTGAAGGTCACACTCCAGACGAGTCACTTGAATTTGCGCCAGTTTGAGTTGATAAGATGATCTCATGGTGACCAGCTTTTGGATGTATGAATATGCATGGAAGATTACAAGCAGCTGGCACAAGCATGAAATCAGGTTGCAACTCTTTAATCAAAGCTGGAAAATTTCGAGCAGCATTACAACCTACAAAAACAAAATGAGTCTCAGCTTGTTTTCAACCAGAAATTGGATACATAAGCAGTGGAATGTCATTAATTAAGTGGTAAGAAGGTGTAGAATAAGAGTTAAATGCAAAAACTCCCCGTGACACGTGATTCCTTCCCTCAATCGATTCAACTTGAGACTGCATTGATGGCTCTTTACATTTTCCTTCAAAATCTGCATAGGAAATACATGTGTGAGGATGGAAATAATGCTCAAAAGAAGGTAAAGATGATGAATGAACCATGGGTAACAAACAAGAATAGAAATATGGAGTTCGAATTAATTCTCCATTGGTGCGGACAGATTCGGGTTGTTCCATGAAGTGATACCAAATAGATCTATCTCCTAGAAGACAAACTCCATGGAAGCTAGTGAATTGTACAAGCAACTTTGGAATGGAACATTGCATGACTAACTTCACTCGACTTCGCTCAATCCGTACAAAAGCAGAAACACTAAACAAGGCAAAGTTAAGTTCGTTAGGAAAACTATAAACACTCGCCTTCCCATGCACAATCAGCTCACTTGATGCTTCACTCATCTCCTCAGATTTTTTTACCTCTTTTTCAATCTCACATTCCTCAACTTTTACCTCAAGTGCACTCTCACCACCATACTCAACTCGCTCTTTTTCAAGTTTTTGTTGGAGGAGAGTTGTTGACATGTCTCCTGCACTCAACTAACTCCTTCATCTATGGATAAAGTATTTGCATGCTTTGTTGTCGAATGAACCTCCTCCCTTCTCCTTGAATATAATGACTTTGAAGAGGTAGGTTGGACGTCAGGATGAAATTGTGGGGAACCCCTCCTCTTGACATCCTTATTCACCATTCGGTCAAGGCGTCTATGAAGAGGCTCGAAAGCTTCATCCAAACTCTGCTTGAATTCTTCCATCATGGCCACCATGTGTAGTTTAAAGTCCATTGTTTGGTCACCAACTCCACTAGACATGCTTAGGTAAACCTGCAAAAGAAAATAAGCAAACGACTTCTTCTCTCCTTCTTTTTTTTTGGTACAATGTATAGGTCACTCACGCTTGTGTTTCACTCAAGTGTATCACTCTCTAATAGTCTCACCAAGCAATACCTTGGCTTGCTAGTTGCTCGGGTTGAACAAATTAGGCGTCACCGCAAGGTACGTTCTTGACTAGTCAACAAGTGACACTAGATAGCAGCAAGGAATGGAGGTGAATGAAGGCCTAGACGCGATCTAAAACTCAGATTAGGACTAATGACTGAAAAAGAAGGCAAGACAAAATGCCTTCAAGGCTGAATTTTTGAAAATCCTAGAAGTACTCTACCCGACAACCCAAAATTCTGGAATTTGCGGAGCGTGCTGGTCCTCGGCCTTTTGGTCGGGGGTTTGGTGGTATTTTGGTGTTGCTTTGGTGTTAGTCAATCAGGTCTTCGACCTCCGCTGAGCTGTCGAGGGTCTCGCTGCCCGGTCGCGGAAGCAACTTAGGATCTTAGAGGACACGTTACGGAATCGACGGAGTTGAACCCAAACTCGGACCACTCAAGAACGAATTCAACGGCAGAGGATGCCACAATCAAGTGTGTTTGCTTGATTGATAAGTCAATAAACAACCTAGGAACCACACTAGGATGTTCAACTTAGCTTTCACAAGCTAGAGGAATTTGGCTTAATGGAAGACGAAATTCTGGAATTTTATTAATAACATCGCAAAAACTAAATGTACCATCAGCTTTAGGGCTATTTATAGCCTTGACTAAACCTAATAAAGCTTGGAAAGCATGAAGGGAAAATCGGCCAGCCCATTGGGTCTCTCTTGGCCGAAAGCTAACCTACTAATTAACTAGCTTAATGACTAGCTAAAGCACTATTGGACCTAAGGCCCACGTGGCCGAAGCTAAGCTCAACAAGAGCCACTTAATCGAGGCCCAATCCTCCCTTTGAGGCTTGCTCATTCGTATCATTCCCCTCCTCTTGAAAAGGATTTGTCCTTAAATCTTGGAAAAAAGTGGTACTCCATGCAATGTGGGAGCGAGATGAATGAGCACCAGCCACGTCACATGTCGCTTGGACAACCTCGTGATGCTCTTGAACAAGGACATTCGCCAAGACAAGAAACACCTTGTATAAAGCTTGTGAAAATTCCATGTAGCACTCCAAAACTCTCTCATCAACCCTTGGTCGTTTGCATGTCAAATTCAAACCCATAAAACAAATCACACAATTAGTATATGTAGGGTTAATACTACTTGACAACTTACGTTTCACATGCACTAGATAGGGATCTTCATGATGACTCTCATTCAGCTTAGAAAAATCTTGAATCTGATTGTGCAAGGTAGTATAATTCGACCCTAGTTGTTGCTGATTTGGCACTACTTGCCCATCTGGAGATAGAGCAATGAGCCATTCATGTTGCACTTCCGTGGAAGAATGAACCAGTGAGGTAAAAACAACATTCGGGTCTTGATTGACACACTTGTCTGCATCACCCAACATAAGTGGCAGCAATGAAGTGAAGGTCACACTCCAGACGAGTCACTTGAATTTGCGCCAGTTTGAGTTGATAAGATGATCTCATGGTGACCAGCTTTTGGATGTATGAATATGCATGGAAGATTACAAGCAGCTGGCACAAGCATGAAATCAGGTTGCAACTCTTTAATCAAAGCTGGAAAATTTCGAGCAGCATTACAACCTACAAAAACAAAATGAGTCTCAGCTTGTTTTCAACCAGAAATTGGATACATAAGCAGTGGAATGTCATTAATTAAGTGGTAAGAAGGTGTAGAATAAGAGTTAAATGCAAAAACTCCCCGTGACACGTGATTCCTTCCCTCAATCGATTCAACTTGAGACTGCATTGATGGCTCTTTACATTTTCCTTCAAAATCTGCATAGGAAATACATGTGTGAGGATGGAAATAATGCTCAAAAGAAGGTAAAGATGATGAATGAACCATGGGTAACAAACAAGAATAGAAATATGGAGTTCGAATTAATTCTCCATTGGTGCGGACAGATTCGGGTTGTTCCATGAAGTGATACCAAATAGATCTATCTCCTAGAAGACAAACTCCATGGAAGCTAGTGAATTGTACAAGCAACTTTGGAATGGAACATTGCATGACTAACTTCACTCGACTTCGCTCAATCCGTACAAAAGCAGAAACACTAAACAAGGCAAAGTTAAGTTCGTTAGGAAAACTATAAACACTCGCCTTCCCATGCACAATCAGCTCACTTGATGCTTCACTCATCTCCTCAGATTTTTTTACCTCTTTTTCAATCTCACATTCCTCAACTTTTACCTCAAGTGCACTCTCACCACCATACTCAACTCGCTCTTTTTCAAGTTTTTGTTGGAGGAGAGTTGTTGACATGTCTCCTGCACTCAACTAACTCCTTCATCTATGGATAAAGTATTTGCATGCTTTGTTGTCGAATGAACCTCCTCCCTTCTCCTTGAATATAATGACTTTGAAGAGGTAGGTTGGACGTCAGGATGAAATTGTGGGGAACCCCTCCTCTTGACATCCTTATTCACCATTCGGTCAAGGCGTCTATGAAGAGGCTCGAAAGCTTCATCCAAACTCTGCTTGAATTCTTCCATCATGGCCACCATGTGTAGTTTAAAGTCCATTGTTTGGTCACCAACTCCACTAGACATGCTTAGGTAAACCTGCAAAAGAAAATAAGCAAACGACTTCTTCTCTCCTTCTTTTTTTTTGGTACAATGTATAGGTCACTCACGCTTGTGTTTCACTCAAGTGTATCACTCTCTAATAGTCTCACCAAGCAATACCTTGGCTTGCTAGTTGCTCGGGTTGAACAAATTAGGCGTCACCGCAAGGTACGTTCTTGACTAGTCAACAAGTGACACTAGATAGCAGCAAGGAATGGAGGTGAATGAAGGCCTAGACGCGATCTAAAACTCAGATTAGGACTAATGACTGAAAAAGAAGGCAAGACAAAATGCCTTCAAGGCTGAATTTTTGAAAATCCTAGAAGTACTCTACCCGACAACCCAAAATTCTGGAATTTGCGGAGCGTGCTGGTCCTCGGCCTTTTGGTCGGGGGTTTGGTGGTATTTTGGTGTTGCTTTGGTGTTAGTCAATCAGGTCTTCGACCTCCGCTGAGCTGTCGAGGGTCTCGCTGCCCGGTCGCGGAAGCAACTTAGGATCTTAGAGGACACGTTACGGAATCGACGGAGTTGAACCCAAACTCGGACCACTCAAGAACGAATTCAACGGCAGAGGATGCCACAATCAAGTGTGTTTGCTTGATTGATAAGTCAATAAACAACCTAGGAACCACACTAGGATGTTCAACTTAGCTTTCACAAGCTAGAGGAATTTGGCTTAATGGAAGACGAAATTCTGGAATTTTATTAATAACATCGCAAAAACTAAATGTACCATCAGCTTTAGGGCTATTTATAGCCTTGACTAAACCTAATAAAGCTTGGAAAGCATGAAGGGAAAATCGGCCAGCCCATTGGGTCTCTCTTGGCCGAAAGCTAACCTACTAATTAACTAGCTTAATGACTAGCTAAAGCACTATTGGACCTAAGGCCCACGTGGCCGAAGCTAAGCTCAACAAGAGCCACTTAATCGAGGCCCAATCCTCCCTTTGAGGCTTGCTCATTCGTATCATTCCCCTCCTCTTGAAAAGGATTTGTCCTTAAATCTTGGAAAAAAGTGGTACTCCATGCAATGTGGGAGCGAGATGAATGAGCACCAGCCACGTCACATGTCGCTTGGACAACCTCGTGATGCTCTTGAACAAGGACATTCGCCAAGACAAGAAACACCTTGTATAAAGCTTGTGAAAATTCCATGTAGCACTCCAAAACTCTCTCATCAACCCTTGGTCGTTTGCATGTCAAATTCAAACCCATAAAACAAATCACACAATTAGTATATGTAGGGTTAATACTACTTGACAACTTACGTTTCACATGCACTAGATAGGGATCTTCATGATGACTCTCATTCAGCTTAGAAAAATCTTGAATCTGATTGTGCAAGGTAGTATAATTCGACCCTAGTTGTTGCTGATTTGGCACTACTTGCCCATCTGGAGATAGAGCAATGAGCCATTCATGTTGCACTTCCGTGGAAGAATGAACCAGTGAGGTAAAAACAACATTCGGGTCTTGATTGACACACTTGTCTGCATCACCCAACATAAGTGGCAGCAATGAAGTGAAGGTCACACTCCAGACGAGTCACTTGAATTTGCGCCAGTTTGAGTTGATAAGATGATCTCATGGTGACCAGCTTTTGGATGTATGAATATGCATGGAAGATTACAAGCAGCTGGCACAAGCATGAAATCAGGTTGCAACTCTTTAATCAAAGCTGGAAAATTTCGAGCAGCATTACAACCTACAAAAACAAAATGAGTCTCAGCTTGTTTTCAACCAGAAATTGGATACATAAGCAGTGGAATGTCATTAATTAAGTGGTAAGAAGGTGTAGAATAAGAGTTAAATGCAAAAACTCCCCGTGACACGTGATTCCTTCCCTCAATCGATTCAACTTGAGACTGCATTGATGGCTCTTTACATTTTCCTTCAAAATCTGCATAGGAAATACATGTGTGAGGATGGAAATAATGCTCAAAAGAAGGTAAAGATGATGAATGAACCATGGGTAACAAACAAGAATAGAAATATGGAGTTCGAATTAATTCTCCATTGGTGCGGACAGATTCGGGTTGTTCCATGAAGTGATACCAAATAGATCTATCTCCTAGAAGACAAACTCCATGGAAGCTAGTGAATTGTACAAGCAACTTTGGAATGGAACATTGCATGACTAACTTCACTCGACTTCGCTCAATCCGTACAAAAGCAGAAACACTAAACAAGGCAAAGTTAAGTTCGTTAGGAAAACTATAAACACTCGCCTTCCCATGCACAATCAGCTCACTTGATGCTTCACTCATCTCCTCAGATTTTTTTACCTCTTTTTCAATCTCACATTCCTCAACTTTTACCTCAAGTGCACTCTCACCACCATACTCAACTCGCTCTTTTTCAAGTTTTTGTTGGAGGAGAGTTGTTGACATGTCTCCTGCACTCAACTAACTCCTTCATCTATGGATAAAGTATTTGCATGCTTTGTTGTCGAATGAACCTCCTCCCTTCTCCTTGAATATAATGACTTTGAAGAGGTAGGTTGGACGTCAGGATGAAATTGTGGGGAACCCCTCCTCTTGACATCCTTATTCACCATTCGGTCAAGGCGTCTATGAAGAGGCTCGAAAGCTTCATCCAAACTCTGCTTGAATTCTTCCATCATGGCCACCATGTGTAGTTTAAAGTCCATTGTTTGGTCACCAACTCCACTAGACATGCTTAGGTAAACCTGCAAAAGAAAATAAGCAAACGACTTCTTCTCTCCTTCTTTTTTTTTTGGTACAATGTATAGGTCACTCACGCTTGTGTTTCACTCAAGTGTATCACTCTCTAATAGTCTCACCAAGCAATTCCTTGGCTTGCTAGTTGCTCGGGTTGAACAAATTAGGCGTCACCGCAAGGTACGTTCTTGACTAGTCAACAAGTGACACTAGATAGCAGCAAGGAATGGAGGTGAATAAAGGCCTAGACGCGATCTAAAACTCAGATTAGGACTAATGACTGAAAAAGAAGGCAAGACAAAATGCCTTCAAGGCTGAATTTTTGAAAATCCTAGAAGTACTCTACCCGACAACCCAAAATTCTGGAATTTGCGGAGCGTGCTGGTCCTCGGCCTTTTGGTCGGGGGTTTGGTGGTATTTTGGTGTTGCTTTGGTGTTAGTCAATCAGGTCTTCGACCTCCGCTGAGCTGTCGAGGGTCTCGCTGCCCGGTCGCGGAAGCAACTTAGGATCTTAGAGGACACGTTACGGAATCGACGGAGTTGAACCCAAACTCGGACCACTCAAGAACGAATTCAACGGCAGAGGATGCCACAATCAAGTGTGTTTGCTTGATTGATAAGTCAATAAACAACCTAGGAACCACACTAGGATGTTCAACTTAGCTTTCACAAGCTAGAGGAATTTGGCTTAATGGAAGACGAAATTCTGGAATTTTATTAATAACATCGCAAAAACTAAATGTACCATCAGCTTTAGGGCTATTTATAGCCTTGACTAAACCTAATAAAGCTTGGAAAGCATGAAGGGAAAATCGGCCAGCCCATTGGGTCTCTCTTGGCCGAAAGCTAACCTACTAATTAACTAGCTTAATGACTAGCTAAAGCACTATTGGACCTAAGGCCCACATGGCCGAAGCTAAGCTCAACAAGAGCTACTTAATCGAGGCCCAATCCTCCCTTTGAGGCTTTCTCATTCGTATCATTCCCCTCCTCTTGAAAAGGATTTGTCCTTAAATTTTGGGAAAAAGTGGTACTCCATGCAATGTGGGAGCGAGATGAATGAGCACCAGCCACGTCACATGTCGCTTGGACAACCTCGTGATGCTCTTGAACAAGGACATTCGCCAAGACAAGAAACACCTTGTATAAAGCTTGTGAAAATTCCATGTAGCACTCCAAAACTCTCTCATCAACCCTTGGTCGTTTGCATGTCAAATTCAAACCCATAAAACAAATCACACAATTAGTATATGCAGGGTTAATACTACTTGACAACTTACGTTTCACATGCACTAGATAGGGATCTTCATGATGACTCTCATTCAGCTTAGAAAAATCTTGAATCTGATTGTGCAAGGTAGTATAATTCGACCCTAGTTGTTGCTGATTTGGCACTACTTGCCCATCTGGAGATAGAGCAATGAGCCATTCATGTTGCACTTCCGTGGAAGAATGAACCAGTGAGGTAAAAACAACATTCGGGTCTTGATTGACACACTTGTCTGCATCACCCAACATAAGTGGCAGCAATGAAGTGAAGGTCACACTCCAGACGAGTCACTTGAATTTGCGCCAGTTTGAGTTGATAAGATGATCTCATGGTGACCAGCTTTTGGATGTATGAATATGCATGGAAGATTACAAGCAGCTGGCACAAGCATGAAATCAGGTTGCAACTCTTTAATCAAAGCTGGAAAATTTCGAGCAGCCTTACAACCTACAAAAACAAAATGAGTCTCAGCTTGTTTTGAACCAGAAATTGGATACATAAGCAATGGAACGTCATTAATTAAGTGGTAAGAAGGTGTAGAATAAGAGTTAAATGCAAAAACTCCCCGTGACACGTGATTCCTTCCATCAATCGATTCAACTTGAGACTGCATTGATGGCTCTTTACATTTTCCTTCAAAATCTGCATAGGAAATACATGTGTGAGGATGGAAATAATGCTCAAAAGAAGGTAAAGATGATGAATGAACCATGGGTAACAAACAAGAATAGAAATATGGAGTTCGAATTAATTCTCCATTGGTGCGGACAGATTCGGGTTGTTCCATGAAGTGATACCAAATAGATCTATCTCCTAGAAGACAAACTCCATGGAAGCTAGTGAATTGTACAAGCAACTTTGGAATGGAACATTGCATGACTAACTTCACTCGACTTCGCTCAATCCGTACAAAAGCAGAAACACTAAACAAGGCAAAGTTAAGTTCGTTAGGAAAACTATAAACACCCGCCTTCCCATGCACAATCAGCTCACTTGAAGCTTCACTCATCTCCTCAGATTTTTTTACCTCTTTTTCAATCTCACATTCCTCAACTTTTACCTCAAGTGCACTCTCACCACCATACTCAACTCGCTCTTTTTCAAGTTTTTGTTGGAGGAGAGTTGTTGACATGTCTCCTGCACTCAACTAACTCCTTCATCTATGGATAAAGTATTTGCATGCTTTGTTGTCGAATGAACCTCCTCCCTTCTCCTTGAATATAATGACTTTGAAGAGGTAGGTTGGACGTCAGGATGAAATTGTGGGGAACCCCTCCTCTTGACATCCTTATTCACCATTCGGTCAAGGCGTCTATGAAGAGGCTCGAAAGCTTCATCCAAACTCTGCTTGAATTCTTCCATCATGGCCACCATGTGTAGTTTAAAGTCCATTGTTTGGTCACCAACTCCACTAGACATGCTTAGGTAAACCTGCAAAAGAAAATAAGCAAACGACTTCTTCTCTCCTTCTTTTTTTTTTGGTACAATGTATAGGTCACTCACGCTTGTGTCTCACTCAAGTGTATCACTCTCTAATAGTCTCACCAAGCAATTCCTTGGCTTGCTAGTTGCTCGGGTTGAACAAATTAGGCGTCACCGCAAGGTACGTTCTTGACTAGTCAACAAGTGACACAAGATAGCAGCAAGGAATGGAGGTGAATGAAGGCCTAGACGCGATCTAAAACTCAGATTAGGACTAATGACTGAAAAAGAAGGCAAGACAAAATGCCTTCAAGGCTGAATTTTTGAAAATCGTAGAAGTACTCTACCCGACAACCCAAAATTCTGGAATTTGCGGAGCGTGCTGGTCCTCGGCCTTTTGGTCGGGGGTTTGGTGGTATTTTGGTGTTGCTTTGGTGTTAGTCAATCAGGTCTTCGACCTCCGCTGAGCTGTCGAGGGTCTCGCTGCCCGGTCGCGGAAGCAACTTAGGATCTTAGAGGACACGTTACGGAATCGACGGAGTTGAACCCAAACTCGGACCACTCAAGAACGAATTCAACGGCAGAGGATGCCACAATCAAGTGTGTTTGCTTGATTGATAAGTCAATAAACAACCTAGGAACCACACTAGGATGTTCAACTTAGCTTTCACAAGCTAGAGGAATTTGGCTTAATGGAAGACGAAATTCTGGAATTTTATTAATAACATCGCAAAAACTAAATGTACCATCAGCTTTAGGGCTATTTATAGCCTTGACTAAACCTAATAAAGCTTGGAAAGCATGAAGGGAAAATCGGCCAGCCCATTGGGTCTCTCTTGGCCGAAAGCTAACCTACTAATTAACTAGCTTAATGACTAGCTAAAGCACTATTGGACCTAAGGCCCACATGGCCGAAGCTAAGCTCAACAAGAGCTACTTAATCGAGGCCCAATCCTCCCTTTGAGGCTTTCTCATTCGTATCATTCCCCTCCTCTTGAAAAGGATTTGTCCTTAAATCTTGGGAAAAAGTGGTACTCCATGCAATGTGGGAGCGAGATGAATGAGCACCAGCCACGTCACATGTCGCTTGGACAACCTCGTGATGCTCTTGAACAAGGACATTCGCCAAGACAAGAAACACCTTGTATAAAGCTTGTGAAAATTCCATGTAGCACTCCAAAACTCTCTCATCAACCCTTGGTCGTTTGCATGTCAAATTCAAACCCATAAAACAAATCACACAATTAGTATATGCAGGGTTAATACTACTTGACAACTTACGTTTCACATGCACTAGATAGGGATCTTCATGATGACTCTCATTCAGCTTAGAAAAATCTTGAATCTGATTGTGCAAGGTAGTATAATTCGACCCTAGTTGTTGCTGATTTGGCACTACTTGCCCATCTGGAGATAGAGCAATGAGCCATTCATGTTGCACTTCCGTGGAAGAATGAACCAGTGAGGTAAAAACAACATTCGGGTCTTGATTGACACACTTGTCTGCATCACCCAACATAAGTGGCAGCAATGAAGTGAAGGTCACACTCCAGACGAGTCACTTGAATTTGCGCCAGTTTGAGTTGATAAGATGATCTCATGGTGACCAGCTTTTGGATGTATGAATATGCATGGAAGATTACAAGCAGCTGGCACAAGCATGAAATCAGGTTGCAACTCTTTAATCAAAGCTGGAAAATTTCGAGCAGCCTTACAACCTACAAAAACAAAATGAGTCTCAGCTTGTTTTGAACCAGAAATTGGATACATAAGCAATGGAACGTCATTAATTAAGTGGTAAGAAGGTGTAGAATAAGAGTTAAATGCAAAAACTCCCCGTGACACGTGATTCCTTCCATCAATCGATTCAACTTGAGACTGCATTGATGGCTCTTTACATTTTCCTTCAAAATCTGCATAGGAAATACATGTGTGAGGATGGAAATAATGCTCAAAAGAAGGTAAAGATGATGAATGAACCATGGGTAACAAACAAGAATAGAAATATGGAGTTCGAATTAATTCTCCATTGGTGCGGACAGATTCGGGTTGTTCCATGAAGTGATACCAAATAGATCTATCTCCTAGAAGACAAACTCCATGGAAGCTAGTGAATTGTACAAGCAACTTTGGAATGGAACATTGCATGACTAACTTCACTCGACTTCGCTCAATCCGTACAAAAGCAGAAACACTAAACAAGGCAAAGTTAAGTTCGTTAGGAAAACTATAAACACCCGCCTTCCCATGCACAATCAGCTCACTTGATGCTTCACTCATCTCCTCAGATTTTTTTACCTCTTTTTCAATCTCACATTCCTCAACTTTTACCTCAAGTGCACTCTCACCACCATACTCAACTCGCTCTTTTTCAAGTTTTTGTTGGAGGAGAGTTGTTGACATGTCTCCTGCACTCAACTAACTCCTTCATCTATGGATAAAGTATTTGCATGCTTTGTTGTCGAATGAACCTCCTCCCTTCTCCTTGAATATAATGACTTTGAAGAGGTAGGTTGGACGTCAGGATGAAATTGTGGGGAACCCCTCCTCTTGACATCCTTATTCACCATTCGGTCAAGGCGTCTATGAAGAGGCTCGAAAGCTTCATCCAAACTCTGCTTGAATTCTTCCATCATGGCCACCATGTGTAGTTTAAAGTCCATTGTTTGGTCACCAACTCCACTAGACATGCTTAGGTAAACCTGCAAAAGAAAATAAGCAAACGACTTCTTCTCTCCTTCTTTTTTTTTTGGTACAATGTATAGGTCACTCACGCTTGTGTCTCACTCAAGTGTATCACTCTCTAATAGTCTCACCAAGCAATTCCTTGGCTTGCTAGTTGCTCGGGTTGAACAAATTAGGCGTCACCGCAAGGTACGTTCTTGACTAGTCAACAAGTGACACAAGATAGCAGCAAGGAATGGAGGTGAATGAAGGCCTAGACGCGATCTAAAACTCAGATTAGGACTAATGACTGAAAAAGAAGGCAAGACAAAATGCCTTCAAGGCTGAATTTTTGAAAATCGTAGAAGTACTCTACCCGACAACCCAAAATTCTGGAATTTGCGGAGCGTGCTGGTCCTCGGCCTTTTGGTCGGGGGTTTGGTGGTATTTTGGTGTTGCTTTGGTGTTAGTCAATCAGGTCTTCGACCTCCGCTGAGCTGTCGAGGGTCTCGCTGCCCGGTCGCGGAAGCAACTTAGGATCTTAGAGGACACGTTACGGAATCGACGGAGTTGAACCCAAACTCGGACCACTCAAGAACGAATTCAACGGCAGAGGATGCCACAATCAAGTGTGTTTGCTTGATTGATAAGTCAATAAACAACCTAGGAACCACACTAGGATGTTCAACTTAGCTTTCACAAGCTAGAGGAATTTGGCTTAATGGAAGACGAAATTCTGGAATTTTATTAATAACATCGCAAAAACTAAATGTACCATCAGCTTTAGGGCTATTTATAGCCTTGACTAAACCTAATAAAGCTTGGAAAGCATGAAGGGAAAATCGGCCAGCCCATTGGGTCTCTCTTGGCCGAAAGCTAACCTACTAATTAACTAGCTTAATGACTAGCTAAAGCACTATTGGACCTAAGGCCCACGTGGCCGAAGCTAAGCTCAACAAGAGCCACTTAATCGAGGCCCAATCCTCCCTTTGAGGCTTGCTCATTCGTATCATTCCCCTCCTCTTGAAAAGGATTTGTCCTTAAATCTTTGGAAAAAGTGGTACTCTGTGACGACCCCACCTCCACCTAAGGCGTACCAAAGGGTTCGGCGGACCGCCTGCCCAGCTCTCGCCAGGACTCACTCACTATCTCAATCGAGTCATGTACACACATCCATGAACCATAAATAACATTCACAATTCAAGCTTATAATTTACATTGATAGAAATCGAGGTACAAAGCCTCAATACACCAAACTAGTTCAAAATGTATACAATCCAAGTACAACATGTTCCATTCGAGGAATAGCGCGAGTACAAGTCAAAAGTCAAAACAATTTCAAGAGCAACTAGACTACGCTAGTCTGTTCACGACTCACGCCTCACTCGTATTCCTGCAAGGAAAACAAATAGCGTGGAATGAGCTAAAAGCCCAGTGAGGTTTCAAATAACAAATTGCCCATTTTAAAAGTATGAATATCCATGTAGCCAGTTAACGGCATCAAAACTCATAAGAGTGGACAATAATATTTCAAGTAGCAAATTTCCAAATGAGCACGTATAAAGTGCTTTTTCGATTTTCAAAAGGAACAGCAATCCAATAAGCAATAATCACTTTCAAGTATAAGGATACGGAAGGCTCTCAGGAGCCAAATTTCCATTGCATCTCCAGAGCTTGATCAAGTAACAGTTGACACTCCGTCAACTTTCAAGTAGGTAACCAATCCAGTAGAACACCACTTACACGACTCTCCGTCCACCGTTCACCCCCTACTGGGCCCAAAATCCTCAATAAACACGTGTGGTAATACTCGAGTATACCGTTTAGCCGAGGAGATATCACTCCACTCGACAAAACAAGAGACCCAGGGTTCGTTACCCAATCGACCAAGCCCTTGCCGGCTCGACTCAAGTAACTTGCCGCAGGGTTTCTGGAATTCCAGGAAGTGCGCGCACCACAATCAAGTATATCAAGTCAATTGCAATCCATAAACAAGTACAAGTCACGTAAGGGCAAGTGCGATAAAGTACACTCTTGCCCTATCAATTCACGTATATAACATGTACTCATATTGGTCACGTATCAAGTTCAATTCGGTATTTGAAAGCACTCACCAAAAGATATAGTGCTTCAAGTATTCACGTTCAATTACACTCCAGGCTTGGAGTCCAGATCTGCGATAAAAATTCCAGTTTGAGAACTTTGAAACACGAGTCGAATTCGAAACGTTAACATTCCATTCATTAAAAATCGACCAATTGAAATTCATTTGAAAGACACTCGCGAAACACTTGCTCGCTTTTCAAATCCTAAGGTTTTGTAGCATAAATACTTGGAAATAACACTTGAGTTGAAAGTACATGGAAATACAAGTTTACATTGGCCATTAAGTCTTTTCCTCAAGGTACGAGCTCGACCAAGTCTTAACATATAACACTCAAGAAACATAGTAGCAAAGGTCTTTACTAGTTCAAGTGATAAATACTTAACCTTCACTCAAGTCGCTAATATAGTTTTCTAGTCCTCGAGTAAAAATTCGGGCAGCATGCCCTTTGTGTTTACCTAATTTTCCAGCCTTTTAGGCTTCATTGTTTTTCTCAAACACAACCCAACATTATACATATCAGCAATTCATGTCAAGAGCCGTTCCATAGGCTCACAATATCATAATAACAAGAATCGTATTAAGTACAAGTGCAGAAATTCAATTTAGTTCAAAACAGATTTGACGTACAAATGCGGAAATAACATATCCGAGGCTACGCTTATCGGATTAAAATGAAACCTATGCCGTTTCGAAGCTAAGATACAGAGCTACAATATTCATGAAGGTCACTTAGTCCAGTTTCTAATGTAACTTGGTCAAATTCTCGAATTACTAAACCAGAAACCAATTCGTCGGCTGTTTAAACGCAGAACACTGTAATGAACATAACTCAGTGTACAAAAATCCAATTCAGGTGTTCTTAGAGGAATTTTAAAGCTACTTCAGAACACTACAACTTTCATGAAGAGCACTCAGTCAAATTTTCAATGTAACCTGATCAAATTCCCAACTCATGTAACCTGGTTTCAACTATTCGGCTAATCAGCCGCATTTCACTCAAATGACCATATCTCAGTCTACCAAGATCCAATTAAGGTGTTCTTGGAGGCGTTACGAAGCTAAGACAGGGTACTAAAACTTTAATGTTTCGGTGAAAGGCTAAATCTAAACGGATCATAGTGAATAAACTCAATCAAAAGGACTGAACTGTCCACGCGGAATTCTGGAAAGTGACCTAGATCAGCGAGGGTATTTTCATCTTTTCACAAGTTACGATGCTCAAAATGAGCTGAAATTTTGTGGGCACCTATAAAATACCATTCTGAACAACTTTCATGTTTTGACCAAAGGCCAATTCGGCCTCTAACATAGGGCTACAAAAACGGGCAGAATGGAAGAACAATTTTCCAGATTTCTGGGATTTTCAGTTTTTAATATAACTTTCCTCAATTTCTTGTTCTAATCACTACCAAAACCCTTTATATAACCTTAATTACAACATATGTGAGTCACACATCAAGTTTGGCAGCAAATCCCCAAAACCCTGATTTGATTATTTCATCCAATAATCATCACAATCACTTGCTCATCTTGAAATCAAGCCAAAACTTAAGCTAAATAACATCTTAACACAAGATTTAAAAGATCAAGGACCATGATCAGATTGAATACCTCAAAAACAAGGCTTGGATGAGTGATAGTTCACTTCCTTTGAAATTTCTTGGTTCCTTAGCTTCCCAAGCTTCCAAACTTGCAATCAATCGGTTTAGATTTCTAGCTTAGCACTTGGTTGGTGTGAATCAAGAAGGAATGTGGTTGCTCAAGCTCTCACTTCTCTCTCTCTCTTGGTCGGCTGGAATGATGCAGAAATGGAAGGAAATGAAGCTAAGTTTGTCTTATAAGAAGATGGAAAGATAAGAATTAATTCTAGCCACAAGTTTGGCTAACACTTGGTTTAATCTCAACCACAAAATTTTCTCTTTCTTCCTTGCATTTTCTAACTTCAATTTCTTGGTCAAATCTGATGTTAATTAAAGAGATATTTTATCCAAGAGTCAATAAGTTTGTTTGGTAAGAAAAATGGTAGGAAAGTGGTGCGTTCAATCGGTAGTGCGCGGGACCCGTCGGTTCGCGCCGTTTTTCTTAAAAACTCACGTACTACTGTTTTTTTTTCTTCCCATTCACTAACCTTATATCATTGCTACTACTCACATATTCTTTCTCACTTAAAAGTCACTTTTAATCTCCAAATTTAATCCTTACTTTGTACCGAAAATTCATCCGGTGAAAAATTGCGAAAACCCTAATTTTACTCCGATCTTAAAACCAAAGGTGAAAACCTACTTTCTAGGTTTATTTACACTTATCGTGGAATAAATGGGGTAGCAAGCCTTAATAAAAATAATAATTTCCAAATAAAGGGACATTTTTAAAATAACATGAGGGATTTTCCAATTCCATAAATTGAATTTAGAGTTTCTATTAAAAGATGAGATATTGAAGGAAACCAGTTAATCACAAGTAAACTAGGGTTTTTGATTAAAATTTTAGGGTTTCTAATCTTTTTAAAACAAAATAAGGTTTTAAATCAAACCCAAAGAAATACACTTTAGTATCTTATTTACAAACAATCTCCTAATTTTCGGGGCGTCACATACTCCATGCAATGTGGGAGCGAGATGAATGAGCACCAGCCAGGTCACATGTCGCTTGGACAACCTCGTGATGCTCTTGAACAAGGACATTCGCCAAGACAAGAAACACCTTGTATAAAGCTTGTGAAAATTCCATGTAGCACTCCAAAACTCTCTCATCAACCCTTGGTCGTTTGCATGTCAAATTCAAACCCATAAAACAAATCACACAATTAGTATATGTAGGGTTAATACTACTTGACAACTTACGTTTCACATGCACTAGATAGGGATCTTCATGATGACTCTCATTCAGCTTAGAAAAATCTTGAATCTGATTGTGCAAGGTAGTATAATTCGACCCTAGTTGTTGCTGATTTGGCACTACTTGCCCATCTGGAGATAGAGCAATGAGCCATTCATGTTGCACTTCCGTGGAAGAATGAACCAGTGAGGTAAAAACAACATTCGGGTCTTGATTGACACACTTGTCTGCATCACCCAACATAAGTGGCAGCAATGAAGTGAAGGTCACACTCCAGACGAGTCACTTGAATTTGCGCCAGTTTGAGTTGATAAGATGATCTCATGGTGACCAGCTTTTGGATGTATGAATATGCATGGAAGATTACAAGCAGCTGGCACAAGCATGAAATCAGGTTGCAACTCTTTAATCAAAGCTGGAAAATTTCGAGCAGCATTACAACCTACAAAAACAAAATGAGTCTCAGCTTGTTTTCAACCAGAAATTGGATACATAAGCAGTGGAATGTCATTAATTAAGTGGTAAGAAGGTGTAGAATAAGAGTTAAATGCAAAAACTCCCCGTGACACGTGATTCCTTCCCTCAATCGATTCAACTTGAGACTGCATTGATGGCTCTTTACATTTTCCTTCAAAATCTGCATAGGAAATACATGTGTGAGGATGGAAATAATGCTCAAAAGAAGGTAAAGATGATGAATGAACCATGGGTAACAAACAAGAATAGAAATATGGAGTTCGAATTAATTCTCCATTGGTGCGGACAGATTCGGGTTGTTCCATGAAGTGATACCAAATAGATCTATCTCCTAGAAGACAAACTCCATGGAAGCTAGTGAATTGTACAAGCAACTTTGGAATGGAACATTGCATGACTAACTTCACTCGACTTCGCTCAATCCGTACAAAAGCAGAAACACTAAACAAGGCAAAGTTAAGTTCGTTAGGAAAACTATAAACACCCGCCTTCCCATGCACAATCAGCTCACTTGATGCTTCACTCATCTCCTCAGATTTTTTTACCTCTTTTTCAATCTCACATTCCTCAACTTTTACCTCAAGTGCACTCTCACCACCATACTCAACTCGCTCTTT
This sequence comes from Coffea arabica, assembly GCF_036785885.1. Lineage (NCBI taxonomy): Eukaryota > Viridiplantae > Streptophyta > Magnoliopsida > Gentianales > Rubiaceae > Coffea > Coffea arabica. The sequence continues at coordinate 31,538,047 of NC_092323.1, read as the reverse complement.
TTCAAGTTTTTGTTGGAGGAGAGTTGTTGACATGTCTCCTGCACTCAACTAACTCCTTCATCTATGGATAAAGTATTTGCATGCTTTGTTGTCGAATGAACCTCCTCCCTTCTCCTTGAATATAATGACTTTGAAGAGGTAGGTTGGACGTCAGGATGAAATTGTGGGGAACCCCTCCTCTTGACATCCTTATTCACCATTCGGTCAAGGCGTCTATGAAGAGGCTCGAAAGCTTCATCCAAACTCTGCTTGAATTCTTCCATCATGGCCACCATGTGTAGTTTAAAGTCCATTGTTTGGTCACCAACTCCACTAGACATGCTTAGGTAAACCTGCAAAAGAAAATAAGCAAACGACTTCTTCTCTCCTTCTTTTTTTTTGGTACAATGTATAGGTCACTCACGCTTGTGTTTCACTCAAGTGTATCACTCTCTAATAGTCTCACCAAGCAATACCTTGGCTTGCTAGTTGCTCGGGTTGAACAAATTAGGCGTCACCGCAAGGTACGTTCTTGACTAGTCAACAAGTGACACTAGATAGCAGCAAGGAATGGAGGTGAATGAAGGCCTAGACGCGATCTAAAACTCAGATTAGGACTAATGACTGAAAAAGAAGGCAAGACAAAATGCCTTCAAGGCTGAATTTTTTAAAATCCTAGAAGTACTCTACCCGACAACCCAAAATTCTGGAATTTGCGGAGCGTGCTGGTCCTCGGCCTTTTGGTCGGGGGTTTGGTGGTATTTTGGTGTTGCTTTGGTGTTAGTCAATCAGGTCTTCGACCTCCGCTGAGCTGTCGAGGGTCTCGCTGCCCGGTCGCGGAAGCAACTTAGGATCTTAGAGGACACGTTACGGAATCGACGGAGTTGAACCCAAACTCGGACCACTCAAGAACGAATTCAACGGCAGAGGATGCCACAATCAAGTGTGTTTGCTTGATTGATAAGTCAATAAACAACCTAGGAACCACACTAGGATGTTCAACTTAGCTTTCACAAGCTAGAGGAATTTGGCTTAATGGAAGACGAAATTCTGGAATTTTATTAATAACATCGCAAAAACTAAATGTACCATCAGCTTTAGGGCTATTTATAGCCTTGACTAAACCTAATAAAGCTTGGAAAGCATGAAGGGAAAATCGGCCAGCCCATTGGGTCTCTCTTGGCCGAAAGCTAAGCTACTAATTAACTAGCTTAATGACTAGCTAAAGCACTATTGGACCTAAGGCCCACATGGCCGAAGCTAAGCTCAACAAGAGCTACTTAATCGAGGCCCAATCCTCCCTTTGAGGCTTGCTCATTCGTATCATTCCCCTCCTCTTGAAAAGGATTTGTCCTTAAATCTTGGGAAAAAGTGGTACTTCATGCAATGTGGGAGCGAGATGAATGAGCACCAGCCAGGTCACATGTCGCTTGGACAACCTCGTGATGCTCTTGAACAAGGACATTCGCCAAGACAAGAAACACCTTGTATAAAGCTTGTGAAAATTCCATGTAGCACTCCAAAACTCTCTCATCAACCCTTGGTCGTTTGCATGTCAAATTCAAACCCATAAAACAAATCACACAATTAGTATATGTAGGGTTAATACTACTTGACAACTTACGTTTCACATGCACTAGATAGGGATCTTCATGATGACTCTCATTCAGCTTAGAAAAATCTTGAATCTGATTGTGCAAGGTAGTATAATTCGACCCTAGTTGTTGCTGATTTGGCACTACTTGCCCATCTGGAGATAGAGCAATGAGCCATTCATGTTGCACTTCCGTGGAAGAATGAACCAGTGAGGTAAAAACAACATTCGGGTCTTGATTGACACACTTGTCTGCATCACCCAACATAAGTGGCAGCAATGAAGTGAAGGTCACACTCCAGACGAGTCACTTGAATTTGCGCCAGTTTGAGTTGATAAGATGATCTCATGGTGACCAGCTTTTGGATGTATGAATATGCATGGAAGATTACAAGCAGCTGGCACAAGCATGAAATCAGGTTGCAACTCTTTAATCAAAGCTGGAAAATTTCGAGCAGCCTTACAACCTACAAAAACAAAATGAGTCTCAGCTTGTTTTGAACCAGAAATTGGATACATAAGCAATGGAACGTCATTAATTAAGTGGTAAGAAGGTGTAGAATAAGAGTTAAATGCAAAAACTCCCTGTGACACGTGATTCCTTCCATCAATCGATTCAACTTGAGACTGCATTGATGGCTCTTTACATTTTCCTTCAAAATCTGCATAGGAAATACATGTGTGAGGATGGAAATAATGCTCAAAAGAACATAAAGATGATGAATGAACCATGGGTAACAAACAAGAATAGAAATATGGAGTTCGAATTAATTCTCCATTGGTGCGGACAGATTCGGGTTGTTCCATGAAGTGATACCAAATAGATCTATCTCCTAGAAGACAAACTCCATGGAAGCTAGTGAATTGTACAAGCAACTTTGGAATGGAACATTGCATGACTAACTTCACTCGACTTCGCTCAATCCGTACAAAAGCAGAAACACTAAACAAGGCAAAGTTAAGTTCGTTAGGAAAACTATAAACACTCGCCTTCCCATGCACAATCAGCTCACTTGATGCTTCACTCATCTCCTCAGATTTTTTTACCTCTTTTTCAATCTCACATTCCTCAACTTTTACCTCAAGTGCACTCTCACCACCATACTCAACTCGCTCTTTTTCAAGTTTTTGTTGGAGGAGAGTTGTTGACATGTCTCCTGCACTCAACTAACTCCTTCATCTATGGATAAAGTATTTGCATGCTTTGTTGTCGAATGAACCTCCTCCCTTCTCCTTGAATATAATGACTTTGAAGAGGTAGGTTGGACGTCAGGATGAAATTGTGGGGAACCCCTCCTCTTGACATCCTTATTCACCATTCGGTCAAGGCGTCTATGAAGAGGCTCGAAAGCTTCATCCAAACTCTGCTTGAATTCTTCCATCATGGCCACCATGTGTAGTTTAAAGTCCATTGTTTGGTCACCAACTCCACTAGACATGCTTAGGTAAACCTGCAAAAGAAAATAAGCAAACGACTTCTTCTCTCCTTCTTTTTTTTTGGTACAATGTATAGGTCACTCACGCTTGTGTTTCACTCAAGTGTATCACTCTCTAATAGTCTCACCAAGCAATACCTTGGCTTGCTAGTTGCTCGGGTTGAACAAATTAGGCGTCACCGCAAGGTACGTTCTTGACTAGTCAACAAGTGACACTAGATAGCAGCAAGGAATGGAGGTGAATGAAGGCCTAGACGCGATCTAAAACTCAGATTAGGACTAATGACTGAAAAAGAAGGCAAGACAAAATGCCTTCAAGGCTGAATTTTTGAAAATCCTAGAAGTACTCTACTCGACAACCCAAAATTCTGGAATTTGCGGAGCGTGCTGGTCCTCGGCCTTTTGGTCGGGGGTTTGGTGGTATTTTGGTGTTGCTTTGGTGTTAGTCAATCAGGTCTTCGACCTCCGCTGAGCTGTCGAGGGTCTCGCTGCCCGGTCGCGGAAGCAACTTAGGATCTTAGAGGACACGTTACGGAATCGACGGAGTTGAACCCAAACTCGGACCACTCAAGAACGAATTCAACGGCAGAGGATGCCACAATCAAGTGTGTTTGCTTGATTGATAAGTCAATAAACAACCTAGGAACCACACTAGGATGTTCAACTTAGCTTTCACAAGCTAGAGGAATTTGGCTTAATGGAAGACGAAATTCTGGAATTTTATTAATAACATCGCAAAAACTAAATGTACCATCAGCTTTAGGGCTATTTATAGCCTTGACTAAACCTAATAAAGCTTGGAAAGCATGAAGGGAAAATCGGCCAGCCCATTGGGTCTCTCTTGGCCGAAAGCTAACCTACTAATTAACTAGCTTAATGACTAGCTAAAGCACTATTGGACCTAAGGCCCACATGGCCGAAGCTAAGCTCAACAAGAGCTACTTAATCGAGGCCCAATCCTCCCTTTGAGGCTTGCTCATTCGTATCATTCCCCTCCTCTTGAAAAGGATTTGTCCTTAAATCTTGGGAAAAAGTGGTACACCATGCAATGTGGGAGCGAGATGAATGAGCACCAGCCACGTCACATGTCGCTTGGACAACCTCGTGATGCTCTTGAACAAGGACATTCGCCAAGACAAGAAACACCTTGTATAAAGCTTGTGAAAATTCCATGTAGCACTCCAAAACTCTCTCATCAACCCTTGGTCGTTTGCATGTCAAATTCAAACCCATAAAACAAATCACACAATTAGTATATGTAGGGTTAATACTACTTGACAACTTACGTTTCACATGCACTAGCTATGGATCTTCATGATGACTCTCATTCAGCTTAGAAAAATCTTGAATCTGATTGTGCAAGGTAGTATAATTCGACCCTAGTTGTTGCTGATTTGGCACTACTTGCCCATCTGGAGATAGAGCAATGAGCCATTCATGTTGCACTTCCGTGGAAGAATGAACCAGTGAGGTAAAAATAACATTCGGGTCTTGATTGACACACTTGTCTGCATCACCCAACATAAGTGGCAGCAATGAAGTGAAGGTCACACTCCAGACGAGTCACTTGAATTTGCGCCAGTTTGAGTTGATAAGATGATCTCATGGTGACCAGCTTTTGGATGTATGAATATGCATGGAAGATTACAAGCAGCTGGCACAAGCATGAAATCAGGTTGCAACTCTTTAATCAAAGCTGGAAAATTTCGAGCAGCCTTACAACCTACAAAAACAAAATGAGTCTCAGCTTGTTTTGAACCAGAAATTGGATACATAAGCAATGGAACGTCATTAATTAAGTGGTAAGAAGGTGTAGAATAAGAGTTAAATGCAAAAACTCCCCGTGACACGTGATTCCTTCCATCAATCGATTCAACTTGAGACTGCATTGATGGCTCTTTACATTTTCCTTCAAAATCTGCATAGGAAATACATGTGTGAGGATGGAAATAATGCTCAAAAGAAGGTAAAGATGATGAATGAACCATGGGTAACAAACAAGAATAGAAATATGGAGTTCGAATTAATTCTCCATTGGTGCGGACAGATTCGGGTTGTTCCATGAAGTGATACCAAATAGATCTATCTCCTAGAAGACAAACTCCATGGAAGCTAGTGAATTGTACAAGCAACTTTGGAATGGAACATTGCATGACTAACTTCACTCGACTTCGCTCAATCCGTACAAAAGCAGAAACACTAAACAAGGCAAAGTTAAGTTCGTTAGGAAAACTATAAACACCCGCCTTCCCATGCACAATCAGCTCACTTGATGCTTCACTCATCTCCTCAGATTTTTTTACCTCTTTTTCAATCTCACATTCCTCAACTTTTACCTCAAGTGCACTCTCACCACCATACTCAACTCGCTCTTTTTCAAGTTTTTGTTGGAGGAGAGTTGTTGACATGTCTCCTGCACTCAACTAACTCCTTCATCTATGGATAAAGTATTTGCATGCTTTGTTGTCGAATGAACCTCCTCCCTTCTCCTTGAATATAATGACTTTGAAGAGGTAGGTTGGACGTCAGGATGAAATTGTGGGGAACCCCTCCTCTTGACATCCTTATTCACCATTCGGTCAAGGCGTCTATGAAGAGGCTCGAAAGCTTCATCCAAACTCTGCTTGAATTCTTCCATCATGGCCACCATGTGTAGTTTAAAGTCCATTGTTTGGTCACCAACTCCACTAGACATGCTTAGGTAAACCTGCAAAAGAAAATAAGCAAACGACTTCTTCTCTCCTTCTTTTTTTTTTGGTACAATGTATAGGTCACTCACGCTTGTGTCTCACTCAAGTGTATCACTCTCTAATAGTCTCACCAAGCAATTCCTTGGCTTGCTAGTTGCTCGGGTTGAACAAATTAGGCGTCACCGCAAGGTACGTTCTTGACTAGTCAACAAGTGACACAAGATAGCAGCAAGGAATGGAGGTGAATGAAGGCCTAGACGCGATCTAAAACTCAGATTAGGACTAATGACTGAAAAAGAAGGCAAGACAAAATGCCTTCAAGGCTGAATTTTTGAAAATCGTAGAAGTACTCTACCCGACAACCCAAAATTCTGGAATTTGCGGAGCGTGCTGGTCCTCGGCCTTTTGGTCGGGGGTTTGGTGGTATTTTGGTGTTGCTTTGGTGTTAGTCAATCAGGTCTTCGACCTCCGCTGAGCTGTCGAGGGTCTCGCTGCCCGGTCGCGGAAGCAACTTAGGATCTTAGAGGACACGTTACGGAATCGACGGAGTTGAACCCAAACTCGGACCACTCAAGAACGAATTCAACGGCAGAGGATGCCACAATCAAGTGTGTTTGCTTGATTGATAAGTCAATAAACAACCTAGGAACCACACTAGGATGTTCAACTTAGCTTTCACAAGCTAGAGGAATTTGGCTTAATGGAAGACGAAATTCTGGAATTTTATTAATAACATCGCAAAAACTAAATGTACCATCAGCTTTAGGGCTATTTATAGCCTTGACTAAACCTAATAAAGCTTGGAAAGCATGAAGGGAAAATCGGCCAGCCCATTGGGTCTCTCTTGGCCGAAAGCTAACCTACTAATTAACTAGCTTAATGACTAGCTAAAGCACTATTGGACCTAAGGCCCACATGGCCGAAGCTAAGCTCAACAAGAGCTACTTAATCGAGGCCCAATCCTCCCTTTGAGGCTTGCTCATTCGTATCATTCCCCTCCTCTTGAAAAGGATTTGTCCTTAAATCTTGGGAAAAAGTGGTACTCCATGCAATGTGGGAGCGAGATGAATGAGCACCAGCCACGTCACATGTCGCTTGGACAACCTCGTGATGCTCTTGAACAAGGACATTCGCCAAGACAAGAAACACCTTGTATAAAGCTTGTGAAAATTCCATGTAGCACTCCAAAACTCTCTCATCAACCCTTGGTCGTTTGCATGTCAAATTCAAACCCATAAAACAAATCACACAATTAGTATATGCAGGGTTAATACTACTTGACAACTTACGTTTCACATGCACTAGATAGGGATCTTCATGATGACTCTCATTCAGCTTAGAAAAATCTTGAATCTGATTGTGCAAGGTAGTATAATTCGACCCTAGTTGTTGCTGATTTGGCACTACTTGCCCATCTGGAGATAGAGCAATGAGCCATTCATGTTGCACTTTCGTGGAAGAATGAACCAGTGAGGTAAAAACAACATTCGGGTCTTGATTGACACACTTGTCTGCATCACCCAACATAAGTGGCAGCAATGAAGTGAAGGTCACACTCCAGACGAGTCACTTGAATTTGCGCCAGTTTGAGTTGATAAGATGATCTCATGGTGACCAGCTTTTGGATGTATGAATATGCATGGAAGATTACAAGCAGCTGGCACAAGCATGAAATCAGGTTGCAACTCTTTAATCAAAGCTGGAAAATTTCGAGCAGCCTTACAACCTACAAAAACAAAATGAGTCTCAGCTTGTTTTGAACCAGAAATTGGATACATAAGCAATGGAACGTCATTAATTAAGTGGTAAGAAGGTGTAGAATAAGAGTTAAATGCAAAAACTCCCCGTGACACGTGATTCCTTCCATCAATCGATTCAACTTGAGACTGCATTGATGGCTCTTTACATTTTCCTTCAAAATCTGCATAGGAAATACATGTGTGAGGATGGAAATAATGCTCAAAAGAAGGTAAAGATGATGAATGAACCATGGGTAACAAACAAGAATAGAAATATGGAGTTCGAATTAATTCTCCATTGGTGCGGACAGATTCGGGTTGTTCCATGAAGTGATACCAAATAGATCTATCTCCTAGAAGACAAACTCCATGGAAGCTAGTGAATTGTACAAGCAACTTTGGAATGGAACATTGCATGACTAACTTCACTCGACTTCGCTCAATCCGTACAAAAGCAGAAACACTAAACAAGGCAAAGTTAAGTTCGTTAGGAAAACTATAAACACCCGCCTTCCCATGCACAATCAGCTCACTTGATGCTTCACTCATCTCCTCAGATTTTTTTACCTCTTTTTCAATCTCACATTCCTCAACTTTTACCTCAAGTGCACTCTCACCACCATACTCAACTCGCTCTTTTTCAAGTTTTTGTTGGAGGAGAGTTGTTGACATGTCTCCTGCACTCAACTAACTCCTTCATCTATGGATAAAGTATTTGCATGCTTTGTTGTCGAATGAACCTCCTCCCTTCTCCTTGAATATAATGACTTTGAAGAGGTAGGTTGGACGTCAGGATGAAATTGTGGGGAACCCCTCCTCTTGACATCCTTATTCACCATTCGGTCAAGGCGTCTATGAAGAGGCTCGAAAGCTTCATCCAAACTCTGCTTGAATTCTTCCATCATGGCCACCATGTGTAGTTTAAAGTCCATTGTTTGGTCACCAACTCCACTAGACATGCTTAGGTAAACCTGCAAAAGAAAATAAGCAAACGACTTCTTCTCTCCTTCTTTTTTTTTTGGTACAATGTATAGGTCACTCACGCTTGTGTTTCACTCAAGTGTATCACTCTCTAATAGTCTCACCAAGCAATTCCTTGGCTTGCTAGTTGCTCGGGTTGAACAAATTAGGCGTCACCGCAAGGTACGTTCTTGACTAGTCAACAAGTGACACAAGATAGCAGCAAGGAATGGAGGTGAATGAAGGCCTAGACGCGATCTAAAACTCAGATTAGGACTAATGACTGAAAAAGAAGGCAAGACAAAATGCCTTCAAGGCTGAATTTTTGAAAATCGTAGAAGTACTCTACCCGACAACCCAAAATTCTGGAATTTGCGGAGCGTGCTGGTCCTCGGCCTTTTGGTCGGGGGTTTGGTGGTATTTTGGTGTTGCTTTGGTGTTAGTCAATCAGGTCTTCGACCTCCGCTGAGCTGTCGAGGGTCTCGCTGCCCGGTCGCGGAAGCAACTTAGGATCTTAGAGGACACGTTACGGAATCGACGGAGTTGAACCCAAACTCGGACCACTCAAGAACGAATTCAACGGCAGAGGATGCCACAATCAAGTGTGTTTGCTTGATTGATAAGTCAATAAACAACCTAGGAACCACACTAGGATGTTCAACTTAGCTTTCACAAGCTAGAGGAATTTGGCTTAATGGAAGACGAAATTCTGGAATTTTATTAATAACATCGCAAAAACTAAATGTACCATCAGCTTTAGGGCTATTTATAGCCTTGACTAAACCTAATAAAGCTTGGAAAGCATGAAGGGAAAATCGGCCAGCCCATTGGGTCTCTCTTGGCCGAAAGCTAAGCTACTAATTAACTAGCTTAATGACTAGCTAAAGCACTATTGGACCTAAGGCCCACATGGCCGAAGCTAAGCTCAACAAGAGCTACTTAATCGAGGCCCAATCCTCCCTTTGAGGCTTGCTCATTCGTATCATTCCCCTCCTCTTGAAAAGGATTTGTCCTTAAATCTTGGGAAAAAGTGGTACTCCATGCAATGTGGGAGCGAGATGAATGAGCACCAGCCAGGTCACATGTCGCTTGGACAACCTCGTGATGCTCTTGAACAAGGACATTCGCCAAGACAAGAAACACCTTGTATAAAGCTTGTGAAAATTCCATGTAGCACTCCAAAACTCTCTCATCAACCCTTGGTCGTTTGCATGTCAAATTCAAACCCATAAAACAAATCACACAATTAGTATATGTAGGGTTAATACTACTTGACAACTTACGTTTCACATGCACTAGATAGGGATCTTCATGATGACTCTCATTCAGCTTAGAAAAATCTTGAATCTGATTGTGCAAGGTAGTATAATTCGACCCTAGTTGTTGCTGATTTGGCACTACTTGCCCATCTGGAGATAGAGCAATGAGCCATTCATGTTGCACTTCCGTGGAAGAATGAACCAGTGAGGTAAAAACAACATTCGGGTCTTGATTGACACACTTGTCTGCATCACCCAACATAAGTGGCAGCAATGAAGTGAAGGTCACACTCCAGACGAGTCACTTGAATTTGCGCCAGTTTGAGTTGATAAGATGATCTCATGGTGACCAGCTTTTGGATGTATGAATATGCATGGAAGATTACAAGCAGCTGGCACAAGCATGAAATCAGGTTGCAACTCTTTAATCAAAGCTGGAAAATTTCGAGCAGCATTACAACCTACAAAAACAAAATGAGTCTCAGCTTGTTTTCAACCAGAAATTGGATACATAAGCAGTGGAATGTCATTAATTAAGTGGTAAGAAGGTGTAGAATAAGAGTTAAATGCAAAAACTCCCCGTGACACGTGATTCCTTCCCTCAATCGATTCAACTTGAGACTGCATTGATGGCTCTTTACATTTTCCTTCAAAATCTGCATAGGAAATACATGTGTGAGGATGGAAATAATGCTCAAAAGAAGGTAAAGATGATGAATGAACCATGGGTAACAAACAAGAATAGAAATATGGAGTTCGAATTAATTCTCCATTGGTGCGGACAGATTCGGGTTGTTCCATGAAGTGATACCAAATAGATCTATCTCCTAGAAGACAAACTCCATGGAAGCTAGTGAATTGTACAAGCAACTTTGGAATGGAACATTGCATGACTAACTTCACTCGACTTCGCTCAATCCGTACAAAAGCAGAAACACTAAACAAGGCAAAGTTAAGTTCGTTAGGAAAACTATAAACACTCGCCTTCCCATGCACAATCAGCTCACTTGATGCTTCACTCATCTCCTCAGATTTTTTTACCTCTTTTTCAATCTCACATTCCTCAACTTTTACCTCAAGTGCACTCTCACCACCATACTCAACTCGCTCTTTTTCAAGTTTTTGTTGGAGGAGAGTTGTTGACATGTCTCCTGCACTCAACTAACTCCTTCATCTATGGATAAAGTATTTGCATGCTTTGTTGTCGAATGAACCTCCTCCCTTCTCCTTGAATATAATGACTTTGAAGAGGTAGGTTGGACGTCAGGATGAAATTGTGGGGAACCCCTCCTCTTGACATCCTTATTCACCATTCGGTCAAGGCGTCTATGAAGAGGCTCGAAAGCTTCATCCAAACTCTGCTTGAATTCTTCCATCATGGCCACCATGTGTAGTTTAAAGTCCATTGTTTGGTCACCAACTCCACTAGACATGCTTAGGTAAACCTGCAAAAGAAAATAAGCAAACGACTTCTTCTCTCCTTCTTTTTTTTTTTGGTACAACACACTAGGATGTTCAACTTAGCTTTCACAAGCTAGAGGAATTTGGCTTAATGGAAGACGAAATTCTGGAATTTTATTAATAACATCGCAAAAACTAAATGTACCATCAGCTTTAGGGCTATTTATAGCCTTGACTAAACCTAATAAAGCTTGGAAAGCATGAAGGGAAAATCGGCCAGCCCATTGGGTCTCTCTTGGCCGAAAGCTAACCTACTAATTAACTAGCTTAATGACTAGCTAAAGCACTATTGGACCTAAGGCCCACATGGCCGAAGCTAAGCTCAACAAGAGCTACTTAATCGAGGCCCAATCCTCCCTTTGAGGCTTGCTCATTCGTATCATTCCCCTCCTCTTGAAAAGGATTTGTCCTTAAATCTTGGGAAAAAGTGGTACTCCATGCAATGTGGGAGCGAGATGAATGAGCACCAGCCACGTCACATGTCGCTTGGACAACCTCGTGATGCTCTTGAACAAGGACATTCGCCAAGACAAGAAACACCTTGTATAAAGCTTGTGAAAATTCCATGTAGCACTCCAAAACTCTCTCATCAACCCTTGGTCGTTTGCATGTCAAATTCAAACCCATAAAACAAATCACACAATTAGTATATGCAGGGTTAATACTACTTGACAACTTACGTTTCACATGCACTAGATAGGGATCTTCATGATGACTCTCATTCAGCTTAGAAAAATCTTGAATCTGATTGTGCAAGGTAGTATAATTCGACCCTAGTTGTTGCTGATTTGGCACTACTTGCCCATCTGGAGATAGAGCAATGAGCCATTCATGTTGCACTTTCGTGGAAGAATGAACCAGTGAGGTAAAAACAACATTCGGGTCTTGATTGACACACTTGTCTGCATCACCCAACATAAGTGGCAGCAATGAAGTGAAGGTCACACTCCAGACGAGTCACTTGAATTTGCGCCAGTTTGAGTTGATAAGATGATCTCATGGTGACCAGCTTTTGGATGTATGAATATGCATGGAAGATTACAAGCAGCTGGCACAAGCATGAAATCAGGTTGCAACTCTTTAATCAAAGCTGGAAAATTTCGAGCAGCCTTACAACCTACAAAAACAAAATGAGTCTCAGCTTGTTTTGAACCAGAAATTGGATACATAAGCAATGGAACGTCATTAATTAAGTGGTAAGAAGGTGTAGAATAAGAGTTAAATGCAAAAACTCCCCGTGACACGTGATTCCTTCCATCAATCGATTCAACTTGAGACTGCATTGATGGCTCTTTACATTTTCCTTCAAAATCTGCATAGGAAATACATGTGTGAGGATGGAAATAATGCTCAAAAGAAGGTAAAGATGATGAATGAACCATGGGTAACAAACAAGAATAGAAATATGGAGTTCGAATTAATTCTCCATTGGTGCGGACAGATTCGGGTTGTTCCATGAAGTGATACCAAATAGATCTATCTCCTAGAAGACAAACTCCATGGAAGCTAGTGAATTGTACAAGCAACTTTGGAATGGAACATTGCATGACTAACTTCACTCGACTTCGCTCAATCCGTACAAAAGCAGAAACACTAAACAAGGCAAAGTTAAGTTCGTTAGGAAAACTATAAACACCCGCCTTCCCATGCACAATCAGCTCACTTGATGCTTCACTCATCTCCTCAGATTTTTTTACCTCTTTTTCAATCTCACATTCCTCAACTTTTACCTCAAGTGCACTCTCACCACCATACTCAACTCGCTCTTTTTCAAGTTTTTGTTGGAGGAGAGTTGTTGACATGTCTCCTGCACTCAACTAACTCCTTCATCTATGGATAAAGTATTTGCATGCTTTGTTGTCGAATGAACCTCCTCCCTTCTCCTTGAATATAATGACTTTGAAGAGGTAGGTTGGACGTCAGGATGAAATTGTGGGGAACCCCTCCTCTTGACATCCTTATTCACCATTCGGTCAAGGCGTCTATGAAGAGGCTCGAAAGCTTCATCCAAACTCTGCTTGAATTCTTCCATCATGGCCACCATGTGTAGTTTAAAGTCCATTGTTTGGTCACCAACTCCACTAGACATGCTTAGGTAAACCTGCAAAAGAAAATAAGCAAACGACTTCTTCTCTCCTTCTTTTTTTTTTGGTACAATGTATAGGTCACTCACGCTTGTGTCTCACTCAAGTGTATCACTCTCTAATAGTCTCACCAAGCAATTCCTTGGCTTGCTAGTTGCTCGGGTTGAACAAATTAGGCGTCACCGCAAGGTACGTTCTTGACTAGTCAACAAGTGACACAAGATAGCAGCAAGGAATGGAGGTGAATGAAGGCCTAGACGCGATCTAAAACTCAGATTAGGACTAATGACTGAAAAAGAAGGCAAGACAAAATGCCTTCAAGGCTGAATTTTTGAAAATCGTAGAAGTACTCTACCCGACAACCCAAAATTCTGGAATTTGCGGAGCGTGCTGGTCCTCGGCCTTTTGGTCGGGGGTTTGGTGGTATTTTGGTGTTGCTTTGGTGTTAGTCAATCAGGTCTTCGACCTCCGCTGAGCTGTCGAGGGTCTCGCTGCCCGGTCGCGGAAGCAACTTAGGATCTTAGAGGACACGTTACGGAATCGACGGAGTTGAACCCAAACTCGGACCACTCAAGAACGAATTCAACGGCAGAGGATGCCACAATCAAGTGTGTTTGCTTGATTGATAAGTCAATAAACAACCTAGGAACCACACTAGGATGTTCAACTTAGCTTTCACAAGCTAGAGGAATTTGGCTTAATGGAAGACGAAATTCTGGAATTTTATTAATAACATCGCAAAAACTAAATGTACCATCAGCTTTAGGGCTATTTATAGCCTTGACTAAACCTAATAAAGCTTGGAAAGCATGAAGGGAAAATCGGCCAGCCCATTGGGTCTCTCTTGGCCGAAAGCTAACCTACTAATTAACTAGCTTAATGACTAGCTAAAGCACTATTGGACCTAAGGCCCACATGGCCGAAGCTAAGCTCAACAAGAGCTACTTAATCGAGGCCCAATCCTCCCTTTGAGGCTTGCTCATTCGTATCATTCCCCTCCTCTTGAAAAGGATTTGTCCTTAAATCTTGGGAAAAAGTGGTACTCCATGCAATGTGGGAGCGAGATGAATGAGCACCAGCCACGTCACATGTCGCTTGGACAACCTCGTGATGCTCTTGAACAAGGACATTCGCCAAGACAAGAAACACCTTGTATAAAGCTTGTGAAAATTCCATGTAGCACTCCAAAACTCTCTCATCAACCCTTGGTCGTTTGCATGTCAAATTCAAACCCATAAAACAAATCACACAATTAGTATATGCAGGGTTAATACTACTTGACAACTTACGTTTCACATGCACTAGATAGGGATCTTCATGATGACTCTCATTCAGCTTAGAAAAATCTTGAATCTGATTGTGCAAGGTAGTATAATTCGACCCTAGTTGTTGCTGATTTGGCACTACTTGCCCATCTGGAGATAGAGCAATGAGCCATTCATGTTGCACTTCCGTGGAAGAATGAACCAGTGAGGTAAAAACAACATTCGGGTCTTGATTGACACACTTGTCTGCATCACCCAACATAAGTGGCAGCAATGAAGTGAAGGTCACACTCCAGACGAGTCACTTGAATTTGCGCCAGTTTGAGTTGATAAGATGATCTCATGGTGACCAGCTTTTGGATGTATGAATATGCATGGAAGATTACAAGCAGCTGGCACAAGCATGAAATCAGGTTGCAACTCTTTAATCAAAGCTGGAAAATTTCGAGCAGCCTTACAACCTACAAAAACAAAATGAGTCTCAGCTTGTTTTGAACCAGAAATTGGATACATAAGCAATGGAACGTCATTAATTAAGTGGTAAGAAGGTGTAGAATAAGAGTTAAATGCAAAAACTCCCCGTGACACGTGATTCCTTCCATCAATCGATTCAACTTGAGACTGCATTGATGGCTCTTTACATTTTCCTTCAAAATCTGCATAGGAAATACATGTGTGAGGATGGAAATAATGCTCAAAAGAAGGTAAAGATGATGAATGAACCATGGGTAACAAACAAGAATAGAAATATGGAGTTCGAATTAATTCTCCATTGGTGCGGACAGATTCGGGTTGTTCCATGAAGTGATACCAAATAGATCTATCTCCTAGAAGACAAACTCCATGGAAGCTAGTGAATTGTACAAGCAACTTTGGAATGGAACATTGCATGACTAACTTCACTCGACTTCGCTCAATCCGTACAAAAGCAGAAACACTAAACAAGGCAAAGTTAAGTTCGTTAGGAAAACTATAAACACCCGCCTTCCCATGCACAATCAGCTCACTTGATGCTTCACTCATCTCCTCAGATTTTTTTACCTCTTTTTCAATCTCACATTCCTCAACTTTTACCTCAAGTGCACTCTCACCACCATACTCAACTCGCTCTTTTTCAAGTTTTTGTTGGAGGAGAGTTGTTGACATGTCTCCTGCACTCAACTAACTCCTTCATCTATGGATAAAGTATTTGCATGCTTTGTTGTCGAATGAACCTCCTCCCTTCTCCTTGAATATAATGACTTTGAAGAGGTAGGTTGGACGTCAGGATGAAATTGTGGGGAACCCCTCCTCTTGACATCCTTATTCACCATTCGGTCAAGGCGTCTATGAAGAGGCTCGAAAGCTTCATCCAAACTCTGCTTGAATTCTTCCATCATGGCCACCATGTGTAGTTTAAAGTCCATTGTTTGGTCACCAACTCCACTAGACATGCTTAGGTAAACCTGCAAAAGAAAATAAGCAAACGACTTCTTCTCTCCTTCTTTTTTTTTTGGTACAATGTATAGGTCACTCACGCTTGTGTCTCACTCAAGTGTATCACTCTCTAATAGTCTCACCAAGCAATTCCTTGGCTTGCTAGTTGCTCGGGTTGAACAAATTAGGCGTCACCGCAAGGTACGTTCTTGACTAGTCAACAAGTGACACAAGATAGCAGCAAGGAATGGAGGTGAATGAAGGCCTAGACGCGATCTAAAACTCAGATTAGGACTAATGACTGAAAAAGAAGGCAAGACAAAATGCCTTCAAGGCTGAATTTTTGAAAATCGTAGAAGTACTCTACCCGACAACCCAAAATTCTGGAATTTGCGGAGCGTGCTGGTCCTCGGCCTTTTGGTCGGGGGTTTGGTGGTATTTTGGTGTTGCTTTGGTGTTAGTCAATCAGGTCTTCGACCTCCGCTGAGCTGTCGAGGGTCTCGCTGCCCGGTCGCGGAAGCAACTTAGGATCTTAGAGGACACGTTACGGAATCGACGGAGTTGAACCCAAACTCGGACCACTCAAGAACGAATTCAACGGCAGAGGATGCCACAATCAAGTGTGTTTGCTTGATTGATAAGTCAATAAACAACCTAGGAACCACACTAGGATGTTCAACTTAGCTTTCACAAGCTAGAGGAATTTGGCTTAATGGAAGACGAAATTCTGGAATTTTATTAATAACATCGCAAAAACTAAATGTACCATCAGCTTTAGGGCTATTTATAGCCTTGACTAAACCTAATAAAGCTTGGAAAGCATGAAGGGAAAATCGGCCAGCCCATTGGGTCTCTCTTGGCCGAAAGCTAACCTACTAATTAACTAGCTTAATGACTAGCTAAAGCACTATTGGACCTAAGGCCCACATGGCCGAAGCTAAGCTCAACAAGAGCTACTTAATCGAGGCCCAATCCTCCCTTTGAGGCTTGCTCATTCGTATCATTCCCCTCCTCTTGAAAAGGATTTGTCCTTAAATCTTGGGAAAAAGTGGTACTCCATGCAATGTGGGAGCGAGATGAATGAGCACCAGCCACGTCACATGTCGCTTGGACAACCTCGTGATGCTCTTGAACAAGGACATTCGCCAAGACAAGAAACACCTTGTATAAAGCTTGTGAAAATTCCATGTAGCACTCCAAAACTCTCTCATCAACCCTTGGTCGTTTGCATGTCAAATTCAAACCCATAAAACAAATCACACAATTAGTATATGCAGGGTTAATACTACTTGACAACTTACGTTTCACATGCACTAGATAGGGATCTTCATGATGACTCTCATTCAGCTTAGAAAAATCTTGAATCTGATTGTGCAAGGTAGTATAATTCGACCCTAGTTGTTGCTGATTTGGCACTACTTGCCCATCTGGAGATAGAGCAATGAGCCATTCATGTTGCACTTCCGTGGAAGAATGAACCAGTGAGGTAAAAACAACATTCGGGTCTTGATTGACACACTTGTCTGCATCACCCAACATAAGTGGCAGCAATGAAGTGAAGGTCACACTCCAGACGAGTCACTTGAATTTG
The DNA here is from genome assembly GCF_036785885.1 of Coffea arabica. Classification (NCBI taxonomy): domain Eukaryota; kingdom Viridiplantae; phylum Streptophyta; class Magnoliopsida; order Gentianales; family Rubiaceae; genus Coffea; species Coffea arabica. Next base: position 31,520,573 of record NC_092323.1, on the reverse strand, counting down.
CGCCAGTTTGAGTTGATAAGATGATCTCATGGTGACCAGCTTTTGGATGTATGAATATGCATGGAAGATTACAAGCAGCTGGCACAAGCATGAAATCAGGTTGCAACTCTTTAATCAAAGCTGGAAAATTTCGAGCAGCCTTACAACCTACAAAAACAAAATGAGTCTCAGCTTGTTTTGAACCAGAAATTGGATACATAAGCAATGGAACGTCATTAATTAAGTGGTAAGAAGGTGTAGAATAAGAGTTAAATGCAAAAACTCCCCGTGACACGTGATTCCTTCCATCAATCGATTCAACTTGAGACTGCATTGATGGCTCTTTACATTTTCCTTCAAAATCTGCATAGGAAATACATGTGTGAGGATGGAAATAATGCTCAAAAGAAGGTAAAGATGATGAATGAACCATGGGTAACAAACAAGAATAGAAATATGGAGTTCGAATTAATTCTCCATTGGTGCGGACAGATTCGGGTTGTTCCATGAAGTGATACCAAATAGATCTATCTCCTAGAAGACAAACTCCATGGAAGCTAGTGAATTGTACAAGCAACTTTGGAATGGAACATTGCATGACTAACTTCACTCGACTTCGCTCAATCCGTACAAAAGCAGAAACACTAAACAAGGCAAAGTTAAGTTCGTTAGGAAAACTATAAACACCCGCCTTCCCATGCACAATCAGCTCACTTGATGCTTCACTCATCTCCTCAGATTTTTTTACCTCTTTTTCAATCTCACATTCCTCAACTTTTACCTCAAGTGCACTCTCACCACCATACTCAACTCGCTCTTTTTCAAGTTTTTGTTGGAGGAGAGTTGTTGACATGTCTCCTGCACTCAACTAACTCCTTCATCTATGGATAAAGTATTTGCATGCTTTGTTGTCGAATGAACCTCCTCCCTTCTCCTTGAATATAATGACTTTGAAGAGGTAGGTTGGACGTCAGGATGAAATTGTGGGGAACCCCTCCTCTTGACATCCTTATTCACCATTCGGTCAAGGCGTCTATGAAGAGGCTCGAAAGCTTCATCCAAACTCTGCTTGAATTCTTCCATCATGGCCACCATGTGTAGTTTAAAGTCCATTGTTTGGTCACCAACTCCACTAGACATGCTTAGGTAAACCTGCAAAAGAAAATAAGCAAACGACTTCTTCTCTCCTTCTTTTTTTTTTGGTACAATGTATAGGTCACTCACGCTTGTGTCTCACTCAAGTGTATCACTCTCTAATAGTCTCACCAAGCAATTCCTTGGCTTGCTAGTTGCTCGGGTTGAACAAATTAGGCGTCACCGCAAGGTACGTTCTTGACTAGTCAACAAGTGACACAAGATAGCAGCAAGGAATGGAGGTGAATGAAGGCCTAGACGCGATCTAAAACTCAGATTAGGACTAATGACTGAAAAAGAAGGCAAGACAAAATGCCTTCAAGGCTGAATTTTTGAAAATCGTAGAAGTACTCTACCCGACAACCCAAAATTCTGGAATTTGCGGAGCGTGCTGGTCCTCGGCCTTTTGGTCGGGGGTTTGGTGGTATTTTGGTGTTGCTTTGGTGTTAGTCAATCAGGTCTTCGACCTCCGCTGAGCTGTCGAGGGTCTCGCTGCCCGGTCGCGGAAGCAACTTAGGATCTTAGAGGACACGTTACGGAATCGACGGAGTTGAACCCAAACTCGGACCACTCAAGAACGAATTCAACGGCAGAGGATGCCACAATCAAGTGTGTTTGCTTGATTGATAAGTCAATAAACAACCTAGGAACCACACTAGGATGTTCAACTTAGCTTTCACAAGCTAGAGGAATTTGGCTTAATGGAAGACGAAATTCTGGAATTTTATTAATAACATCGCAAAAACTAAATGTACCATCAGCTTTAGGGCTATTTATAGCCTTGACTAAACCTAATAAAGCTTGGAAAGCATGAAGGGAAAATCGGCCAGCCCATTGGGTCTCTCTTGGCCGAAAGCTAACCTACTAATTAACTAGCTTAATGACTAGCTAAAGCACTATTGGACCTAAGGCCCACATGGCCGAAGCTAAGCTCAACAAGAGCTACTTAATCGAGGCCCAATCCTCCCTTTGAGGCTTGCTCATTCGTATCATTCCCCTCCTCTTGAAAAGGATTTGTCCTTAAATCTTGGGAAAAAGTGGTACTCCATGCAATGTGGGAGCGAGATGAATGAGCACCAGCCACGTCACATGTCGCTTGGACAACCTCGTGATGCTCTTGAACAAGGACATTCGCCAAGACAAGAAACACCTTGTATAAAGCTTGTGAAAATTCCATGTAGCACTCCAAAACTCTCTCATCAACCCTTGGTCGTTTGCATGTCAAATTCAAACCCATAAAACAAATCACACAATTAGTATATGCAGGGTTAATACTACTTGACAACTTACGTTTCACATGCACTAGATAGGGATCTTCATGATGACTCTCATTCAGCTTAGAAAAATCTTGAATCTGATTGTGCAAGGTAGTATAATTCGACCCTAGTTGTTGCTGATTTGGCACTACTTGCCCATCTGGAGATAGAGCAATGAGCCATTCATGTTGCACTTCCGTGGAAGAATGAACCAGTGAGGTAAAAACAACATTCGGGTCTTGATTGACACACTTGTCTGCATCACCCAACATAAGTGGCAGCAATGAAGTGAAGGTCACACTCCAGACGAGTCACTTGAATTTGCGCCAGTTTGAGTTGATAAGATGATCTCATGGTGACCAGCTTTTGGATGTATGAATATGCATGGAAGATTACAAGCAGCTGGCACAAGCATGAAATCAGGTTGCAACTCTTTAATCAAAGCTGGAAAATTTCGAGCAGCCTTACAACCTACAAAAACAAAATGAGTCTCAGCTTGTTTTGAACCAGAAATTGGATACATAAGCAATGGAACGTCATTAATTAAGTGGTAAGAAGGTGTAGAATAAGAGTTAAATGCAAAAACTCCCCGTGACACGTGATTCCTTCCATCAATCGATTCAACTTGAGACTGCATTGATGGCTCTTTACATTTTCCTTCAAAATCTGCATAGGAAATACATGTGTGAGGATGGAAATAATGCTCAAAAGAAGGTAAAGATGATGAATGAACCATGGGTAACAAACAAGAATAGAAATATGGAGTTCGAATTAATTCTCCATTGGTGCGGACAGATTCGGGTTGTTCCATGAAGTGATACCAAATAGATCTATCTCCTAGAAGACAAACTCCATGGAAGCTAGTGAATTGTACAAGCAACTTTGGAATGGAACATTGCATGACTAACTTCACTCGACTTCGCTCAATCCGTACAAAAGCAGAAACACTAAACAAGGCAAAGTTAAGTTCGTTAGGAAAACTATAAACACCCGCCTTCCCATGCACAATCAGCTCACTTGATGCTTCACTCATCTCCTCAGATTTTTTTACCTCTTTTTCAATCTCACATTCCTCAACTTTTACCTCAAGTGCACTCTCACCACCATACTCAACTCGCTCTTTTTCAAGTTTTTGTTGGAGGAGAGTTGTTGACATGTCTCCTGCACTCAACTAACTCCTTCATCTATGGATAAAGTATTTGCATGCTTTGTTGTCGAATGAACCTCCTCCCTTCTCCTTGAATATAATGACTTTGAAGAGGTAGGTTGGACGTCAGGATGAAATTGTGGGGAACCCCTCCTCTTGACATCCTTATTCACCATTCGGTCAAGGCGTCTATGAAGAGGCTCGAAAGCTTCATCCAAACTCTGCTTGAATTCTTCCATCATGGCCACCATGTGTAGTTTAAAGTCCATTGTTTGGTCACCAACTCCACTAGACATGCTTAGGTAAACCTGCAAAAGAAAATAAGCAAACGACTTCTTCTCTCCTTCTTTTTTTTTTGGTACAATGTATAGGTCACTCACGCTTGTGTCTCACTCAAGTGTATCACTCTCTAATAGTCTCACCAAGCAATTCCTTGGCTTGCTAGTTGCTCGGGTTGAACAAATTAGGCGTCACCGCAAGGTACGTTCTTGACTAGTCAACAAGTGACACAAGATAGCAGCAAGGAATGGAGGTGAATGAAGGCCTAGACGCGATCTAAAACTCAGATTAGGACTAATGACTGAAAAAGAAGGCAAGACAAAATGCCTTCAAGGCTGAATTTTTGAAAATCGTAGAAGTACTCTACCCGACAACCCAAAATTCTGGAATTTGCGGAGCGTGCTGGTCCTCGGCCTTTTGGTCGGGGGTTTGGTGGTATTTTGGTGTTGCTTTGGTGTTAGTCAATCAGGTCTTCGACCTCCGCTGAGCTGTCGAGGGTCTCGCTGCCCGGTCGCGGAAGCAACTTAGGATCTTAGAGGACACGTTACGGAATCGACGGAGTTGAACCCAAACTCGGACCACTCAAGAACGAATTCAACGGCAGAGGATGCCACAATCAAGTGTGTTTGCTTGATTGATAAGTCAATAAACAACCTAGGAACCACACTAGGATGTTCAACTTAGCTTTCACAAGCTAGAGGAATTTGGCTTAATGGAAGACGAAATTCTGGAATTTTATTAATAACATCGCAAAAACTAAATGTACCATCAGCTTTAGGGCTATTTATAGCCTTGACTAAACCTAATAAAGCTTGGAAAGCATGAAGGGAAAATCGGCCAGCCCATTGGGTCTCTCTTGGCCGAAAGCTAACCTACTAATTAACTAGCTTAATGACTAGCTAAAGCACTATTGGACCTAAGGCCCACATGGCCGAAGCTAAGCTCAACAAGAGCTACTTAATCGAGGCCCAATCCTCCCTTTGAGGCTTGCTCATTCGTATCATTCCCCTCCTCTTGAAAAGGATTTGTCCTTAAATCTTGGGAAAAAGTGGTACTCCATGCAATGTGGGAGCGAGATGAATGAGCACCAGCCACGTCACATGTCGCTTGGACAACCTCGTGATGCTCTTGAACAAGGACATTCGCCAAGACAAGAAACACCTTGTATAAAGCTTGTGAAAATTCCATGTAGCACTCCAAAACTCTCTCATCAACCCTTGGTCGTTTGCATGTCAAATTCAAACCCATAAAACAAATCACACAATTAGTATATGCAGGGTTAATACTACTTGACAACTTACGTTTCACATGCACTAGATAGGGATCTTCATGATGACTCTCATTCAGCTTAGAAAAATCTTGAATCTGATTGTGCAAGGTAGTATAATTCGACCCTAGTTGTTGCTGATTTGGCACTACTTGCCCATCTGGAGATAGAGCAATGAGCCATTCATGTTGCACTTCCGTGGAAGAATGAACCAGTGAGGTAAAAACAACATTCGGGTCTTGATTGACACACTTGTCTGCATCACCCAACATAAGTGGCAGCAATGAAGTGAAGGTCACACTCCAGACGAGTCACTTGAATTTGCGCCAGTTTGAGTTGATAAGATGATCTCATGGTGACCAGCTTTTGGATGTATGAATATGCATGGAAGATTACAAGCAGCTGGCACAAGCATGAAATCAGGTTGCAACTCTTTAATCAAAGCTGGAAAATTTCGAGCAGCCTTACAACCTACAAAAACAAAATGAGTCTCAGCTTGTTTTGAACCAGAAATTGGATACATAAGCAATGGAACGTCATTAATTAAGTGGTAAGAAGGTGTAGAATAAGAGTTAAATGCAAAAACTCCCCGTGACACGTGATTCCTTCCATCAATCGATTCAACTTGAGACTGCATTGATGGCTCTTTACATTTTCCTTCAAAATCTGCATAGGAAATACATGTGTGAGGATGGAAATAATGCTCAAAAGAAGGTAAAGATGATGAATGAACCATGGGTAACAAACAAGAATAGAAATATGGAGTTCGAATTAATTCTCCATTGGTGCGGACAGATTCGGGTTGTTCCATGAAGTGATACCAAATAGATCTATCTCCTAGAAGACAAACTCCATGGAAGCTAGTGAATTGTACAAGCAACTTTGGAATGGAACATTGCATGACTAACTTCACTCGACTTCGCTCAATCCGTACAAAAGCAGAAACACTAAACAAGGCAAAGTTAAGTTCGTTAGGAAAACTATAAACACCCGCCTTCCCATGCACAATCAGCTCACTTGATGCTTCACTCATCTCCTCAGATTTTTTTACCTCTTTTTCAATCTCACATTCCTCAACTTTTACCTCAAGTGCACTCTCACCACCATACTCAACTCGCTCTTTTTCAAGTTTTTGTTGGAGGAGAGTTGTTGACATGTCTCCTGCACTCAACTAACTCCTTCATCTATGGATAAAGTATTTGCATGCTTTGTTGTCGAATGAACCTCCTCCCTTCTCCTTGAATATAATGACTTTGAAGAGGTAGGTTGGACGTCAGGATGAAATTGTGGGGAACCCCTCCTCTTGACATCCTTATTCACCATTCGGTCAAGGCGTCTATGAAGAGGCTCGAAAGCTTCATCCAAACTCTGCTTGAATTCTTCCATCATGGCCACCATGTGTAGTTTAAAGTCCATTGTTTGGTCACCAACTCCACTAGACATGCTTAGGTAAACCTGCAAAAGAAAATAAGCAAACGACTTCTTCTCTCCTTCTTTTTTTTTTGGTACAATGTATAGGTCACTCACGCTTGTGTCTCACTCAAGTGTATCACTCTCTAATAGTCTCACCAAGCAATTCCTTGGCTTGCTAGTTGCTCGGGTTGAACAAATTAGGCGTCACCGCAAGGTACGTTCTTGACTAGTCAACAAGTGACACAAGATAGCAGCAAGGAATGGAGGTGAATGAAGGCCTAGACGCGATCTAAAACTCAGATTAGGACTAATGACTGAAAAAGAAGGCAAGACAAAATGCCTTCAAGGCTGAATTTTTGAAAATCGTAGAAGTACTCTACCCGACAACCCAAAATTCTGGAATTTGCGGAGCGTGCTGGTCCTCGGCCTTTTGGTCGGGGGTTTGGTGGTATTTTGGTGTTGCTTTGGTGTTAGTCAATCAGGTCTTCGACCTCCGCTGAGCTGTCGAGGGTCTCGCTGCCCGGTCGCGGAAGCAACTTAGGATCTTAGAGGACACGTTACGGAATCGACGGAGTTGAACCCAAACTCGGACCACTCAAGAACGAATTCAACGGCAGAGGATGCCACAATCAAGTGTGTTTGCTTGATTGATAAGTCAATAAACAACCTAGGAACCACACTAGGATGTTCAACTTAGCTTTCACAAGCTAGAGGAATTTGGCTTAATGGAAGACGAAATTCTGGAATTTTATTAATAACATCGCAAAAACTAAATGTACCATCAGCTTTAGGGCTATTTATAGCCTTGACTAAACCTAATAAAGCTTGGAAAGCATGAAGGGAAAATCGGCCAGCCCATTGGGTCTCTCTTGGCCGAAAGCTAACCTACTAATTAACTAGCTTAATGACTAGCTAAAGCACTATTGGACCTAAGGCCCACATGGCCGAAGCTAAGCTCAACAAGAGCTACTTAATCGAGGCCCAATCCTCCCTTTGAGGCTTGCTCATTCGTATCATTCCCCTCCTCTTGAAAAGGATTTGTCCTTAAATCTTGGGAAAAAGTGGTACTCCATGCAATGTGGGAGCGAGATGAATGAGCACCAGCCACGTCACATGTCGCTTGGACAACCTCGTGATGCTCTTGAACAAGGACATTCGCCAAGACAAGAAACACCTTGTATAAAGCTTGTGAAAATTCCATGTAGCACTCCAAAACTCTCTCATCAACCCTTGGTCGTTTGCATGTCAAATTCAAACCCATAAAACAAATCACACAATTAGTATATGCAGGGTTAATACTACTTGACAACTTACGTTTCACATGCACTAGATAGGGATCTTCATGATGACTCTCATTCAGCTTAGAAAAATCTTGAATCTGATTGTGCAAGGTAGTATAATTCGACCCTAGTTGTTGCTGATTTGGCACTACTTGCCCATCTGGAGATAGAGCAATGAGCCATTCATGTTGCACTTCCGTGGAAGAATGAACCAGTGAGGTAAAAACAACATTCGGGTCTTGATTGACACACTTGTCTGCATCACCCAACATAAGTGGCAGCAATGAAGTGAAGGTCACACTCCAGACGAGTCACTTGAATTTGCGCCAGTTTGAGTTGATAAGATGATCTCATGGTGACCAGCTTTTGGATGTATGAATATGCATGGAAGATTACAAGCAGCTGGCACAAGCATGAAATCAGGTTGCAACTCTTTAATCAAAGCTGGAAAATTTCGAGCAGCCTTACAACCTACAAAAACAAAATGAGTCTCAGCTTGTTTTGAACCAGAAATTGGATACATAAGCAATGGAACGTCATTAATTAAGTGGTAAGAAGGTGTAGAATAAGAGTTAAATGCAAAAACTCCCCGTGACACGTGATTCCTTCCATCAATCGATTCAACTTGAGACTGCATTGATGGCTCTTTACATTTTCCTTCAAAATCTGCATAGGAAATACATGTGTGAGGATGGAAATAATGCTCAAAAGAAGGTAAAGATGATGAATGAACCATGGGTAACAAACAAGAATAGAAATATGGAGTTCGAATTAATTCTCCATTGGTGCGGACAGATTCGGGTTGTTCCATGAAGTGATACCAAATAGATCTATCTCCTAGAAGACAAACTCCATGGAAGCTAGTGAATTGTACAAGCAACTTTGGAATGGAACATTGCATGACTAACTTCACTCGACTTCGCTCAATCCGTACAAAAGCAGAAACACTAAACAAGGCAAAGTTAAGTTCGTTAGGAAAACTATAAACACCCGCCTTCCCATGCACAATCAGCTCACTTGATGCTTCACTCATCTCCTCAGATTTTTTTACCTCTTTTTCAATCTCACATTCCTCAACTTTTACCTCAAGTGCACTCTCACCACCATACTCAACTCGCTCTTTTTCAAGTTTTTGTTGGAGGAGAGTTGTTGACATGTCTCCTGCACTCAACTAACTCCTTCATCTATGGATAAAGTATTTGCATGCTTTGTTGTCGAATGAACCTCCTCCCTTCTCCTTGAATATAATGACTTTGAAGAGGTAGGTTGGACGTCAGGATGAAATTGTGGGGAACCCCTCCTCTTGACATCCTTATTCACCATTCGGTCAAGGCGTCTATGAAGAGGCTCGAAAGCTTCATCCAAACTCTGCTTGAATTCTTCCATCATGGCCACCATGTGTAGTTTAAAGTCCATTGTTTGGTCACCAACTCCACTAGACATGCTTAGGTAAACCTGCAAAAGAAAATAAGCAAACGACTTCTTCTCTCCTTCTTTTTTTTTTGGTACAATGTATAGGTCACTCACGCTTGTGTCTCACTCAAGTGTATCACTCTCTAATAGTCTCACCAAGCAATTCCTTGGCTTGCTAGTTGCTCGGGTTGAACAAATTAGGCGTCACCGCAAGGTACGTTCTTGACTAGTCAACAAGTGACACAAGATAGCAGCAAGGAATGGAGGTGAATGAAGGCCTAGACGCGATCTAAAACTCAGATTAGGACTAATGACTGAAAAAGAAGGCAAGACAAAATGCCTTCAAGGCTGAATTTTTGAAAATCGTAGAAGTACTCTACCCGACAACCCAAAATTCTGGAATTTGCGGAGCGTGCTGGTCCTCGGCCTTTTGGTCGGGGGTTTGGTGGTATTTTGGTGTTGCTTTGGTGTTAGTCAATCAGGTCTTCGACCTCCGCTGAGCTGTCGAGGGTCTCGCTGCCCGGTCGCGGAAGCAACTTAGGATCTTAGAGGACACGTTACGGAATCGACGGAGTTGAACCCAAACTCGGACCACTCAAGAACGAATTCAACGGCAGAGGATGCCACAATCAAGTGTGTTTGCTTGATTGATAAGTCAATAAACAACCTAGGAACCACACTAGGATGTTCAACTTAGCTTTCACAAGCTAGAGGAATTTGGCTTAATGGAAGACGAAATTCTGGAATTTTATTAATAACATCGCAAAAACTAAATGTACCATCAGCTTTAGGGCTATTTATAGCCTTGACTAAACCTAATAAAGCTTGGAAAGCATGAAGGGAAAATCGGCCAGCCCATTGGGTCTCTCTTGGCCGAAAGCTAACCTACTAATTAACTAGCTTAATGACTAGCTAAAGCACTATTGGACCTAAGGCCCACATGGCCGAAGCTAAGCTCAACAAGAGCTACTTAATCGAGGCCCAATCCTCCCTTTGAGGCTTGCTCATTCGTATCATTCCCCTCCTCTTGAAAAGGATTTGTCCTTAAATCTTGGGAAAAAGTGGTACTCCATGCAATGTGGGAGCGAGATGAATGAGCACCAGCCACGTCACATGTCGCTTGGACAACCTCGTGATGCTCTTGAACAAGGACATTCGCCAAGACAAGAAACACCTTGTATAAAGCTTGTGAAAATTCCATGTAGCACTCCAAAACTCTCTCATCAACCCTTGGTCGTTTGCATGTCAAATTCAAACCCATAAAACAAATCACACAATTAGTATATGCAGGGTTAATACTACTTGACAACTTACGTTTCACATGCACTAGATAGGGATCTTCATGATGACTCTCATTCAGCTTAGAAAAATCTTGAATCTGATTGTGCAAGGTAGTATAATTCGACCCTAGTTGTTGCTGATTTGGCACTACTTGCCCATCTGGAGATAGAGCAATGAGCCATTCATGTTGCACTTCCGTGGAAGAATGAACCAGTGAGGTAAAAACAACATTCGGGTCTTGATTGACACACTTGTCTGCATCACCCAACATAAGTGGCAGCAATGAAGTGAAGGTCACACTCCAGACGAGTCACTTGAATTTGCGCCAGTTTGAGTTGATAAGATGATCTCATGGTGACCAGCTTTTGGATGTATGAATATGCATGGAAGATTACAAGCAGCTGGCACAAGCATGAAATCAGGTTGCAACTCTTTAATCAAAGCTGGAAAATTTCGAGCAGCCTTACAACCTACAAAAACAAAATGAGTCTCAGCTTGTTTTGAACCAGAAATTGGATACATAAGCAATGGAACGTCATTAATTAAGTGGTAAGAAGGTGTAGAATAAGAGTTAAATGCAAAAACTCCCCGTGACACGTGATTCCTTCCATCAATCGATTCAACTTGAGACTGCATTGATGGCTCTTTACATTTTCCTTCAAAATCTGCATAGGAAATACATGTGTGAGGATGGAAATAATGCTCAAAAGAAGGTAAAGATGATGAATGAACCATGGGTAACAAACAAGAATAGAAATATGGAGTTCGAATTAATTCTCCATTGGTGCGGACAGATTCGGGTTGTTCCATGAAGTGATACCAAATAGATCTATCTCCTAGAAGACAAACTCCATGGAAGCTAGTGAATTGTACAAGCAACTTTGGAATGGAACATTGCATGACTAACTTCACTCGACTTCGCTCAATCCGTACAAAAGCAGAAACACTAAACAAGGCAAAGTTAAGTTCGTTAGGAAAACTATAAACACCCGCCTTCCCATGCACAATCAGCTCACTTGATGCTTCACTCATCTCCTCAGATTTTTTTACCTCTTTTTCAATCTCACATTCCTCAACTTTTACCTCAAGTGCACTCTCACCACCATACTCAACTCGCTCTTTTTCAAGTTTTTGTTGGAGGAGAGTTGTTGACATGTCTCCTGCACTCAACTAACTCCTTCATCTATGGATAAAGTATTTGCATGCTTTGTTGTCGAATGAACCTCCTCCCTTCTCCTTGAATATAATGACTTTGAAGAGGTAGGTTGGACGTCAGGATGAAATTGTGGGGAACCCCTCCTCTTGACATCCTTATTCACCATTCGGTCAAGGCGTCTATGAAGAGGCTCGAAAGCTTCATCCAAACTCTGCTTGAATTCTTCCATCATGGCCACCATGTGTAGTTTAAAGTCCATTGTTTGGTCACCAACTCCACTAGACATGCTTAGGTAAACCTGCAAAAGAAAATAAGCAAACGACTTCTTCTCTCCTTCTTTTTTTTTTGGTACAATGTATAGGTCACTCACGCTT